>NC_059107.1:49032813-49356251 GCF_020740685.1 Jaculus jaculus | reverse complement strand
AAGCCCAGGCCCAGATGGATTCACTTCTGAATTTTAAAAGACCTTCAGGGAAAAAACTAACAGCATTGCTTCTTAAGCTTTTCAAGGAAATAAAAAAAGAAGGAATCCTACCAAACTCCTTCTATAAATCCAGCATCACCCTGATACTGAAATCAAGCAAAGATAGAACAAAAAAAGAAAATTACAGACCAGTCTCCCTCATGAACATAGATAAAAAAATTCTCAACAAAATATTGACAAACAAAACACAAGAATATATCAGAAAGATCATTCACCCTGACCAAGTAGGCTATATCCCAGAGATGCAGGCATGGCACAACATATGCAAATCGATAAATATAATACAGTATATAATGGACTGAAAGACAAAATTCACATGATCATCTCATTAGATGTAGAGAAAGTGTTTGACAAAATCCAACATTCCTTCATGATAAAGGGCCTACAGAGACTGGGAATAGAAGGAACATATCTCAATATAATAAAGGCTATTTATGACAAGTTTACAGCCAACATATTACATAATGGGGAAAAACTGGAAGCTTTTCCACTAAAATCAGGAACCAGACAAAGGTATCCCCTGTACCCACTTTTATTTAATATAGTACTGGAACTCTTATCCATAGCAGTAAGGCAAGAAAAGCACATAAAAGAGATACAAATTGGAAAAGAAGAAATCAAGTTATCATTATTTGCAGATGACCTGATTCTATATATAAAGGACCCAAAATACTCTACCATCAAACTGTTGGAGCTGATAAACACCTACAGCCATGTAGCAGGATACAAAATAAATACACAGAAATCAGTATCATTCCTATATGCTAACAATAAACACACAGAGGATGAAATCAGAAAATCACTCCCATTCACAATTGCATCAAAGAAAATAAAGTACCTTGGAATAAACCTAGCCAAGAAAGTAAAGGATCTCTACAATGAAAACTATAAAACACTCAAGCAGTAAATTGCAGAAGACATTAGGAAATAGAAAAACATCCCTTTTTCCTGGATTGGAAGAATCAATATAGTGAAAATGGCAATCTGACCAAAAGCAAGCTTCACATTTAATGCAATCCCCATCAAAATTCCAGTGTCATTCTTCACCGAAATAGACAAAAGAATCCAAAAATTCATTTGGAATCACAAAAAAAACTTGAATATCTAAAATAATACTGAGCAACAAAAATAAGGCGGATGGTATCACCATACCTGATTTTAACCTATACTACAGAGCCATAGTAACAAAAAAAAGCAAGGTACTAACATAAAAGCTGACATGTAGATCAATGGAACAGAATAGAGGACCTGGATAAAAGTCCAGGTAGCCATAGCAACCTGATATTCGATAAAAATGCCAAAAATAGTCATTAGAGATAGAAACAGCCTCTTCAGCAAGTGGTGCTGGGAAAACTGGATATGTATCTGTAGAAGGATGAAAATAGATTATTCTCTCTCTCCTTGCATAAGAATTAAGTCCAAGTGGACAAAAGACATTAACATCAGACCTGAAACTCTGAAATTCCTAGAGAAAAAAAGTAGAGGAAAAAATTCATCGTATTAGTCTTGGCAGAGACTTTCCGAATAAAACCCAAATTGCTCAGGCAATAAAACCACACACTAACCACTGGGTCCTCATGAAATTACAAAGATCTTGTACACCAAAGAACACTGTGAATAAAGCAAAGAGGCAACCTACAGAATGGAAAAAAAAAAAAAAATCTTTGCCAGCTATATATCTGATAGAGGATTAATATCTAGGATACACCAAGAACTCAAAAAGTTAAATAATAAGAAATCAAAGAAGCCAAGTAACAAATGGGCTATGGAGATAAATATAGAGTCCTCAAAAGAAGAAATACAAATGGTGAACAAGCATCTAAAAAATGTTCTACATCACTAGTCATCAGGTAAATGCAGATTAAAACTACATTGATATTCTATCTCATTCCTGTCTGATTGGCCACCATCATGAAAACAAATGGTCATAAACGCTGGCAAGGATGTGGAAAAAGAGGAACACCTCTACACTGTTGGTGGGAATGCAATCTGGTCCAGCCATTGTGGAAATCAGTATGGAGGTTCCTAAGAGCGCTAAAAATTGATCTGCCATTTGACCCAGCTATAGCACTCTTAGGCATATATCCTAAAGACTCATACCATCTCCTTAGAAGTACATGCTCAACCATGTTTATTGTTGCTCAATTCATATTAGCTGGGAAATGGAACCAGCCTATATGTCCCTTAACTGATGAGTGGATAATAAAGATATGGCACATTTATACAATGGAGTTCTATTCAGCGGTAAAGAAAAATGAAGTTATGAAATTTGTAGGAAAATGGATGGATCTGGGAAAAATTATACTAAATGAGGTAACCCAGGCCCAGAAAGCCAAGTGCCTCATGTTCTCTCTCATATGTGGATCCTAGCTAAAGATGATTGGGCTTCTGTGTGAGAAGGAAAAAAACTCAGTAGCAGAGGCCAGTAAGTTAAAAAGGAGATATAAAGGGAAGAGAAAGGAAGGGAGGAAGGTACTTAGTAGGTTGATATTGTATATATGTAAGTAGAAGAATAGATTAATTGTTGGTGAAAAGGCCCAAAGTGAGGTCAGTGGAAGAGATTGAGTAAAGGAAAGGTGGAGGGAAGGCTAATCAAATCTAAGAGGATACAAATAAATCATATGGAATTCTCCAGTTTTGGACAATAGAACACTCAGTAGCCATAGATCATTATTAGAAAATTTTCAGTGCCAGGGATGGGATACCTCCAGTGTGTTTTTGTCCAGGGTGGTCCCTAATGCCCCCAAAACATTATAGGCCATTGCTGAGGCCCTTAGTTTCCCATCAGGAACAGATGGTAAGACCCTATTGCTGAAGACTCCACATACTTGGGCTGCAAGGCCACTGAGAAATCCTGCTGGAACTGAGCTGATAACCTCCTCCATGTAGACCAGCTGACAGAAAGCTGGAAGAAGCCATTCTATATGTAGTTCAATGGGAGAAAGAAATACCAACAGTGAAGATACTCAACAGTGGACACTGCAAGCCTTATAATTGGCCACAGGCCAAATGAGTGAATGGGTCCAATAGTGGCCCATCTGTCATGGTGGAAACCAACTGCCCTTCATTTGGACTAGAGGCCTCCTCCATGGGAGGAAATACATCCCTGATACTGAAAACTTAAAACAGGGGTAGTCATGAGCCTTCAGTGTGTAACCTCTGCTGATGTCTGGATGAATGTATATACTATGCTTATCAAACTACCCAGTGAGCACTTCTCTTAATATTTATACCCTTATATTAACACTACTCTCACTTTGAGTAGAGAACCATCTCTTTTCAGATGGCCGTGACCTTGGGACAACACAGAAGGTATCATAGTGCTGGAAAGAAGTGACTGGTGTACTGAGTAACACCTTGATCACACCTTCCAAGGCTCAGAATCTAATGTGGAAGAGGTGGAGTTAAGAATATAAGAGCCAGAGGAAGGGTAGGACTCCTTACAACATGCTCCCTCCAGACATAAAATGGCCTGGATATCCGTGACCTCATTATGCCTGACACTTCCTATACAACACCATCATAAGAGGAGGAAAAGATCATGCCATCAAAATAAAAGAGAGAGTGATTGTGATGGGGAAGGGTTATGATGGAGAATGGAATTTTAAAGGGAAAGTTGGGGGGGGAGGGTATTACCATGGGATTTTTTATAATCATGAAAAATGTTAATAAAAATTGAGAAAAAAATGGGACAACGTCACTTATTTCTTTCTCTGTATCTTTGTCTTTTGCATATAGATGTATCCATTGATTTTGTATCCTGCTACTTTACTGAAGATGTTAATCAGTTTTAAGAGTTTTGAGATGAAGGTTATTTGAGATGGAGGTCATTTGTGTATAGAATCATGTTGTTTGCAGATAGGGCTAGCTTAACATCTTCCTTTCCAATTTATATGGCTTTTATTTCTTTCTCCTGTCTTATTGCTTGAGATAGTACTTCCAGTAGTATGTGAAAGAACAGAACTGATAGTGGACAACACTGTCTTGTTCCTGATCTGAATGGGGATTCTTTCAATCTCTCTCATTAAGTATTATTTGGGCTTTAGGAACTTTTTATATATCCTTTATTATGTTGAGATTTAGACAAGTCTTGCCTATTCTTTCCAATGCTTTGATTATGAAGTGATGCTATATTTTGTCAAAGAACTTTTCTGCATCTATTGAGATGATCATATGGTTTTTGTGTTTAAGCTTATTTATATGGTGTGTCACATTGATAGATTTCCATATGTTGGACCATTTCTGTTTTCCTGGGATGAAGCCTACTTGATACAGGTGGATAATGCTTTTGATGTGGTGCTGAATTTGGTTTGTGAGGTTTTTGCTCAGGATATTTGCATCTACGTTCCCCAGGGAAATAGGCCTGTAGTTTTCTATTCTTGTGGCATCTTTGCCTTGTTTGGTATTATGGTAATACTAGCTTCATAAAAGGAGTTGGAGATTTTCTCAAATTGATTCCAGTTCTTTCATGAAGGTTTCATAGAACTCAGTTGAGAAGCCATCTGGTCCTGCACTCTTCTTTTTAGGAGGTTTTTTGATTCCTCATTCAATCTCATTGTCTGTGTTATGTTTGTTTAGGAGATTAATCTGTACTTAGTTTAGGTTTGGTTGGTGGTATGTGTCTAGGAATTTATCATTTTCATCCATATTACCCAATTTTATGGACTAGAGCCTTTTTTTTTTTTTTTTGGTTTGGATAGTTTTTTCAAGATAGGGACTCACTCTAGCTCAGGCTGACCAGGAATTCATTCTGTATTCTCAGGGTGGTTTTGAATTCATGGCGATCCTCCTTCCTCTCTTTCTGGAGTCCTGGGATTAAAGGCATGCACCACCACACCCAGCTAGTAGAAGTTTTTGAAATAAGTTCTGATGAGTCTCCCAATTCACTTATGTCTATTGTGACCTCTCCTTTTTTAATTTCTTTTTTTGTTAATTTGAAGTGTTTCTTTGTTTTGCTTAATCAAATTGGCCATGGTTTATCAATCTTGTTAGTTTTTCAAAGAACCACCTCTGAGTTTCACCAATTTTCTTAATTGTTTTCTTAGTTTTCAATTCATTAATTTCTGCTCTGATCTTAAGTATTTCTATCTGTCTGGGAAACTTCTTGTTTATCCAATGACTTTAGGTGGATGCTTAGGTTATTGATTTGGGATATCTGTCTTTGTTATGAAGGCATATAGCACAATGAATTTCCCCTGAAGACCTCCTTCATTGTGTCCCATAAGATTTGGTACATTGTGTTCTCATTATTATTCATTTTGATACATTTTGTAATTTCATTTTCTTGTTGTCCATTACCCACTTATTGTTTAAAAGTGTGTTGCTCAGTTTCCAGGAGTTGGTTGGATTTCTGGGGCATCTTTTGTTGTCAATTTCTAAAAATATAGCAATGTGATCTGATATCCACTAGGAAATTATGCTGATCCTTCTAAATACATGGAGGCAGGCTTTATGACGCAGAATATGACCTATTTTAGAGAAGGTTCCATGGGCTTCTGAGAAGAATGTGTAATCTATGGATTTTGGGTAGAATGTTCTGTAGATATCTGATAGGTATAATTGATCTATTGTTTTGTTCAGTTCTCTTACTTTTCTGTTAATTTTCTGTTTGGATGATCTATCTATTGCTGATAGTGGAGTATTGAAGTCCCCAATTATGATGTGGTTGGTAGTTACTTTTGTTTTATTATCAAATAGGTTTTGTTTTATGAATTGTGATACACCTGTACTTGGTGCATAAAGATTAATGATTGTGATATCATTTTGTTAGATCATTTCCTTAATAAGAAGTGACCTTCTTTGTATTTTTTGATTACTTTTAATTTGAAGTCAATGTATCCAATATAAGTATAGCGGCACATGCTTGCTTCTTCTTTCCATATTCTTGGAATATAATTTTCCATCCTTTAACCCTGAGGAAGTGTCTGTCTTTAGTGGTGAGGTGGGTTTCTTGAAGACAGATGATTGAGAGGTCCAATGTTCTGATCCACCCTGTTATCTTATGATTTTTATGGTGAATTAAGGCCATCAATATTTAGAACTGTGAGGGTTGATATAATACCTCCCATATTGTGGTGGTTTATGTGGTTTGGTGTTTTCTTGGCTTTTGTAGTTTTTGTGCCTTCTTGAGGCTTGGTTATTTTTTTTTTTAATTTAATTTATTAGTTTTCTTTTCAGCAAATACAGGCAGTTTGGAACCTTTGTTTAGGTTCATCTATGACCTACCCCCTCCCAATGGACCCTCATTTTTTATATAAATGGGTCATGCATTGTGGAGTTAGTCTATAGTTATTGGTACGATAAATGTCTCTACATGACCCAACATGTGGCTCTGACACTCTTTCTGCCCCCTCTTCTGCAAAATTTCCCTGAGCCATGTTGGGTTCATTTTTGGTCTGCTTCAGTGCTGAGGTGTTGGGGGCCTCTGAGGCTCTGGCTCTCTGATTTGGGAGGAGTGATTTTTCCCTGTGTTGGTCTCCTTCCCCTTTGTGCTGGTATCTGGTTCATCAGGAAAACAGCACCCTTGCTTATTTCACCAATTATCTTTAGTTTCACTCGGGCCCCTTTTGAGGTATGTTGGGGTAGCTCTCTCCTTAGGATCTGCATCTATCTGAAAAAGAAAAGCAGATTCTCCAATGGAGAGTAAGTTAGCACCCATAAAATTGAGATAACACTTTTTTGATAGAGAGTTTAATAAGTGTAGGCCCTCTTGTACCCCATGATTAATGGTAGCTTAATATTGCAGAGTGGGCTTATGTTTGGATATGGTTCTGACTTGTTTCCCAGCTCCAGCTATGGGTCTCATACCACTGAGGGGATCAGTTAGCCAAATCAAGAGCAGTTGGTTCCCCATCATGGCTGTGTGCCACTATTGCACTTGTGTGGCCATCACACCAGATTATTTGTTGCTAATTAGGTTAGACCATGAGTTGCTTGGACAGATATTGGTCATTTCCCCAGTTGCCCATGTAGCACCTTCTGGAACTAGACACGCTGACTGTCTGGGGACTGACTTGTTCCTGGCTTCCAGCCATGCCATTCCATTCTACATGTCAGCTGCATATGAAGTCTTCAGCAATAGGATCTTACCACTGACCTTTGCTAGGTCATCAAGTACTATGACAGAAGTCTATCATTGTTTTAGGAAAGCTTGAGGGTTTCTCTGATCAAAACCTCATTGTGGGGCTGGAGAGTTGGCTTAGCAGTTAAGCACTTGCCTGTGAAGACTAATGACCCTGGTTCGAGGCTCAATTCCCCAGGACCCACGTTAGCCAGATGCACAAGGGGGCGCACGTCTCTGGAGTTCGCTTGCAGTGGCTGGAAGTCCTGGCGTGCCCATTCTCTCTTTTTCTCTGACTCTTACTCTCTCTCCTCTGTTGCTCTCAAATAAATAAAAATAATAATAAAGGCATGTGCCACTAGGCCTGGCCAAATTTATTAAAACCAGAAAAGCTCATTGTGGATGATAGCCCCATGCTGGTTGTGAGGGTTACAGCTCAGTGCCCACTAAGAAAATGAGGAAAAACATAACTAATATACAAGAGTTAGAGAGGAGGGGGGAAGGGGAAGAGGGAGGGATATAAGATGTAGAAGATTAGGTAAGTCTTGATCCTACCCTCTCCAGTGTCTTGTGGTTTAGGTGTTTCCTGTAAAGGTCTAGTGAAGGTTCAGCCATTTGGTCTTCCTTTTAGGAAGTAGAATTTTATGGTACCATTGCCATTTGGGTCCAGATTAGTGTTTCCCACCCCTTTGATGCCCTCCCCTTCCTCCCCATTCATCCCAGTGTCTAATCCATGAGGTGCTTGCTGGTTATGTAAGGTATCTTGGGTAGATTCAGGTTAGGTGTTGTAGATGAGTGAGACTATGTGGCGAGTATTTTTTCAGTGATTGAGTAAGTTCACTGAGAATGATCTGTTCCAGGTTCAACCATTTTTCCTCAAATTTCTTTGTGTCGTTTTTTCTCACTTCTGCATAGAATTCCTTTGTGTAGATATAGCAAATCTTAGCTATCCATTCTTCTAGTGATGAACATCAGGGTTGATTCCAGCTGTTAGCTATTACGAATAGAGCCTCTACAAACATGGTTGAGCAAATCTCTCTGGCCTGTGGTTTGAGGTTTTAGGGTAGAGGCCCAGTAAGGGTACAACTGGGTCTGTTGGTATCTCTATAGTCAGCTTTTTCAGGAGTCTCTATATTGCTTTCCAAAGTGGTTGTACCATCCTACATTCCCACTAACAGTGAGTGAGTGTTCCTGCTTCTCCATATCCTTGCCAGCACTTACTTTCATTTGATTTTTTGATGTTGGGTATCCTTATTGGAGTAAGGTGGAATCTCATAGTTGTTTTAATTTGCATTTCTCTGATGATTAGGGATGATGAACATTTTGTTAGTGTGTGTTTGCCAGTTGTTTATTTTCCTCTGTGAACTGCCTGTTCAACTCTGTGCCCCATTTTGTGAGTGGGGAGTTTGTCTTCTTATTGTTTAAACTTTTGAGTTCTTTGTAGATTCTAGAGATTAGGCCTCTATCAGTTGGATAACCTGCAAATATTTTCTCCCATTCTGTGGGTATTCTATTGGATTTGCTTATTATATCCTTGTCTGTAAAGAAACTCTTCAACTTCATATTATCCCATTGGTTGAGTGACTTTTTAAGAACGTGAGTGACTGGGGTTTTGTCAAGGAAGTCTTTTCCCATTCCTATATCAAGGAAAGTACTTCCTAAATTTTCTTCCAGTAGCATTCAAGTTTCTGGTCTTATGTTGAGGTCTTTGATCCATTTGGATTTGAGTGTACTGCATGGTGACATGTGTGGATCAAGTTTTAGTTTCCTGCATGTGGTTATCCAGGTCGTCCAGCACCATTTGTTGAAGATGCTATCTTTTTTTCCAGCCTATATTGTTTGGGCCTTTGTCAAATATCAAGTAGCTATAGTTGCTTGACCCAAAATCCGGGTCCTCGAGTCTATTCCATTGGTCTATACTCCTGTTTTTATGGCAGTACCATGCTGTTTTTATTACTGTGGATTTGTAATATAGCTTTAGATCAGGTATGTTGATGCCACCAGAGGTATTTCTTTTGCTGAGGATATGTTTGATATGTGAGGCCTTCTGCCTTTCCATATGAAATTTGAGATCATTTTATCTATCTCTGTGAAAAACACTGTAGGGAATTTAATTGGAATTGCGTTAGATGGATATATTGCCTTTGGTAGGATTGTTATCTTCACAATGTTCATTCTGCCTATTCATGAGCATAATAGGTCTTTCCATCCTCTCAAGTCCTCCTCAATTTCTTTTTTGAGAGTTTTTATATTTTCCTTGTATAGATCTTTTACTACCTTGGTTAATGTTATTCTAAGGCTTTTTTTTTTTCTTTTGAAAATGGGACTATGTCCCTTATTTCTTTTTCTGGATCTTTGTCATTTGCATACAGAAATGCTACTGATTTTTGTGCATTGATTTGTATCCTGCTACTTTGCTATAGGAGTTAATCACGTTCAGGAGTTTTGGGATGGTGTCTCTCAGGTCTCTTACATATACAGTCATGTCATCAGCGAATAGAGCTAACTTAACTTCTTCCTTTCCAAATTGTATCCCTTTTATTTCCTTCTCCTGTCTTATTGTTTGAGCTAGGACTTCAACTTCCATATTGAAAATCAGAGGTGAAAGAGGACATCCTTGTCTTGTTCCTGATCTTAGTGGGAATTCCTCCAATCTCTCTCCATTAAATATTAATTAGGACTTTGGAGCTTTGTATATTCCCTTTCTTGTGTTAAGATGTGAACCAGCCATGCCGATTCTCTCCAATGTTTTGATCATGAAGTGATGTATCTTGTCAAAGGCCTTTTCAGCACCTATTGAAATGATCATGTGGTTTTTATGTTTAAGGTTGTTTATGTGGTGTATTACATTGACAGAGTTTCATATATTGAACCACTCTTGTGTTCCTGGGATATATCCCACTTGGTCAAGATGGATAATGCTTTTGATGTGTTGTTGGATTTGGTTTGTGAGTGTTTTTTTCAGGATCTTTGCATCTATGTTCATTAGGGAAATAGGCCAGTAATTTCTTTTCTTATGGCATCTCTGCCTGGTTTTGGGATTAGGGTGTTACTAGCTTCACAGAAAGAGTTGAGTAGATTTCCCTGTTCTTCAATTGTGTGGCACAGTTTTAGGAAGATTGGTTTGAGTTCTTCCATGAAGGTTTGATAAAATTGAGTTGTGAATCCATCTGGTCCTGGTCTCTTCTTTTTGTGGAGGTTATTTTTTTTTTAATTTTTCAATCTCCATGAGTGTGATGGGTTCATTGAGGTGATTAATCTGCTCTGAATTTAGCTTTGGTAGATGATATGCATCCAGGAATTTATCCATCTCCTCCACATATTCCAGTGTTGTGGAGTAGAGGTTTTTGAAATGTCCTGATGATTTTCCCAATTTCACTTATGTCTGTTGTGATCTCTCCTTTTTCATTTTGAATTTTGTTAATTTGGAGTCTCTTCCTCTTTTGCTTGATCAAATTGGCCATAGGTTTGTCAATCTTGTTAATTTTTTAAAGAACCATCTCTTTGTTTTTTTCAATTGCCTTAATTGTTTCCTTGGTTTCCAATTCATTAATTTCTGCTCTGATTTTAATTATTTCTTTCCATCTGGGGCTCTTTGGGTTGGAGTTTTCTTGTTTTTCCATTGCCTTTAGGTGGATGGTTAGGCTATTGATTTGGGATCTTCTGTCTTTTTTATGAAGGCATTGAGTGCTATGAATTTTCCCCTGAGCACTGCCTTCATTGTGTCCCATAAGTATTGGTATGCTGTGTTTTCATTGTCATTCAATTCCAGGAATTTTGCAATTTCATTTTTTATTTCATCCACTATCCATTTATTGTTTAAGAGTGTGCTGTTCAGTTTCCAGGTGCCATTGGGATTCTTGGTGGGTCTTTTGTTGCTGATTTCTAGGAATATAGCATTGCAATCTGATATCATGTAGGGAATTATGTTAATTTTCCTAAATATGTGGAGGCAGTCTTTGTGACCCAGTATGTGGTCTATTTTAGAGAATGTTCCATGGGCTGCTGAGAAGAATGTGTAGTCTGTGGATTTGGGATGGAAAGCTCTGTTTTTGTCCGTTAGGTCTAAGTGTTCTATGGTTTTGTTGAGCTCTCTTACTTCTCTGTTGAGTTTCTGTTAGGATGATCTGTCTGATACTGGTAATGATGTGTTGAAGTCCCCAGCTATGATGGTGTTGGTGGTTATTTCTGTTTCATTGTCAAGTAGGTTTTGCTTTATGAACTCTGGTGCGCCTGTGTTTGGTGTATACAGATTTATGATTGTAATATCATCTTGACGGATTGTTCCCTTTATAAGTAGGAAGTGGCCTTCTTTGTCTTTTTTGATTGTTTTTGGTTTGAAGTCACTTTTATCTGATATTAATATAGCTACACCTGCCTGTTTCTTATTCCCATTTGCTTGGAATATTGTTTTCCACCCTTTCACCCTACGGAGGTTTTTGCCTTTAGTGGTAAGGTAGGTTTCTTGAAGGCAGGAGATTGAGGGGTCTAAATTTTTATTCACCCTGTTAGTTTGTGTCTCTTGATGGATGAATTAAAGCTATTAATATTTAGGGTAGTGACTGTGAGATTTGATTTGATCCATGCCATGTTGTTGTGGTAGAGGTGTGTTGGTGTTTTCATGGAATTTGAATTTTTTTGTGTCTACTCTGGGTTTGCTTGTTGTTATCTGCTTCTTGTAGGCATTTGTGTTTGGTTATTTGTTTCTTCACTGTGGAGAATTTCCTGGAATACTTTCTGTATATTTGGTTTTGTGTTCATATAATTGTAGTGCTGAGTTTTGTCATGGAATGTTTTTCTTTCACCATCTGTTATGAGGGAGACTTTTGCCAGGTAGAGTAGTTTGGGTTGGAAGCCATAGTTTCCTAGAGTTTATATCCTCCACTTCACTGACTCTATTCTTGAGAGCCTCTAGAGAGTTTTGGACTTGTTCAATTAAGTTTACATTTTCTACTACTTTCCTATATATAACTTCCATTGCTCTGTCCAGCTCCCTTTTCACCTCATTTTCTGATTTTCTTGATGATTCCTGGAATTCATCCTTGCATTTCTTTATGTTTTCATTTAGTGTGGCAAGCTGATTTTTAAGCTCCTCCTTTCTTCACTATCCCTCAACTCTCTTAGGTCTCTTTGAATTCTTTCCAATGTCTTATCATACTGCTCTAGCTTAATTATGGTATCATCCACACGATTATTGTTCCTTTGTTGCTTTCCTGCAAGTTCTAGCAGTAGGTTGGCCAGGGTTTCATTGCTCATAGCTTCCACTTGATGTTCTGATCCTAAAAACTCTTCTATGTTTTGGTTAGATGTAATCCTTGTTGGACTGGTGGATCTATCTGGATTTTCTTGCATTTTATTTTTCATGTTATTTCTTTGCGCTGTGTTCTACCCATGACTGTATGGGCAGGTAGGTGGGTGGACCAGCCTGGGCTCTAGTTCAATGAGACTCCAAGGCAGCCTTGGGTAGTTGTCAAGTAGCCTGGTTTTTTGCTCTCTCTTGCCAAAGCTGCCTATCTACTGCCTGAGGGGGGCACCAAATTTGCCTGAATTCTCATCCAGTAATGCACCAAAGCTGCCTGCCCTCGAGTTTGGAAGGGGACTGAGGTAGCAAGCCCTGAAGCTGCCCAAACTCTGGCTGGAACACTGGGACCTGCAAACAGTCTGTGCTCTCCCACCACAGAGGAGTGGGGGATGGGCGGCGATGGACAGGTAGGGGATGGCAACTGAGCTGGCACTAGTGATTCAGTGGGGGCTTGTGTGGCCCTTGCTGTGGGACTGGGCCTGCTGCACATGCAAGTGTAATGCAGAGGCAGCTGCTGCATGCACAGGATTGGGCCATAGTGGAGGCGATCGGAGCACAGCAGCTGGGGGTCTGGCAGCTGCCTGATCACAGCCGAGGTGGTCACCATGGGTATGATAACCGAGCACAGCGAGGCGGGCTGGTGAGTGTGATCAGAGCACAATGGCAGAGGTCCCTGCGGGTGTGGAGATCCACACATGTGCGAATGGAGCACAGCGGTTGAGGTCCCCCAGCAGGTGTGTAAAAGGAGCAAAGCAGTGGAGGGCCCCACGCGTGTGCAATCAGAGCACAGCGCAGTGGCCTGGCGGGCGCACAATTGGAGCACAGCTGCTGGGGGCGTGGGTTGCGGCAGCTGTATGGGGTGGTAGACTACCCTTCCGAGAGGGGATCTGCAATTCCATGTTTTTCCCCACTCTGTGCCCTCCCACTGGCAAGAAGACCCTGATAACCCTTAATTTCTTGCCTTTCTTTCCCTGGTATTTGTAGTGCAGCTAGGAGGTTGCCATCTTGGCTGGAACTAGGATGGGCTCGAAGCTTGGTTATTATGTTCTGCTTCTTGTAGGCACTTGAGGTTGGTTATTTGAATGTTTTGTGTCTAGTATTCCCTGAAGTACTCTTTGTAGGTTTGGCTTTGAGTTCATATAGTTGTAAAGCTGAATTTCATTGTGGGAATTTTTTCTTTCACTCTGTATTATGAGGAATACTTTGGCTGAGTAGAGTAGTTTGGGTTGGAAGCCAAAAATTCTTAGAGTTTGCCGTGTTACATTCTAGGCCCTTCTGGTTTTTAGGGTTTCCATTGAGAAGTCTGAAATAATTCTGATGGGGTTTCCCTTATGTGTAACTTATTGTCCCTCCCTAGTTGCCTTTAGGACTTTCTGTTTGTGATCGATGTTTAGAGTCTTAATGACAATGTGTCTTGGAGAATTTCTGCTTTGTTCCATTCTGTTTGGAGTCTACTAGATTCTTGTATCTTGATGGACCTTTCTTTTGGGAGTGTGGAAAAGTTTTCTTCAATAATTTTGTTGGATAAGTTTTCCATGCCTTTAGTCTGTATTTCTTCCCTTGCTGGTATTCCCATGTTCTGAATGTTGGTACACTTAAGGGTATCCCACAGTTCCCTTATGTTCTTGTCATTGAAATTTTTGAAAATTTTGGACACATGAACTGATTCTTCTTTTTTGTCTTCCAGGTCTGAGTTTCTTTCCTCCACATGGCTGACTCTTTTTTTGAGAGCTTATATAGATTTTGGGCTTGTTCAATTTTGTTTATATTTACTACTGCTTTTTTATTATGGTTTCCAAACTTTCAACAAATTATCTTTTCACATCATTTTCTGATTTTCTTAATGCTTCTTGGAGTTCATCCATGTATTTTTTTGTATGTCTTCATTGAGTCTAGCCAGCTGGTTATTGAGACCCCCCCCTTTTTTCTTTCTCTCCTCCATATCATTTAACCCTCTTAGGAACCCTTCCCAGTTCTTTTTTAGTAGGTCTATTCTAGTGAGTATACTACTCATACAATTATTGGTCTTTTATTGGGTTTCTGCAAGTTCTGCTACTTGCTTGGCCATGGTTGCTTAGTTTCTTTCTTCATTTTGGGGGTCTGATACTATTGTTTCCTCTATGTTTTGATTAGAGACATCCATTGTGGGACAGTGTAATCTAACTAGATTTACTTGCATCATTTTTTTTTCAATTTTATTCCTTTTTCACTGTGGTCTGCCCTTCATAATGTTTCAGAAAGCCTATGGTGTGGGACTATAGCCTGTTGGCTAGGGATGGTAGGGTGTCTGTGACTGGTATGGCAGTCACCCACTGAGTTCAGCAAATCTAGGGTGGTGACACTAGCCTGGTTCCCTGTTCTGGCATGGGAGTGGGCAGTGGCAAGTGGGATGATATTTGCACAGGGTTCAGAGGTGCTGGGTGGGAATAGTGATCATCCACTTGGGTCACCAAGGCTGGGAAGGACTGGCTATCACTCATGGGGATCAGCAACCTTGGGCAGGATTTGTGATCATGTGTGGTGGTCAGCAGTTGGACAGGAGTGATGATCACACATAGTCACCAAGGCTGTGGGGGATGGTGATCACACACTGTGATCCACAAGCCTGGGAAGGAATGGAGACTGGGACTGCACCCATGGAGCTCAGCCCTGTGGCCAGAAAGCCAAGGGTTGAGGACCTAGCCTGCTAATTTGGGTCCACTTGGCCTGCAGTTAGTGAAGGTGGGACATCCTACTGGGAGTACTGCTACAATGGCTGCTTGATGAAATTGGGGGCTGGTGGGCTACCTGAGAGTATGGGAATCAGCAGATTCCCTAATTTGTTCTTCTGCACCCTACCACTGGAAACCTACTAGAGTCAGCAAATTCCTAAACAAAAAGTAATCCCACTGAACCTTAAGGGTCTTATCTCTTCTTCCCAGTGAGGTGAGGTGAGGTCAGGTAGTTACAATTCTGAGTGGAAGTCGTGACTTGTGTTTTGATTTAACAAGTTCACAGTTAAAGACACTGGCATAAATTTCAGGGAAGACTGTAGATTTTTAAGCAGTGTTAGGATTGTAAATACTATGTGAACATTTAAAGTTGGCTAGAATACATTTTGCATCTTGAGATGATCATGATCACGTGTTAGGATTGTAAATACTATGTGAACATTTAAAGTTGGCCAGAATACATTTTGCATCTTGAGATGATCATGAGTCTATGGGTGCCCAAGGTGGAATGTGGTGGTATGAATATAAATGTTCCCCATAACCTCAAGTAATTGTCTTTAAGTTTCTTAATTAGTACACAGTGGATGGACCCCTGCTAAAGAAGATGTGTCACTGCGGGTTGAAAATTGAGTGACTCCCACTGTATTCAGAGTCAGCTCATGGTTTTCATCTTTCTATCTGATGTAGCTGTGTGATGTCATGAGCTGGGTTGCTATTCATCACCAGGATGAAGCTACTCCTTGAAACCATAAGCCTCAACTAAACCCCTTTTGTATAAAGTGCTTTTGGATAGGTGTTTTGTCCTTGCAATTAGAAGTAATTACTACACAAAGCACTTTACCACACTAATCCATCTCCCCATTCCATAATAGTTTTCTTCAACAAAATATACCAGACATTGTAAAGGTCATAATGACCCAATAAAACAAACCCAAATTAACAAAAAAAAATCTGGGTTCTTATTTATATTTCTGGGATTTAACTCCTAAAGAATATAAACTTTCAAAGTATTAACCACATACTCTGCATTTTATTGTTCTAAAACCTGGTGTGTGTGTGTGTGGGGGGGGCTTCAAAATATAAGGTCTACTTGAAAAGAAGAAGGATTTCAGTAAAGGTGGATGGGCTGGCAAAAAAAAGGTATTGAGAGGGGATCATTATCAAACTACATTATATTAAATATAAAAGCTGTCAACAAAAGTTTTAGAAAAAGTAAAATTAAACAACCCATACACATAGTGTTTGGAACATTCAAAATCAATCATGATGATTATAAAAGAGGTACTGCTTAAAAAGTATTATGCTGCTGGTAATTGTAACTGTATGAATTTATGCCATGACTCTTTTTTGAGCCTTGGGGGTCTTATTATTTTCTGGGCTATTATGTCATGTATATTGCACTTTATTTAGAACAAATATAAACATGTAGTTCAAGTCTCTTGCATGCTTTCTTTTTGGTCTTTCACTAAGTGATTTTCAATGGATTAGTGATTCTACATCAAAAACAATACATAGGGCTGGAGAGATGGCTTAGCGGTTAAACGCTTGCCTGTGAAGCCTAAGGACCCCGGTTCGAGGCTCGGTTCCCCAGGTCCCATGGTAGCCAGATGCGCAAGGGGGCGCACACGTCTGGAGTTCGTTTGCAGAGGCTGGAAGCCCTGGCATGCCCATTCTCTCTCTCCCTCTATCTGTCCTTCTCTCTGTGTCTGTCACTCTCAAATAAATTAAAAAAAAAAAAACAATTAAAAAAAAAACAATACATAGTTATAGGATTAAAATAATAGTACATGTAGTTTCTGCCATTCCTGGAAGCCATAGTTAACTGGCTTATCAAATATGTACTCAACTCATTTGTTCTTGTGTATATCATATGAAGGATGAGGTAAAAGGTGGCTGGTGGCTGCTTAAAAGCATGAGATTCCTCTGAAATGTGCATTATGGCAATCAGCTGAGTATTTTCTTCTTGTCTTTTAGTATAACACATTTATGATGATTTTCTTCATTTTTATAATTGTGTAGATAATTAGTAAAATATTTGCAAGATCACAGAAGTACGCAGTTCCAGAATTGATACATTAGTGTTCTTCATCACAGCCCAATCTCCCTGTACATGTTAGAGGAGTTAAAACTAATACAGCATTCAGTTTTAATTTATATCTTTCCATCAAATTATCTTTTCCCTTTTGAGGTATATTGATGTTGTGTTTTGAATTTAAGACTCTACTTATTTATGGCTCGATGAAATTCTTAATAATTGATAATTATTATTAGCTTTTTACTGTAGAAAATAAAAAAGACAAAGAGAGACAGAAAAGGGAAGGGGAATGAAAAGGAGGGAAAGTAGCAAGCACAGGAGTAGAGGATATTTCCCCTCATGCTCAACCATGAAAGGAAATTATATTTTCATTCCTTACTATTCATTGCTCCTCAGGATAATAATTTCTGTAAATTTACTTTCAAGGGGCGCTGGAACCTGTTTCATTTATGTTGAAATGGTCTATTTCACATTTAAAGAAAAAGCATTGTAGTGTGACTGCTTGTGGATTGGGGCAGCATTCAGTCTTTCCTAGTCCTGGGTCTTTTCTGATTTTTACAGACTTTGATTATAACCCTTTAAGTTTTCCTATTTCTAGAGTTATTGTTATATGACTTACTCATTTCTTGAACTTGAAATTTTTCTGGATCTCTGGCCAGGCTATTATTGCTGGAACCAGTTCACAATGCACAGGTTTGAGGTATGTTCAGGGTATCTAATACACACCATGAAGCAGGGGAATGTGTCAAGCTAGAAATTGAATAGTGTTGTGTATGGATGCTCCCTGCAACAAACATATTAGATAGTCTGCTCTTTCCTTCAGCACTACCATAGTAACTATGTATGCAAAGCATAGGCACTGGTTTCCCTCTCCTCTCAGCTTTGCACTGTTCTACTTGTTCTGACTTATTTTCAGCATATAAATATAGGATTTCATTGTGATATTTTCATATAAATATAACATGGACATGTACATGAATTAAATGTTTCAGAGGCACTTTTATGCTTGTACACTAAAAAGCTGCTGATTTCCTTGACAATAAACAAAGCATCTAATTGTTCCTCATTTGTGTATTGCTATATTTTTATATGTGTGTGTCCTCACCAAAACTCATCTAAAGGTTGGTACTTGCTGTGATAATGCTGGGATATGGCATCTAGAGGTGATTAAATTGTTGCTAGGAATCAGTACTTGATCTGTGGGTGTGACTTACATCTCCTCTATCTATAATAACTATTATGATAGTGGATTTTAACAAGAGAGATGAGATTTGATGATCTCTGTAACACATACACACGCACATTTTCTAATCACAGTGAGGTATAAAGTCTGCAACATTCTGATTGTAACTGTTGACCATTATAAATATCATTATAGCTAACTCAGATAATCAAAGCATAACTCATCCTAAATTTTTCTCTCTTTCTCTCTTTGATACGTTCTCAAATATCCCAGGCTGTTGTATCACCAAGGGAAACTTTGAACTACTGCTACTTTTGACTTGATTTCATGTGTGTTAGGATTGCAGAAATATACCACCATTCTTGACATTTTTCCCCTCTAGAAGAAAATAATTTGAATTTATTCTGTTTTCACAAATAGGGAAAGGTTTTATAATATTTTTTAAAATTCATACCTATAGTTATAGAACTCTCAAAGTTCATAGATAAAATACACATTAGAATTAGGAATAGCATTTTAGCAAATAGTTAAAATGTCACAGAATAGGTATGTAATTTTTTACCTGTAATAAATACATTGGTGGATATTTATTTGGTTTGTAAAAATCAAAATAAGTCCCTAGATGATGTAGTTAGAAAATAAGTCCAAGCAATAGTCTTGTGAGTATATTTCAGCTATACTTTTCAAAAATAACATCATGCTTTCAATTTGTCTTTAAAAAGAACACTCTGAAAGTCATGAAGCCATTGCTTGTATTGCTTTTTAAACAGCACACTTGAAATAATACAAAATAAAATGTTTTATATCACAGATAAAGACTGTGTATACTGGATAAGATACTGGATTAAGAAGTTACCTGTTCATTAGTCCTGTAAAATAATTTACTATCTTTAGGACACTGTGGAATATGCAGAGGAAATTGAAGTAGATGCTGTTTTGCAAATCTGTATAACTGTGATGAGGATAATGAGCCATTAACCTCCATGCTGGGAAGTTAAGTATTAATGCTCTATCTTTGTTGACTGAGTCCCCTTATCCATATCTACTTAGGGTTCCTCATTACACAGACCGATTATGTTGCTAAGCAGGGGAACTTACTCCTAAAATGTAAGTAAATTAAATGTCTTTTGAGCATAGACTTTTACTTTACAAAGTCTACCTGAAACATTTTGGACAGCTTGTTTAAAGGTTTTGACAGAGAAACACAGCTACTTCTATCTCTTTTTTTTTTTTTTTTTAATTTTTGATTATTTATTTGAGAGCGACAGACACAGAGAGAAAGACAGATAGAGGGAGAGAGAGAGAATGGGCGCGCCAGGGCTTCCAGCCTCTGCAAACGAACTCCAGACGCGTGCGCCCCCTTGTGCATCTGGCTAACGTGGGACCTGGGGAACCGAGCCTCGAACCGGGGTCCTTAGGCTTCACAGGCAAGCTCTTAACCGCTACGCCATCTCTCCAGCCCTACTTCTATCTCTTGATGGAAAATGGTCCTTCTTGATCAGGCAAGTTGAATCTTAGACCCAGTATATTGTGTCTGGAGGGCCCTACATGGACTGGTGAAAAAGGAAGGACACAATAACCTAAGCAGAGAGATTAGCCATATTGAAATTAGGTATCTGTGGCCTGACAGATATTTACATCTGGATCAACACATCCTACCTGATACCTATTAGATGATTTAACTCTTCCCATAGAATTTTTTGTGACATGTCCTAGCCTAGCTAAGGAATAAATATGGAACCAGTGTTATATATTTTAAACAGTTTTCCTGAAATATGAATCATAAGAAAATAAATGTCAGCACCCATATATCTGAAAGTTATTCAATGATTTCAGCTAACTCCTCATAAGTATGTTCCTGATACATGGCTGTTTGAGCTCCAAGCACAGTGTCCAAGACTGATTTCTATCTTCTATGTTTTTCTCCTTGGAGTACAGGCATCTAAATTACCATACCTATATCTACACATGCATATTAGAAAACATTTATCTAAGGATGTGAGATACTCAGTGGATAAAGCACTTGTCCTGCAAGCAAGAGGACCACAGTTTAGACCTCCAGCACTCATGTAAATACTGAGTGGGTGTAGTGCTTGCATACAATCCCAACTCATGGCACACAGAGACAGAAGGTCCTCAGGGACAGGAGTTTAGCTAGAAGAGCTGAATCAACCAGCTTGGGTTCAAATGAGAGACACTGCCTCAGCAAATAACATTTAAGTTAATATAGGATGTTACCTGACATTAACCCCTGTTGTAGAGAGGTCAACACTGGTAGGATGAATATCCAAACTAGGAACAGTGTAGGAAGGACTTTATTCCAAGCTTATAGATCAGGAGAAAATTTCAACCATGGTAGTAGAAGTTGCTTCCATATATCCAAGCAGAGATGGAAACCATCATCAGCCAGCAAATACCAAAAGCTACATACAGAATCCAGCAGAAGTAGGACCCCAGAGCTCAAACTGTTCTCTTACAACTTTGGGCTGGAATTATGATCCATCCCCAGTGACACATTAAGCTGGACTCCAGAATCTACCATCAGTGACACCTCCCCTATCCAGGCCGTCTGGAAATTTAAGTGACAAGCTCAATATTATACCTGAGTGTATGGGGCACATACAGTCAAACTACCACAACTTCTAACCTCTATATGCAAAACTTTGTGTGCACAACCACACATATGTGTATTCACATGAGTACGCACATGCACACAGGTAAAGACAGCATCAGTCTAGAGAATTTTATCCACAGTGTTGATCCACAAAGAAATTTATATACAAAACAGTGTAGAATATCATTCATACCTTGATATAAGAATTTTAAACATTTAAGTTAAAAATACGTTTTTAAAAATGAGGCCTGGATAATTTTTACATTATTTTAAATGCTGAATGTAGTATTTAGTGTGCCAATTGTCAAATTAATCTGAAGCACAAGTGCATCTGAGACTTGTATAGAAAAGAGCAATTCAATGTTTTGGTTGCATGCTTAGTTAATTTATGTTGGCATTTGTAATAATGCCTTCTGCCTCAAAGGGTGAATCATCTGTTCATCTGTTCCGCTGTAGAACTTTCATTTTTATGATTCATTAATGTCTTTTAAAAATTTTAAATGGCATTAAAAATAATCAGTTTTAAAATAGGTATGTGGAGAACTGCTTGAAGCTGACATGATATAATCACTGATGGTCCAAAATGATCTAGAGGATGGAGGTTAAAAATGTTACTCTTCTTTGGCCTCAAGCAGATAATTTTTGTGAGCTCCAGAGATTGTTATGAGTTCTGGTATTGCTGCTGATATATGTAAATTTATGTTGTAACTGTGTGTGTGTGTGTGTGTGTGTGTGTGTGTGTGTGTGTGTGTGTGTAAGGGGGGGGGAGATATCAGCTGTACTGATAAGATGTCAAGAAAAATAGGAAGATAGAGTTTACTCTGCTGTTAGTAGTGTGGTTAATGGGCATAATTAGAATACTTTTGCCCATTGTTAAAATATGCACAGGTTTTGAGACAAACAACTAAAAGAAATAGAAGAACTAAAATCTGAGGAAATAGTAAATGGTTTTCTGGGGTGGATAATGACAAGCACTATTGTATGGGTACATGGGAAACAGTGTGATAATTTTCATTTGCAAATTGCAGCTAATGACTTTATTATTGGTGAAAGAGATGTTCCAAGAACTAATTAAAAATAATTGATACATTAACGCTAATAAATGCACTTGCCAACCAGCACAAGTAGACTTGTGATTTGAGGGTATGATGTGTGCTCACAGCAGCCTAGATGAAGCTATAATTTAAAGATCAATGTTCAGAAAGTGTCAAAGACCCATGGATAGCTAAAAGAATGCCAATTACTCCCTTTCTAAAATGAATATCAAATCTTCCTTTTTAGTTCACTGGTGAGTTAACAGGAAATCATAAGGATGATGAAAGTTTCCCTTGTCAGAAATCCTTCTTACTTGGGAGCTAAGCGTTGATAGAGGAGTAAAGAAGAGTGGCTAACAACGAATCTCTTAACTACATGGACCTTTATGTACTACAGAACAGGTAGACAACACCCTGGAGGGCTGTTTTTATGCAACATTACCAAGAAACTTTTTACCTGAAAGTCTATTAATACAAAGACTCAGATACATTTATTAAGTAGGAAAATTCTGAAAAAAATATCTTTCAGATAAAGTCAGATGTGAGTAGGTAGTTGTTTTAAGAAGAAAAAATTAAGATAGGTAAAAATTCTCAAACCATCAATAAGAGACACAGAATGACCACAGGCATCCAGGACACAAAGAAAAACACATAAACATATCTTTGGAAAAGAAGGCAATGTTTTTCATAAAATACAGCTCTCATCTCAAGTCAAATATGGGATAGTTCATTATGGAGTCAAACATGAGTGACAATGTCCTGTCAACATGGATTCAAATGTCACATTTTACCATGGTGCGTCTCATGAAGTTCTTTGCAATATATTTCAGAAGCAATGTATTTATACTCCTAGCTTTTTGTTTGGTGGAAATGACTGGTATTCAAGACATTCCAAAAGGATTTGTCTAACATTGCCTGTTAGACATGAATATGTTAGTTCAAAGACAGATAAGTTGGGCTCATTTCCACAATATTTTAACTTTATTATAGAGTTTCTCATCAGCCTTGTAGAATCTACCACATAGCTAGGTTATTTTTTTTTCCTATTCTGGAAACTTCAGTTCACATCAGGCCCTTCCACTGGCAAGATCTACAACTTTATTTGCAGAAAGAGCTCGTGGCAAGTGGGCAGCTAGTTGTATGGTCCTGTAAGAGAGGGAGCCCTTGAGTGTCAATGACTGACAAGGTAAGTCGTTTGTACTCAGCTTAGACAACAAATACATGAGTTCACTTCACAGAACTAGTAGCATGCTTCAGAGATATTTATAGAACAAATTCTATTCTTTTAGAGTGAATAACTGTAAAGGCTTCTTACTAAGGAATTTGAGGTAGTAGTGTAGCTTAGCAGAATTTTTTAAGTTCACAGCTAAATACATGTCTCTGATCTATGACCTGTATTTACTCTTAATTGTGCTTTAGCCTTCATGTATTATCTTAAGAACTTGAGTAAAAAGCTTTAAGCATTTACTTCTGTTATGATTTTTTAAAAATATTTTTCTTTATTTATTTGTAAGCAGACACAGATAGAAAAGAAAAAGACAGAGCCGGGCGTGGTGGCGCACGCCTTTAATCCCAGCACTCGGGAGGCAGAGGTAGGAGGATCGCTGTGAGTTCAAGGCCACCCTGAGACTACATAGTGAATTCCAGGTCAGCCTGGGCTAGAGTGAGACCCTACCTCAAAAAATCAAAAAAAAAAAAAAAAAAAAGAAAGAAAAAAAAGAAAAGAAAAAGACAGAGATAATGGGAACCAGGGCCTCTAGCTTCTGTAAATGAACTCCAGATGCATGCACCATTTTTTGCGCATCTGTCTTTATGTAGGTACTGGGAAACCAAGCTTGGGTTATTAGTCTCTTCAGGAAAATGCCTTAACCACTGAACCAGAGCCACATGTTGGGTCATGATATACAGAGACATTTATCTTACCCATAAGTCTGAGATAACTCCACAATGCATGACCCATATACTTTAACAAAGAGGGACCAAGAGGAAGGGGGTAGGTCATGGATGAGCCTAATAATGGTACCAAACTGACTGTACTTGCTGAATACAAAACTAATTAATAAAAACTTTTTTTTTTTTAAATGATGGATAAGCAAGCATTTGGAAAAACTTTTGAAACAATTTACCCTTGTTCCATTCTTGGCTTTCATACTTCACATGGAAAATGTACTTGAACTTTCTTAATATTAGCTTTTAAATAAAAATTTATGCAAGTTTTTTCATAGAAACTTGTGTGAAGCTCATAAAATTTTTGTCCATGGGAAAACTTTGTAAAAGGAAAAACACCCATTTGGGTACCAGTGAGAAACCTAAAATATTTGTCCCAACAAGGGGACACTGACAATAACTTCTCTAGGGAGTGTCCTGCCCCTGAGGACTGTTCCTAAAATGGTTCTTCACCCTGCTAAACTAAATAACTCCCTCCCTTGCGGAGGATTGCTGGCTTTGCCTCCAACCTGGGCCCCTCCGGCTAATTACAGTACAGTTGTCCATACAACCTTAAACAACTACTCAGCCACCTTCCCCATCCCCATCCAGCTTTTCCCAATGTTTCCTCTGGGCATTTGGGCCCTGCCTTCCCCTAATAATTCCTGTATAGATGTGGGATACATTCATCCTTCCATCTGTACTTTTCACAAAACTGAGCCCAATGCTCAATGCTGCCGCCTTCTGGAATGGCTTATATTTGCGGAGGCGGAATGGCGCATGACATTCTGCCCAGCAATTGGACAGGCCTTTGTGCCCCAGCCACCTTAATCCCAGATGCAGATATCATTCCTGGAAGCTAGATTCCCTGGCTAAGGTAGTCCTACAAAACAGGAGGGGACTAGACCTACTAACAGCCAAAAGGGAGGCATATGTTTGTTTTCACAGGAAAAATGCTGCTTTTATGCCAATAAATCAGGAATTGTCCAAGACAAGATTAAGAGACTCCAGGAAGACTTGGAGAGGAGGCAACGGGACCCCCAGGACAACATGCTGCTGAAGGGCCTACATGACTTCTTACTCTACCTCCTCCCTCTACCTGGACCCCTCCCCCTCCTTCTCTTTCCCCTCCTCCTTATCCTCACTGTTGGGCCTTGTGTGATTAACAAAATTACACAATTTATTCACCAGCAGCTAGAGGCAATAAAACTTCATCAGGTCAAGATATCACAGGCTGGCAACTCAGGAATTAAGTTCCTCAGATGACCCACTGCCACCTACCCTGCCCTCCATGTGACCAATGACGGGTAAGATCCCCAGAGGGGACAACCTAAGACAGGCCATGGAGTGGGTTCTCAGTGAGCTAAACACATGGTACTCAATGACAGGTAAGATCCTCAGAGGGGGACAACCTAAGACAGGAGCCACGGTAGCTAATGCTCTTACAAAAACAAAAGGGGGAGATGTTGGGCCCTGAAAGGCCCAGGCGTGAGGCCTAGTGGAACTTCCTGAGCCTAGCTAAAGTTTGGCGACCTGTCTCTGGCCAGCTAGGACTCAGCAAGACGCCTAATGGCTGCTGGCCTGCTACGTCTGCGTGATAATTGTAATTACCGTTTCAATAGTTAAAGTTTACTATTGGCCCTTACCTCTTCCCCCATCCTAAAATCCCCGCCTTCATCCCCAACATGATATAGGCAACTGATCAGAGTAATAAAGCGAGTTGTTTCTGCGAGTTCCTGCATTGAAAAGGCTCCCGACTCAGTGTGGTTTTCCTCCGGTGGCCAGGAGAGGTTTCTGGGTCATCTGACATTCATCATCCCCTCAACCCCTAGGGAGGAACCAGCAGGCCTGGTCCTTCCCTCAGCACTACCTGACTGGGAAGGAGCCCCACAACAATGTCCACAGGTACAAACTTAGTTATATCAAGAAAGTTTGGATGTATATGATGTTTACTTTTATATTAATTTATTTTTATGAAAAGTATAATGTGCCCAGTTGAGGTGGCACACACCTTTAATCTCAGAATTCTGGAGGCAGAGATAGGAGGATTGTTGTGAGTTCAAGGCCAGCCTGAGAATACATCCTGAATTCCAGGTTACTCTGGGCTAGAGCAAGGGTTTGTCTTGAGAAAGCAATTTAAAAAAGGCAAATGTGCTAGGAGAAATAACTGCAGTTTATTTTTCAGAAGTCAATGATTACTACAGTGACTTCTAATCTCCAAACTTTTGAAGCATTTTTTTTAGAACTGGTGTTATACAGGAACTATATCTTTGATAAGTGACAGAAATGAATAGCAAAACTTGCTTTGTACTCAATTATCAAAACAAGATATAATTCTGTATATTTAATGTTGAACCAACAAAAGTATAAAATCCCATTTCCTGCTCATGTGTAAATATGTGCATGTGTTATTTTCTTTTCTTTTTTTTTTTTTTTTTTGGTGTTTCGAGGTAGGGTCTCACTCTGGTCCAGGCTGACCTGGAATTAACTCTGTAGTCTCAGGGTGGCCTTGAACTCATGGCGATCCTCCTACCTCTGCCTCCCAAGTGCTGGGATTAAAGGCGTGCGCCACCACGCCCAGCTTACATGTGTTATTTTCTATGTGCATGTATGTAATCATGCATAGGTGTGTGCCTACCTGTGTGTGTGTGTCTGTGTGTGCATATACATGCATGTGAGCAGATGTGTATTCATGATTGTAAGACTGATGCTTTAATATACATAAGTTTTGCACAAGATATAGGAAACTTCCTTTGGGATTGGATAAACCAGCGATCCAGTTGATTTCCTACCTTCCTACCTTCCAGCTCCCTGGTCCCTGTACCCCTGCTTCTGGCATGGGGCAGTGTACTACAGAAGCAGGCCTTTTGCTCCATCTTCCTGATGAACATCCCACTTCACAGACTCCCTGCATCAGATGTTGTGCACTCAAATTCAGTAGGCCAGATCTCCAGGTTTGCCCTCACCTCCTAGTTCCCTGGCCCCAGTACCCCAATTTCTGGTTATGGGTGGCCTGGATCATCTGTGTGTGCTGCAGAAGCAGGCCTTTTGCTCCAGCTTCCTGAATAACTAGCCCCTGGGAATCCAACTCCTGGTTTTCCAGCGGGAACACAGGCCACCATGGGCGCTGGCAGTTTGCTCCTGGCTCCCCAGCTTCCTAACTACAAGTTCCCTTATACTGAAGAGTACATGCAAGCAAAATGATTAGGCCTGACTTCCCAGTTCCCCTCCTCCCAGTTCCCCAGGTATCCTTGATGCATTTGCAACCTACATAATCAGCACATGTGTGGATCTAACCCCATCTTACTCCAATCTGGGTCACATTTAAAACAGAACACTCACTGAAGAACCAATAATGACAGTACTTATTTTCATCTCAATAAAATAAGACTTTTACCCTGAGATGGGTACACTACAATGCAAAGAAAGAAAAATAAAAAGAAAGTCAGAAAATTAACAGATTTCCACCAAGTATGCTTAGTCCCACAATGGAAGACTCCAATGAAAATATAGAGAAAACAACAGAAAATGAATCCCAAAATGAAAGCACAACAAGCTATGTGACTGTGACCAAGCAAATTGTTGAACTGGAAGCAAATAATCCAAAAACAATAATCATAAAAAGAATTGATTGAGCAGAATTATCTCTTAGAGCACACAGCTTTTGTCACTAGGCTTATCTTAATTGAATAACATCAGAGAAGCCTCATATAAGAGATAAAATAATTGAAGATGAGTCAACAAATAGAGGTTCTCAATAAACAGCTGATTAGACTAAGGAAGATACAATTAAATGCAAGATTGAATTCAAAGAAGCAACTCAAGAAAACCAGACCCAAAACTGGTACCTCCTAAAGAGATGGGCATGATACAAAATAACATAACAGAAAACAAAAATCAAATAAAGCTTTAAAACACCTCGCTAGAACCCCTCTCTAACAGAGTCACTCAAGTGAAGGACTGACCTCTGAGCTGGAAGACAAGACAGAAGAAATTGATCAGGAGTCAACATGATTCTTCTCAGTAGGCCATGGAAAATTCTTTTCTCCAAAATAGACCATATATTAGGCCATAAAGCATGCCTCCATAAATTCAGGAAAATTGAAATAACTCCCTGCACCATATTAAATCACAATGATTTAAGCCAGAAATTAACAAAAGACAAATCAGGAATTCCTCTGCCTCCTGGAGACTGAACAACACACTTTTAAACAATGGATGAGTTGTGGAACAAATCAAAAACAAATTGTAAAATTTCTAGGATTACATAGTAGTTAAAACACAACTTGTTAAAAGTTATGGGACATATTGAAGGCAGTCTTAAGGAAAGATTTTAGTGTTATATGCCTTCATAACAAAGAAGGAGAAATCCCAATTTAATAGCCTAATGTTCCTAATGTTCTGAAGGCATTGGAAAAACAAGAAGGGTCCAATCATAAGTGCTCCAGATAGAAAGAAATAATCAAGATCAGAGTAGAAATTAAAGAATTGTAAACTAAGAAAACAATTATGAAAAATCGAAAAAATAAAAAGTTGGTTCTTTGAGAAAATAAATAAGATAAAAAACCCCTTGGTCAATTAGATCAAACAACAGCAACAAAAAAAATAGAAGCCTCATATTAACAAAATCAGAAATGAAAATGGAAAGGTCAGAACAGACATTGATGGAATTGGGACAATCATCAAGACATACTTTTAAAAACTCTACTCTATAAAAATGGATAATCTGAAAGAAATGAATAAATTCCTAGATACATATCATCTACCAAAACTAAACTCACAGAAGATTAATCTCCTAAACAAACTTATCACATGCATGGAGATTGAAAAGAAACAAAAATCACACCACAGTGAAAACTCCAGGACCAGATGTCTTCTCACCTCAATTCTATTAAATTGTCATTGAAGAGTTGAAACTAATTTTTCTCCCTTTCATATAATCATAGTATAGGGAATGCTTCCCAGCTCCTTTGATGAAACTAGCTTCACCATAATACCAAAACCTAACAGAGAAAGTAAAAAATAAATAATTAAATAAAATAATAAAAATAACAAGAAAATAAAACAGTAGGCCTATATGCCTGATGAACTTTGATGCAAAGGTCTTGAACACAATCCATGAAAACTGAATTCAACAATACATCAAAAGCATTATCTACCTTGATCAAGCATGATTCATCCCAGGGATGTAAGGGCAGTTCAACATATAGAAATCAATATAATTCAGTAAATAAATAAACTTAATCACATATACCATATGATCATTTCATAGATGTAGAGAAGGTTCTTCACAAAATATAATATCACTTCATGATCAAAACACTGGAGAGAATAGGCATGGATGATTTAAATCTCAACATAATAACATGTATTGATAAAGTACCTAAAGCTCAAATAAGACTTAATTCAGAAAGACTCAAGGAGTTTCCTGTGATATTTGGAGCAAGATAGAGATGCCCACTCTCACAACTGCTTATAAACATAGTACTAGATGTCATAGACCATGAAATAAGAGAGGATAAAGAAATAAAAGGGATACAAATGGGAAAGAAGAAGCCAAATTAACCCTATTTACAGATGACGTGATCCTGTAAATGAGTGACCCAAAAGTTTCTGTCACAAAATTTGTGAAGGTGATCAATTCCTTCTGTAATGTGGCAGGATACAAAATCAATGCAAAAAGTTAGTAGTCTTTCTATATGGAAGCCATAAGTATATAGAAAAAGAAATGAGCAAGACTCTCCCATTTCCAATAGCCATAGAAAATCAAATATTTTAGAATAATACTAACCAAGGATGTAAAAGACCTAAACATTGAAAATGTAAAAACACTGAAGAATGAAATTGAGGGGGACTTGAGAAGATGGAAAGGCCTTCCATGCTTCTGGATAGGCAGAATTAATATTGTGAAGTTGGCCATTCTACCAAAAGCAAGAAACAGACTGAATACAGTACCAATAAAAATTCCAGAATCATACTTCACACACAGAAAAAAAAATCTCTAAATTCATATGGAATGCCAGCAGACTTTGAATATCCAAATGTACCCTCAGAAAAAGAAACATCTCCAGAGGTATCACCATGCCTGATCTACAGCTATACTACAAAGTTATAGTAACAAAACCAGTATCATACTGGCATAAGAACAGACACAGAGACCAATGAAACTGAATTGAAGACTGATCCCTTAGGGCAGTTAACTAAAGCTACTTAATCTTTGACAAAGATGCCAATAACATACACTGGAGAAATGACAACCAATGGTGTTGGACAAATTGGAAAACCACATGTAGAAAAACAAGCGTAGTCCCACTAATCTCACCATATACAAAAATGAACTTCAAATGTATGAATGACCTCAATATAAGACCTGAAAGTCTTCAATTTCTGGAAGAAAAAAAATAAGAGGAACTCTCCATGATATATAAGATGTACAAGGACTTCCTGAACAATAGTCAAGCATCCAGGAAATTAAATATCTCTTACCTAATGGTATCTCATGAAGCTGAAAGACTTTTGCACAAGCATACCACAAGCAGAGCTAATAGATGACGCACAGAACCCGAGCAAATTTTTGCCAGCAATACCACTGACAAAAGCCTACTATCCAAAATCTACAAAGAACTTAAAACTAAACAACAAAAATCAGGAACCCACTCAGAAATGGGGTATAAAACTGAATACGTAGTTTTTAAAGGGAAAAATGCAAATGGCTAATGCACACATAAGAAAATGTTCAACATCCACAATCATCAGAGGAATGCAAATTAAATGAACTATGAGATTCCATCTTACTCCAGTAAAGATGGCAATCATTAAAATATCAAATAACAAATATGTTGGCAAGGATGTGGGGAAAGAGGAACTCTCATTCACTATTGGTGAGAATGCAAAGGGACCTTGTACAACCAGTATGAAAATCAATATGGAAATTCTTATGAAATTCTAATATAAATCTAGCAACAGACCCAATTATTTCCTTATCAGGCATTTACCCTAAATGCTGCATGCATCACTACAGAGATATTTGCTCAACCATTAGTATACCTTCTCAACTTATAATAGCTAAGAACTGGAATCCTCCCATTGGACTAATGGATAATGAAGATGTGGTACACATACACAATGAATTTCTACTCTGCAGTAAGAAAGAAAAATGATGCAAAGAAACTTGTAGGAAAATGGAGGGACTTGGAACAGATCATTTTCAGTGAACACACACAACCACAGAAATACAATTGACACATGATCTCACTCATCTGTGGTTCCTAAGCTGGATCAGCTTGAGTTACTGGCATATAGGATAGAGAACTTGAGGCCTAGACAATAGGGATGGAAAGGGTTGTGGTAGGGGAAAGCAACACTGAGTGAAAATAAACACAAAAGTAAACCCAAAATGAACTGGTACCATAAAAACCTTCCTCCCTGAAGGTAGACTAAAATATACAACTCTCAAGAGGAGTATAGGGAAAGTATGTGAAAAGAAATGCCCTGGAGAGGGTAAGATTAAGCCCAACCTTGATCATTTTTGGCTCTGACCTTGAAGTACCAGAAATAAGTGCTATCCACAATTAGCTGTTGATTGGAGAGACCTATGAGGTACCCTCCAAAAGATAGGTTTCTATCAAAGTACTTGATTACCAGACTGAGGTAAAAGGTAAGTCCCTATTGCTGAAGCTAACATATGCTGCTGGCACAGAACACAGACAGAGCTGGCAGAGATCTGGAAATGAGATACTCCCCAGAAAGCCCATCTTGTGCTGGAAAATGTTACATAAGCTACTGGGGGAAGTGGCCAACAATGGTGTGAGCAAGCAAGGCTCTAAGCTACTCAGAAGCAATCAGCCTGACAAGGAGTACACACCAGGGCAATGGTGGCAAATAGCCTTAGTGGGTACCCAATACCTTTCTGATTGGCTGAGAGATCTACTCAGGGAAAAGGAACCCATATCTGGAACTGGGAACCAGGTCTGGATCCTAGGAGATAAAGAGACACAATTCTTCGGCTAAAAGAGGGGTACATCCAAGTCTCCCTAAGTTAATAACACTTATCTGCTTTAACCTATGCAGAAATCATTCTCCATTGGAAAATCTGTTTTTCTTTTGCAGAAGGTAGTGAGACAAGAGGAGATCAACCACACCTCTCATTTTGGCCAAGTCATAGCTCAAACCACAGAGGAACTAGGGAGATGAGCAAGAGTGCTTCTTCTATAGTGAGCCTGACAATCAGCACCAGGGTGAAGGGCATAGATGCTGAGGATACTCAACACCTACCAAAGCAGAAATACAGAGGCTTCTGAGAGCTCATCGCTGATGTAGACTTAACACACCCACCAAAGCTCAGGTAATTTTGCAGAGTAGAGGATGGAAACATTGTAAGAGCCACAGGTTGGGACATCATTCCCACAGGCACATCCTCCCCCCAGTGACTGACTGCTGTTCCCACAATGCACAATCCACAACACTATAGAGAATAACAGCAGCCCCACTGAGGAAGGCCTCCTGTGGAATGGGGGTACAGAGGAGGAAAAAGATAGTACCAACATGTGAGGAATCCGTACAAAATATGTTCTTAATAAGAAAAAAGAAACTTCCTTTGAACTGAACACTGGACAGTTTTTAATTGGGATAAGTATGAAGCAGAATACAAAGTGTCACTGTCACTAATTAAAATAATTTAAGTACTAGGTGACATTTTAAGCATTTTAATGAGCATTATTTTTCAAAGTTGCAAAGGATTTAAATTCTCCCTTTTAATTGGAAAATTTATTTTCATAGTAAGTTCAACAACTTGGTTAGACAGTCTGTTGTGATTTAAATCAGCATGGATGAAAGTCATTCTTGGCAAATTCAAATTATTTTTCACAATATGTCTAAGATAATATTGAAATTTCTCATTATTGTAAGAAGTTTTGCAACTGGAGCTTAATGCTACCCTTCAAACTTTACATTTCTGCATTCTAAAACTTGGCCCAGAACCCATATTTGGTTTTCAGATTGATCTAACATAACTGTGAACATTTACTTGTTTATGATCTAACACTTCTCCAATGTCATTCATCTATATATTGTTTTATTTAGAAAGTATCTATTATGTTATATCTATACCACACACTGATTTGGGCTTTAGGGTGTGCCGATGAGCAATGTAAGTCAAATCAGTAAGAACTGGTCACATTGTGCATATTATTATAATGTGGAATTTTTTTGAGAAATTAATTGTGCTAATTATATTCCCATCCTGTTATTCTCTTATGTTCCCTCGTCCCTGCCAGGGTCCACTGAGGGCCCTCTTCAGTGGAGTTATCCATATTAATAGTGGGGTTATGAATGCACCAGTCATAGAGTTTTAAGAAGATAACAGTCATAAGTAAATTTATGACATTCAGCCTAAACCGTTGGAAGGGCAAATTTTCTATGAGTTGATAGCTAAGTAGGGTAGTGGTGGTTAAAATCTAATTCTTAAATTATGTTTCATTTAACGATTGTACATCAAAACGGAGATAAATTTAGACCATTTGTTAATTCATTTTACCTTCTTCACTAAGTGTACATATGCTGTACAACTGATTATATAGCACAGCCATGGAAACAAGGACAGAATAATAATTATAGAGAAAAATATCATGTTAGGAACTTTAAAAAACCATTACATTAAAATAATTAAATATATTTTAGACAGTATATTTTAAATTGAAAATTAAAAGACAGGGACGCATGTGTCTGGAATTAGTTTGTAGTGGCTGGAAGCCCTGGCACACCCAGGGCCTCTCCCCCTTCTCTGTTAAATAAATAAATAAAATAAAAATAATAATGGTAAAAATGGTTATAAATATGTGAAATAATGCACTATATCTCATTTCCATTTCCATAGAATATTAAATTTCTTATAATGGCATACAATATTTAGACTCTTTGAGGATACTAATGTGATTGAAATGTACTTAATTATAATATCTCATATCAAAACTGGATGCAACTAGTTGTAAAAAGATTGACATTAACACCAGCTTTATAAATATTTGCTTGTTTGATATGTGCTTCTCACTCTCTCACACTCTTTACTGAAGCTATTCAGCTAATTACATTCTCTAATTTTCAGTCCTTTGTCCAACCATTCCCTAACCATGCTGTCACTTCCATCCATTGCTAATGTATTTGGCTTTGCTTACTAGTTCATTCCATATTTAAAAGTAACTAATTCAACTGTGCCCTATTCTCTCTTTAAAAAGACAATATTTGAAAACTCAATGTAGCAGACAGCTTCAGGGTTGCTGAGATGAACTTTCAGACCAAGCACAGTTATGAAGGAAGGGATTTATTGAAGATTACAGATCCAGGGGAAGTTCCATAATGGCAGAAGAAGCTGGCCTGCTTTCACAGGACCAAGCAGAGAGAGAGAAGTACAAGTCAAAAGCCAAAAGCCACAGCATACTTCAGGAACTCCAGCTAGGTATACTTTGCATATCTTTAGATTGAAATCTGAAACCCACCACCACACCTTAAGATCCACCCAGTGCCACTGCCTCCAGCCAGGTGGCTGCAGATGCAAACTATAAACAATAAAGAACTGAATATATTGGGGGTCATCTACTCAAAGTAACACATTCGGTGCCTGGCCCCCAATAGATTTATAACCATTAAACATTGCAAATTGTACTCAGTTCAATTTCAAAGGTCCCCACAGTCTTGACCAATTTAAGATATTAAGACCTGTAGAATCAAACAAGTTAAACACTTCTCACATATAAAGGCTCAGAGTAAACATTTTCAATTGGTGTAAAGCATAGCAAGGAGACACTAAAACAATGCAAACTCAACCATCATCAAACAAACATCAAACCTCTACACTTCAAGTCCAATACAACCAAAGACTGCTCCAGATTTTCCAGTTCCACCCCTCCAACTGGGCAGAGTAGCCAGGGAACACGTCCATCTCAGGCCAACAGTGTGCTCTATGATAGTGCTTGCATAGTCCTGATATATCCAAAACATCTTGAGGTCTTCATGCAAACCACAGTCCATCTTCCAAAGGCTCTTTAAGCCTATCAGGGCATCATGCCCTGCCTCATGCCACATTACAGCAGCAGCTCCTGGTGCTGTAACCGTGTGCAATTTACAACCACTGCTCGCATTTTTCATGCTTCTGAAACCAATACCAGGTATGCAGGACACAGCCATATTCTTAATTCACAGACAAAATAAGTCATAACCTTGAAAAGCAGGTTCCTTCTCCAGTCAACTCTTTCTAAAAATGTTTGCATTTCTATGATAGTTTTTCCTTAGGCATCCTTTCCATGGTAAAGCAATTGGACCATCTTCCTTTAACATTTCTAATGTGTTTGACAATAGCAGATTCAGTAACCTAAAACCAGTCTCAGTGCCTGTAATTATAACTTGCTTGAGGTTTTCCAGCTTAAAATCTTAAATCGCTCAGTCCAATATCTTTAGCCCAGTACATCAGTCCATTACAAATCTAACCTTGATCAAACTCTCTGGGTCCGGGCAATAGGACACAGCCAACCCTTATGCCTGTATCCCAGTTCCAAAAACGTCCTCTGCAGTCTTTCCTTCCCCTTAGAAAGCTCATAAGCCAATCCTCAAAGTTCAACTCTGTCTGCACTTATCATTCTCAAATGCTCATCAAACTAGTCCATAAAACTTGGCTTACCACTCCAGACAGCATCTTCATTTGCAAACACCAAGTCCATGCTTATACCTCCAAAACAAGGGTTCCAAAAGATCAACATCCACATAGTCAGGTTCATATCAGTCTACATCTCAGTACCAGACATCTTCAGGTTTGCTAAGATGAACTTCCAGACCAAGCACAGTTATGGAGGAAGGGATTTATTGAAGATTACGGATCCAGGGAAAGTTACATAATAGCAGAAGAAGCTGGCTTGCTTTCACAGGACCAAGCAGAGAGAGAAGCACAAGCCAAAAGCCAAAAGCCACAGCATACTTCAGGAACTCCAGCTAGGTATACTTTGCATATCTTTAGATTGAAATCTGAAACCCACCACCACACCTTAAGATCCACCCAGTGCCACTGCCTCCAGCCAGGTGGCTGCAGATGCAAACTACAAACAATAAAGAACTGAATATATTGGGGGCCATCTATTCAAACTACGACACTCAATGACCAGAAAAACAACTTTGAGCTGTGGTGTTTGTCATCTGCTACCACATGGCATTATGACAGTTACATATTTCTTGTGAAACCCAATTCTAGCTTTACTTTGTAGCTGTGAGCTTCAAGCTCTTCAGGGTCATGTAGTAAATGCTTGATAAAGAGTATACTGTTAATAACATCTAAAAATATTATGTGATGCTGAAATTTTATTTAAATATATTTTCCTTTTTTTCTTCTGTTTCAACATTTTTTGCAAAACACTGCTTGCCCTACCTACCTGTTCAAGTACTGATGATAAAGAGAACTTGTAAGAGCTGAGGAGATGTCTCAACAGTTACAAGTACTTGCTTGCAAAGCTTGTCAGAATGGGTTCAATTCCCCAGCACACATATAAAACCAGATGCCCAAAATTTTACCTCTGTCTAATGTTTGTTTTCTGTGTCAAAAAGGCCTCACCCCCACCCCCATACACACACACACTCTCTCTTTCTCTCTTTGTTTTTCTATGGCTCTCTCTTTTTCTCTCCATCTTTTATTCTTGCAAGAAATGAATAAAATATTATTAAAAGAGCATATAATAGTAAATACAAAGGACACCCTATATATTTACATGTGCATAATTGTATCTATATGCTTGCACAAGATCATTGAAAATATTCCCAAACTTCCATGTCCACAGACCATGTGTCTTTGAAAGACATGTGATCTTTAAGAGTCATAACGTATTGAGATATTTTTAGATTTTGGGGATGTTCACTTCAAGGTGATTGGTGGACACTGGTTGGATACTGGTCTCTTCCTTTTCTCTCTTTCCAGTCCTCAGGCACAAAATGAACAGTTTTTCTTTATATGGGCTCAATCTGCCATGCTGCCTTGGCATAGGTGTAAACGTGATAGAGATAAACTGTCATGATAGAAACCTCTAAAACTCTAAGCAACAATTCTTTTAGATTATCTCATGAGCTTGTATCAGCAACAGAAGAATAATTAACATAACATATGTATTTTTAAGTGCATTTTTCACATTATACATATAATGTGCAATCTGCATGTGTATGCACATGTGTGGAGGGGGCACAGGTTTGTTGGGGTTGCATGAGTCTGGGGTGAGAAGTTGACTTGGATGTCTTCCTCAATCACTGTCTAGATCTCACTAACTTCGTAGACCAGTGAACCAATAAGCCCCAGGAATTCCCTAGCATTATCTCCCAAATGCTAGGATCACAAGCCATATCACCATGTCCAACATTTCATATGGGAGCTCAGGATCTGAACCAGGTCCTCATGATTGAAATGTAAGCACTTTACAATCCCAAAACATTTTCTTATAGTCATCATTTTATTTGAATTTGACCATGCCTCTTACTGTTCCATTAATTGTGGATATGTATATGTGCTTAAATTATCATTTTAATTTAATTTAATTTAATATGACCTCATCATTTCTGAAATATATATATTTTAAAGTATTCACCCTTTTTTAAGAATTCAGTTATTTATTATTGAAGTTGATTCTATTATGTATATTAGGACATAGATTATCCTTTCTAAAAGGATATTTCTATAAATGTGTATGTGTATGTAATATGTATATATGTATGTATTTATTTATAAAATACCTTTTTTTCTAAAGACTTCTAGATCCACATTGAAACATAATGCATTTTCATATGTATGTGATATTCTTTCTGTTTTATTATTCTATGCTTGATATATCTGGAATGTTGAAGTCCATTGTATCTAGAAGCATTCTCTCTCTCTCTCTCTGAAAACTGGAGAGGAAGGTCCTTTGTTGTCCTTCTATCATTCACATTAATTGATTAATCCACACCTGCCACCATTACAGACTGTCCTTTTCACAGTCTGTCATACACATGGTATCCTCTGTCTCTCTCTCTTTCTTTGATTTTAGCTTATTGTATGAAGGCCCTAATTCTTCACAAAATAATGCAAGTCAGCATGGTTTCTTAACTTGATTACATCTGCAAAGACTATATTTTGATATAAGGTCAAATCCACAGGTAGTAGGGGCTAAGACTTGACTGTACTTTCATGGGGAAAACAGTTTAACCCCCAAGAAAATGTATATGGAATGCCTTCATTCTGGATGTACTAATTTCTTATTTAGCTTTTATTCTAGGTTTTTTTTTTTCATATTTTACTTTTCAGTGCTCCTCGTGAACTGTCACATGAACTTTAATTCTATAAACTTATGGTAACACAGATTTTTTTTGTTTTTGAAGTAGGGTCTCACTGTAGCCCAGGTTGACCTGGAATACACTGCATATTCTCATGGTAGCCTCAAACTCACAGTGATCCTCCTACCTGTTCCTCCCAAGTGCTGGGTTTAAAGGTGTGCACCACCACATCCAGACAGTGTGATTTATTTTATTGAGAACTCACCACTTCTAGTAATCAAATTAAGGATAGTATGACCTCAAGTCATTATGTTTCTAATATGGGGTTCTATTTCTTTATATTCAGATTAATTTTGTGGCTTTAAGAATGCTTAAAACTGTTCTATAGGGTTCTTCATGCATTCATCACCCTGTTTAAAACTGTTTGATCTCATCACTGTTATCTTATATAGGACAAACTTTTCTTTCTGCTTTATAAAAGCTAATTTTGAGTTCATAAGTTGTTCATAGTATATTAACTTTCTGTTCTTCTTCGTTATTAAATTCTACTTGTTGAATTAAATTTGTTATTGAAGATTTTAGTTTTTTTCTTGTAACATCTTTCTGCAATGCTTATAGTTATTGTTACATTATTTATTTTAATGTTACTGAATTAAATTAATTAATAATTCCAAAGTAACATTTAGTTCTAGTAGAAAGAAAATCCTGCTTATATTGAGTCTCTGCATTATTGAGAATGCCATAATGTTTCTAATTAAAGGAAATTACCCCTTCATATTTGAAATAAACATTTGAATTATCATTTTATTATTTTCAAATCTTCTTTGGGCCTATTTATCAGAATAATGTCTTGTTTATTCAAGAGTTCCTTCTAAGTATTAGTGAATGTAATATACTCTTTGTTCATTTTTATTAATTCAGTAAATTATATAAATATATTTCCTCCTAGTTAATGTCTTCTATTAATACTTTCCATTTTGTAAAAAAAATGTGTTTTTTTTTAATAGAGTGATGAATGCTGTATTTTATTTACAATTGTGTATTGGTTGGATATGTGATATGTTCCTATGCAATTTTGCATTTTTAAGCTGTAAGTTCGCCATTTCTTTCTTTTTCTTTTTTTCAAGGTAGGGTTTCATTCTAGCCCAGGCTGACCTGTAATTCAGTATGTAGTCTCAGGGTGGCCTTGAACTCACCATGATTCTCCTACCTCTGCCTCCCCAGTGCTGGGATTAAAGGTGTGAGCCAGCACGCCCAGCTAAGTTTGTCACTTCTTATGAGAGACTATCCTGCTTGTCAGTTGTGATTCGATTGTCTATCTTGTTTTCCATCAAGGGGTATATTCCCTCTACTTCTGTAATGTTCTCTATTATTGTTATTTCTATACTTTGCAGATTTTATTATCCACCAGGATCTAACTCCTTCAATGTCTCTGTGTATATCACTCTCACAACATCATTCCCATTCTAATTTGATGCTTCATATTCAAGAGTAAAATTAGATATCATTATATTAGGAATGCCTATATGCCTGCTCGCACAGATAGAATGCTGTTTGCATATTCAGGTCTTATATTCTTCTACTTTACTTCAACATTTAATTCTTATCATTTTTTTTTGCATTTTTCATTAATGTGTATGTCCTTATCTGTCCCTTTTGTCTCATTTCATTTTGCATTATGTTTGGCTAGTATTACATTTCAAATCTTTTTAAATTTTTTTTTTTTTTGGTTTATTTTTATTTATTTATTTGAGAGCAACAGACAGAGAAGGAGGCAGAGAGAGAGAGAGAGAGAGAGAGAATGGGTGCGCCAGGGCTACCAGCCACTGCAAACGAACTCCAGACGCGTGCGCCCCCTTGTGCATCTGGCTAACATGGGACCTGGGGAACTGAGCCTCGAACTGGGGTCCTTAGGCTTCACAGGCAAGCGCTTAACCGCTAAGCCATCTCTCCAGCCCTACATTTCAAATCTTTTTAAACACAAGGAATTAAAGGTTGCATTTCTTCATTTTATATAGATTATAAACTACTTTGCATCCTACCACCATATAGTTTAGGTGTCAACTGCCTTCTCTTCTCTATATGTATTTATTTTCTTCTCCTATGCACTATTTTTGTAAGTATTATGTATAATCGAGTATTTAGAGATGCCAGTATTTTGCTATATAAAATTTGACAGAAACTTTTAAACTATAAGTGTAAGTTACTTGTGTAAATCACAAAAAAGAAACATATTTCAGATTCCCATTGATAATGCATACTTACATGCCATTCATGTGAATAAATCTCTCCTTTTTTTCCCCTGAGTAGCAACTGAGAGATTTTTCCTACTCTTTGTAAACTTATGAACTAATGACATAGTCATATCTATATTAGTGAACATACATTTGCTAGGGCTAGGGTGGAATGGTTTAGTAGTACAATGTTGAAAATTTAGGGAACTCTATATTGTTTTTCAGTCTAGAACAAGCCTGAAATCTAAGATCTCTCAGCATTCGTCACTGTGTCTTCTCTTCTCCCAACCAGCTGGTATTTGCATTCCTCTTGATTCAACTGGTGGAGATATGAAGATGAGGTCACACATAATTATTAAATCCAATTTCTACAAATAGCAATAATACAGGAAGGTACTAAAAAAACCAAAAAGGTACATATTGAAATAGAAATGCTTAGAGCATTATATTTGTTTGGAGAAATCTTAATGACTTCACTCAAACAACATGGAGATATTCATGCCATCATTAGATTACTATCCAGGGATCCATGCATTAGAAAAAAAAATAATTTCAGGAGGACTGGAGAGATGGTTTTATAAGTGCTTGCCTGTGAAGCCTAAGAACCCTGGTTGGAGGCTTGATTTCCCAGTACCCACATAAGACAGAAGCATACATTGGTGTATGCATTTGGAGTTGGTTTGTAGTGGCTGAGGCCCAGGTACACCCATTTTCTCTCTCTCTCTGCCTCTTTCTCTTTCTGTCTTTAGCTCATGAAGATATAAAAATAAACAAAAAATAATTGCAGGAAATCTGATATTAGTTGATGAAAATTAAAATCTTCAATCTAAGAAAACAATCACCACTAGGTTTGTGTATGTCTACACAATAACTTCTTATATGATAAGGAGGAGGAAGAAAAGTAATGTAGCTTCTGAATACAATTGAGAAAGTATACTTTACCTGGTAATAGTGGCATGTACATTTAACGCTAACACTCAGGAGACTGAGATAGGAGGATTGCCAACTTGAGAAATACTTTATCACAATAGTAAACAGAAGCAACTATGGGAAAATATATCAAATAACTTGTTTACATGGTTTGGTTTGAAAGGGTTATTAGGGGATGTTTTGGCTCCTCTCCCATTCCACACATTTCCAAGAAAATTAAATCCATATTTTATCATATCTATAAATCTGATATACTGCTGCAGAACTCTTATTGAATAACCAGAAATCAGAGCCACAATAGACATGGAAATTATTGGTAGATCAGATCAAGGTATAAAGAGAGATTATCATTGTATGAAATGATAGGGGACATCTCACTTTAGTCTACTTTTGCTCACTGAAAATCAATACTAATTCCTATTACATACTGAAGTTAGATCACATGCATATGGTGACCCTAACTTTATTCAGTTATGTTACTTGCATTAAATACAGCATTTGATCTAATTGTATTAATATTCTTTCATATTGCATATTCTGGGAAATAAAGAAAAGAAATATAATTTTACTCCATCTGAAATTTAAAGAATTTTGTAAAAAGACAAAAAGCATATTGCAGCTAGTTTTGTAAGAACTGGAAATTTGTGAGAAGAATAGCTGTGAAAGGTCACTCCAATTCATTAATAATGCAGATTATAAAAACTCATGTTTTTTTCAGATTTACTGATAGGTAACTGACTTTGAAAGACTCTGATGTATTAATCTCTGAGAGAATCTGAGAAGGAGGCTGCCCAGAAATGCACACACACAGTCTATGTGGCTTGAGAACAGGTCTTATTCTTGGATGATGTATTTCCTTATATCAACTCAGCTATTAGGTATCACAGGCCACTGAATACACTTCAATTATTAGAGTGGTTAGTTTCAAGCTATGTTTCAAGTTTTGCTAGGTATTAGCTGTCCATCTTAAAACCAATATTTGTATACACTGTTTTAAAATCAAGAATGTATTAAAGTATAATGGAATCATAGACAAGAGACAAAAATATATCTCCCAATGGGGATTATGATTCACAAAGCTGACATTCAGATATTGTAATCAAATAATCATTATATTTAATATATCCCATTGATACGTCCTTGTGTTAAGAACATCTGATCAGATCATATTTGTTGTAAGTAACAATGGTCTCTATATATAAAACAAAATGAATATACTAGTGATTGGCTGTTAGCAGGTCAAATTTAAAGGAATATTAAAAAAAACATAGAAAAATTTATTTACAGTTATTATAAAGCTAAAGTTCACCAAAGTTTTGCATTAGTTTTTCAAATTATTTAAAAATAAACAATTTTGTGTACACATTTGATGTCTAATGATCATCTTATTCTTTTTATGCCAAGTTTTAGAACATGAGAACAATTAAAATATTCCCAAGAAATATGTACAAAATCAAGTAAGGATAATCTTCATTGAAAGTATGAACCTAGATGTCACAATTCCAAGCTTTTGAAAGCTTAACAAATTGTGCTCTAAGTAACAGAGAAGGTGTCAATATTTTCTATTACTATTTCTCATATCATAGGAACTACCATATATATATATAATATATATATAATATATATATATATATATATATATATATATATATATATATATCATATATATATATATGATAATTTCTATACTTATAGACAGCAAACCATGCTATTTCCCTCCCCTTCCCCATTTTCTCCTTCATAAGTCTGCTTTCTGTCATATGCCCTCTTTCTATCCATTAGTCTGTCTTTTAATTTGATGTCATCATCTTATTCTCCTATTATGAGGGTCTTGTGTATGTATTGCTAGGCACTGAGAGGTCATGGATATCTAAGCCCATTTTTGTCCAGACAGTTGTGTGTAAGAAGTGGTATCCTTTATTTGTCTCTTACATTCTTTCTGTCACCTAAACCTTGGAGGGTGTGAGATGTTTAAGTGCTGGACACTCCTCTGTCCCTTCTTCTCAGCATTATGTTGCCTTTTGGGTCATCCCAGTGGTCATCACCATCTGAAAACAGAAGGTCCTCTAACCAGAAGTGAGAGTAGCATTAATATATGAAAATGAACAGTAAGTACAGTGCTTTCAGGGCAATTTGGTAAGAATAATATATGCATTTATCCAGACAAGAGCAGGCTTTATACCTCTAAGGCTTATGACCTCCCCTGTCATAGGCTTTTGATTAGGTTTTCAGTACCAGGCATGTATTCCCTCCCATAAAGTGGACCATGAGTCCAATTAAAGAGCATTTGGTTTCCCCAGAGGAGATATACCACTATTGCACTTGTTCAGTCATTTGGCCTGTCTAGACAAATGAGACTTCCAGTGTCCACTGTTTTCACCGCTGATGACTTCTGTTTCCCATAAGGCTGCATACAGTGCAGCTTTTTTCAGCTTTCAGTTGGATGGGCTACAGGGAAATGTTTTCTGCTCAGCACCAGCTTGACTTCTCAGTGACTTTGCCACTCAGGTATGTGAAGTCTTTAGCAACAGGGTCTTATCAACTCTTTCTCATAGGGAACCAGGTGCCTTGGTGATAGCCTGTAATGCTTTGGAGGCAATAGGAACCTCACTGGGCAATGACTCACTGGAAGGTATCCCATTTCTGGCAGTGAAAATTTTCTTCTAACAATCTATGGCTTCTGGATGTGATATTATTCAAGAAAGTAGATATTCATACGACTTATTCAGAATATCTTGAATTTTGATTGACCCTCCTCCCCTGCCCTTCTTTTATACAATGTCTTCCCCTGACCTTGCTTAGGCCTTTCCCCTCACTGTTATCTGTTCTCCTACTTCCATATATACAATACCATCCCCCTTAAGGTCTTCCCTCTCTTCCCTCCCTTATAGGCTTTTTCTACCTTATGGGCCTCTGCTACTGAATTTTGGAGGAACAGCCATTTTTGTAGACTTACTTTAATGAGATTTAAAAAAATATATATGCTTTAAAGTAACATGGGAGAACAACACCTGCTTTTTCTCTTTAAAAATGGTAAGTCAACTACATCAGAATTTTTTGGTATAATTATTTCCCAAAATGCTTAAAAAAGAATTATATAAAGAATGTAGAACTGGTAGTTAAGAAATTTCCACTGCTAAGCAGAATAACTGTTTCTATAATCTGATCTACTCAATATGTATCTTCAGACAAGGAAGGAAGAAAAGCTGTTTTAAGATATTTATTTCTTTTTCTGCACCCAAGCAGTAGGGGGGGGGGGGGAGCAAAATCAACAACAAACAAGAAATCAGATAATCTACATTTCCAGCAAAATATTTTTTCTCTTAACTTGGATTGAAGACCCATGCTTTTTGGTTACGTCTTGAATATTTTGGCATCAACTAAATGAATATTCAATGCAAAATACTTTTCAATAAAATTTAGAAAGTGTTTTTCTTAGAATGCATATCATTAGGAGAAAGGAATAAAGCTTTTTTCAGCCATTTATTTCAACATATCATCAGTGTTTATACTATGTGTGTTTGTGTGTGTGGGGTGTTGAGAGAAAGAGAAAGACAGATATATCGAGAGACAGATACTTCCACCACAGGAACACACTCACCCCCGCCCTTCCCCCCACACACAATGATAGTTAGTGACATACCAACTGATTCTAAATGAAAGCTTCTAGTATTGCTGTAGTTTGGATGTCCCCTAAAGGCTGATGTATTACAAGCTTGCTCCCCTGTACAGCACAATCCAGAGGTGGTTGTTTGGAAGTAACCAGATCATGAGAGCTCTGACTTGTCAGTGGATTCAGCCATCAATGAAGTCATCATGTTACAGCTACTATAATTTGAGGCAAATGTGAGAACACAGTTTAAGAAAGTAGATAGTTGGAAGTATGCACTTAAAGGCTATGTCATGCTGCAGACCATTCTCACTTCCTGTCCCCACTTACCAGGTTTTTTTTGTTGTTTGCTTTATTTTTTTTTTAATTTTTTTAAAAACATTGTTTGAGAGAGACAAAGAAAAAGGCAGATAAAGAGAAGGAGAGGATGGGCATGTCAGGACCTTCAGCTGATACAAATGAACAAAAGGTGTGCCAGTTTGTGCATTTGACTTATGTGGCTCCTGGGGAATTGAACCCAGGTTCTTTGGCTTTGCAGGAAGCACTTTAACAGCTAAGATATCTTTCCAGCCCCATCTACTTCCCAGTTTTAATAAAGAGTCCTGATTTTTTCTACCATATATTTTATGCCCAACATGAGAACAGAAAAGAACCAAGTGATCATAGATCAAATTTGCTGAAACAAGAGCTGGAAACAAGTCTATCCACCTTCAAAATCACTCACTTCTGGTATTTTGATGCACTAATGGGAAGCTGTGTAACAAAGACTCCTCCTGAATATACTATTAACTAAAGAAAAAAAAGATTCAGGGGCTGGAGAGAGGGCTCAGCTGTTAGGGTGCTTGTCTGCAAACCCTAACGACCTGAGTTTGATACCCTAGTACCCCAGTAAAACCAAATGCAAAAAGTGGTACATGTGTCTGGAGATCATTGGTAGTGCCTAGAGGCCCTTGTATGCTCATTCTCTCTCCCCACTCCTTCTTTATCTGTCAAATAAATAGATAAAATATTTTTGAAATGAGAAATCAGGAGACAACATTTTGAGTAAAATGGATTTATTCACAGATTGACCAAAAAGAGGAGAGAAAAAACCATCATACTTTATCTCATACCTTTTCTTAACAGTTTTACAATTTGGTAGAAAATATGAAACAAAAATGAAGTGGCAAGAGGTCTTGGCTTGACCATTCTCTCTCTATTTTTATCTTATTGCAAATAAAAACAAAACCCTTAAAATGTTAAAACAAAAAAGTAAGATTCATGATATAGTTTTATGTATAAATTGATGTGTATCTATTACATATATTGCTTTTATCTGAAAATAGTTTTATCCCATTTTAATTTGGTTTACAATCTTATTTTGTTATCAAATTTCAATGGTAGTTTCAAATGATTTTTTTTTTTTTTTGTCACACAACCTAACTATTTTGTACTTTACTAGAAGCTATAAAACAATGCCAATGCTTTTAAGGTTTTTCCTGAAAAACTAGTATTTCCAATGCACCATAAAAAATCATAGTTTTATGTAACATAAAATTAGTTATGATAGAATAGATAATAGAAATGTAATTAAAATTGAAATATTTTATAGTATGTTGTACTTATATTGACATTTTCCTCAAAATCTTTATTATGTTTTAGTATATCTTCTTCAGTGGCAATTGGTCTATGAGAATATTGTTCATATAGTCTATGAGTTTGTTGTTGATCAATGAATACAACATATAGAAGTAACCTTCTAATTTCTGGATCAAAACACCTGGTGGAAAGAAGCTTATTGAAATAAAGAGTTTATATTTGGCTTGTAGTTTCCAGAAGAAATTTCTTTATGGCTGGGAAAACATGGCAAGAGTAGGAAAATCTGGCTTGCATTGTCATATATCAAGAGGAAGAAAAGTAGCAAAGTGAGCTGCTGTCACTGGTAGGCTGGGCTAGACTAGTAAACCTCACCTTCCTTCCCCAGTGATGTATCTCCTCTAGTATGGCTCCACCAAAGGGGATGAAGTCTGAGGCTTAATCACAAACACAAGGAGCTGGCACTGAGAATTAAAAAATAAATCAGATGCTTTCTTAAACTTGCAGAGAAGAGGAATTTTCTACTAGTATTTTTCAACTACATTTACCTGGTACCTTGTTTGATTTTTATAATATGATTTTGAATGTATCATAATACCCATAGTTTACAGATAATATTTTCAATAATATATATTTTAATGCAATCAAATCAGTAGTTTCAAAATTGATATTGAAATCTGTGATGCTCATACCCTATAACACTTTTTACTCTGAGCAGTTATAAAGGCTGATCATAATTTGATAAAGAAAATGCAGACAGAAATAAACAAAAACTTTCTTAAGAAAATAATCTTTCTGTTAAAGATTTTCATGTGATCCTATCAGACTATTGTCCAACCAAATTGAAAATAAGTGAGAAATCTCTTTAAAAAATTTATTAACATTTTCCATGATTATAAAAAAATATCCCATGGTAATTCCCCCACCCACACTTTCTCCTTTGGAATTCCATTCTCCATTATATGAGAAGTCTCTTTTTTTTTAATTTATCTTTATTTTTATTTGTTTGTTTGAAAGTGACAGAGAGAGAGAGAGAGAGAGAGAGAGAGAGAGAGAGAGAGAGAGAGAGAGAGAGAAAGAGAGAATGGGCACACTAGGGCCTCCAGCCACTGCAAAAACTGCAGAGGCATGCGCCCCCTTGTGCATCTGGCTAACGTGGGTCCTGGGAAATCAAACCTTGAAATGGGGTCCTTAGGCTTCACAGGCAAGTGCTTAACTGCTAAGCCATCTCTCCAGCCTGAGAAATCTCTTAATACATAAAGTACTGTGTTAATAACTATTCATGTTAATTAAAAGAGTGTTTGATCTGCTTCCCTATAAGTATTATAAGTGGCACTTATATTCATAAATCTGCCTCTCCCTAAAAGAAATTAGGTGCTGGAGATATGGCTTAGTATTTAAGGTACCTGCTGGCAAAGTCAAAGGATCCTGGTTCAATTTCCCAGGACCCACATAAAGCTAGATGCACAAAGTTGCTTATACATCTGGAGTTTATTTGCAGTGGCTAGAGGTTCTAGTATGCCCATTCACCCCCTCTCCCCCGCTCTCTTTTTCTTTCCTTTTTTCAAATAAATAAATGAAGTAATTATAAAAACATTTAGTAAAGCAACTAGGAGATAAACTGACAATATATATGGATTTATTCCCATCTTGTCCAAAAAGGGGAGAGAAAAAAAAGAAAAAATTATATATCCTATTTTCTTTCAGACCTTTTAGCAGTGTTACAAATTCATAGAGAATATGAAAGAAAAATGAAATAATATGTATTGATTTATTTACCTTATTATAACTGTGTGAAATTTCTTTTCTTCAGGGCAAGTTCCTCCTCTACTGGTGCCAGGTCTTAATTATTTTCCTACCTCCAGTGTGATATTTCTGGGGAAATTTAACTCTATAGGCCATGATCTTTCAATAGTTTGACAGCAGAAGGAGCACAAGTGTCTGTGTGTAGAATATGTCTCTCTTTCCAGAGAAATTACATAAAGTTACAGTGTGTAATCTTCAAGTGAGATATTAGCTTCCCATCGAGTTCATTTGGAATTTGACTGGTTGGTTACAATTATCAGATCAGAGATATTTGTTTCTCACAACACTTGCCAATGTGATCACTGTGTAGTAATAGCGAAATAAAAAAAAAAGTAGGATGGTAATAGAAAAGAGGGCAAAGTATTGCCAGTAGTTTAGAAAATAAAGGTACATCTGAGCTGGGCATTGCTGGCACACAGATTTAATCCCAGCATGTGGGAGGTAGAAGTCGGAGGATTACTATTTTGCTATTTGCTATTGATACTACTGAAAATGGAGACATGATTTCTCCAACAATAAGAAGCAAATGTTATTGAAAAACACAGGATTTTAGACATGGAGCTCTTCCTACACCAAATTAGACCATTTTTTATTAATATAAAAGCTGGGTTAGAAGAAAGAGTGCTGCGAGCCCCCCTGACCCACAGGAAAAGCATGACCAGCAAACAAAGATCCTTCTCGATCACACTTTATTGGAGAGCCTCTTGGTTAACAAAAAGGTTGATGGCGAGGGGCCGGGGTGCAAGAGTGTAGCTGCTTTTATAGGGTGTAATACTACTAGACACCTACGGATTGGCTGCCACCTGCTCCCCCATCACCCAGGGCCACGGGATAGGCCCAAGATGCATTACATCATGTGCACGTGCAGCATCAAGCAAGACTGTCGCCAGGATATGACCAAGTAGGGGGTTGTTCGTCACCACTCTCAGCAGGAAGTCAGCGCCATCTTGTAATGGCGTCTGTAGCCGCTCCCTGCAGCTCCTCCTTTTTTGTTTAATAAAATGGCCAAGCGTAAATAGAAAACATGCCTTCCCGATCAGGTCCGCACCTCATGATGTGTTGACCGATCAAGGGAAGAAGTCCAACCTCCCCTTCCTCAGTGCAATGGGACAGGTCCCCTGAGAGTGCAAAGGCGGCAGTCAAACGAAAGCTACCATATTCCTGCCCATCCTCATGCAATGGGTACTCTGAGACCCCGAGGGTGCAAGGGCCAGGGAAGCTATTTGTCTTTTAAAGCTGCCAGCCAGATTTGGGGAGAGGAGCCACATTCTAAGGCAGCGAGCGCTTGTGAAATGACCATTTTATCTCTCCTAGTTTGGGTTCGCAGGCGACAGACCAACCATAGGCAAAGCACACACCCTCCTAAGCAGCATACCAGAAACATTCCAGTTCCTACCCATTCCTTGAAATAGGAGAATGCAGATGATATCCAAGAAGTAAAGCCTTCTGCCAAGCTAAGATCCACTCGTGTGGAATTAATATGTACTATAGCTTGTCTTAATTCCTCCAATTCCCTATCAAATTCCTTAGACCAATTTTGCGAGAGGGCTAGCGACAAACTACGAGACAGATTAGCAGCTCTGGTGAAGTTTTCATAAGGGACACTAGTAACACACAATGCATTATACTTCCATTCACATCCCAGCTGAGCTAGCTGCCAAAGGACATCAACCTGTTCTTGGACTAAATCTATTCTTTGGTTTAAAATTTGGATACCACCCTTTAAGTGAGAATTTAAAGCTGTCTCAGTGTCTAAGGCCTCTGAGGTAGAAGTAGCCAAGTTATTCAAAGTTTCAGCCGTCTGTACTGAGGAAGCTACGGCCACACCCGCCGCAGTAGCGGCAGCGGCTATCGCAGCCACGGCTGCTATAACTGCTGCTGTGATGCCAAAATCCCTTTTTTTTCTAAATAAAGTCAGCGTGCTGGGAGCTTCCACAGGCACAGGGACCCAACGAGGGACCCTAAGGACCATAGCATTTTTAAACTTTGGAGCATCCCAGCATTGGGACAAGAGGCAGGAGGTATTGGAGCAGCTACTGAAGGAGGAATTACTGAGTACAAATATAAACGGTGGGTGAACGCAAACTGGTGCCGGGGAGAAAGTAGTATTTCTTGCGTTAGTTTGGCACCCATGTCCAATGCTCATAATTCCCCCTGTGGTGTTGATAGTTTTGTATAAGGCATCCCAGTTCTCATCAGCTTCCTCCACCACCTGCTCCTTCTCACTAAAGACTGCAGTCACATTATTACAAGCAACTTGTCCTCCCTGTAATAACACAAAAGGTGTGAAATCAGTACAGCTTCCATTTGTTCCACACAAAATCCACTTTGAAAATGGATTATACCTTCTATCTTGTCTGAAAAATCCCCCAGTCCATAAGACCGGATAGGGATGGGGACCCCTCATGTCCGGGGAGAAATTAAAGAGTTTTTCCTTACTCGTCCAGCCAACACCGGTAGACTGACAGTCAGACCACGGCCAGGTTTCCCTTTCATCACTTCCCCAACAATGAGGAGCAAGTCGTGGGTGGTATGCTTTGTCTGATATGTTTACATCAACCAGAAATGTTCCATTAAGCCAGATTGCCAATTCAGTATAGGTATAGTTGCCAAATTTATATTGGGAAGTCTTATTCTCTGGACCATACCAATCATTACGTCTCTGTTGGTCATTTCTTTCCCAAATCATGTCCCTGTGGAACCAAGCAAAGGCTTGTTTCTTTAAGACCATACACTCCTCATAAGTCGGATCAAGCATAAAGCACAATGTCCCCAATGCCTGGAAACTCCGCTGTTCTCTGATAGAAACGGAAGAGGTGTCTTTCCTCACCATGGGAAGACCCAGTTCCTTCTCTGTTGTAAAGAAACGGGGAAAAACCACAGCAGAGTGGTATACTGGCATGGGTTTGGGAAATGCAGACATAATGCCCCAACGCTGTTCTCCCCTACATTCCAGGCACAGGATGAGGATCATCAATAAGGCTCTCCTTTTCTCCATCCTTCTCTCCATCCTGGTAGGCATCTCTGTCTCCAGGAGCCTCCTGTTGGGGTCGGATAATTGTTTTCACCAAGCGAGCCGGAACCCAATGCGGAGAATCTTGGTCCTGTGGAAAAACACAAACAGCTCCCCTGGATCTTAATATCACAAGATCCGGTCCTTTCCATTTATTATCCAAGACGTCTTTCCACATCACCATTTCTTTCGGCACAGAAGTTAGAGATTTTCCATGTCTATCAGCTGTGCTGTCACCATGGAAATCCAAAATTAAAAAATTGAGTGTAAAAAGAGCTAAAGATATTCTTTCCTTGGGAGTAGCGTCTTCGGCTATCCCTCTTTTTTGTTTAAATAAAAGAGCTTTTAAGGTCTTATTAGCTCTTTCTACTATTCCCTGGCCCTGTGGGTTATAAGGAAGGCCAGTGGTGTGGGTTACCTGCATTTGAGCACAAAAGGCTCGAAAACCAGCAGATGTGTATGCTGGGCCATTATCAGTTTTTAAATAGCATGGCTTTCCCCAAGCAGCCCAGGCCTCTAGGCAGTGAGTCTTTACATGAGAGGCCTTTTCGCCTGCCAATGGTGAGGCGAAAATAATACCGGAGCATGTGTCCACTGAAACATGTAGGTATTTTAATCTTCCAAACTCTGGAAGATGTGTTACATCCATTTGCCAAAGGTCTCCAGGGCGCAGGCCCCGAGGGTTGACGCCCACATGTGGGGAAGGCAAAAAGGTAACACAAGATTGACAAGACTTTACAATGGTTCGAGACTCGTTTCTGGAAATGAGAAATTTGAGTCTTAAAGTATTTGCAGGTACATGATATAATCTATGAAATTCTATAGCTGAAGCCTTAGGATCTCCTAAGGAAACCATGGCCAGCCTGGTAGCCCGATCTACCAGGTCATTAGCCTATGACAGGGGTCCAGGCAGCAATGAATGGGCTCGGATATGAGAAACATAAAATGGGCAAGTTCGCTGCTGAATTAAAGATTGAAGTTGTAATAGAATATTGGACACTGAACTAGAGGAGCAAACTGAAGCTGCGATCTCTAAATTAGCCACTGCATTGGCCACATACAAGGAATCTGTAAACAAATTAAAGGAAGTGGGGAATGTCTGAAATACCTCCAAGACTATTAAGCATTCAACAATCTGAGGAGAGTCAGGTCTGAACATTCTTACTATAGGCTCCGATCCCTGTACCAGGTAGGCCCCACGACCAGACTTTGAGCCATCAGTAAAGATGGCAGGGGCTGATGTAATAGGCTCCTGAACAGTGATTTTAGGAAAGTAAACCAAATTGTTTTCAACAAAAGACAAAATAGGGCTCTTTGGGTAATGATTATCTATGACATTTGGAAAGGCACACATAAGAATGCTCCAATCATCCACTGTGCCAGACAAAACTTTTACTTGTTCCTTAGTATAGGGAATGATAAGTTTATCAGGCAGCTTTGCAAAATGTACTAAGCAATACTTAAGCCCCAAACAGGCCTGCTAAGCTACCAACTGTGGGAAATACTGAAGAGTGCGAGCCCCTAAAGAGTGTCCATGAAGCCACAACAGCGGTCCCTCCTGCCAAAGTACCCCTGTAGGGACATCCTTAGTCTTAAGGACACATAAAAGTAATGGTTTAGATGGATCAAATCTATCAAGTTGTGCTTTACTAAGCGCCTCTTCAATCTTAGTAAGGGCCTCACCGGCAGGCTGTGTAAGCATACGAGGAGAGGAGACATCAGGGTTGCCTTCAAGAATAGAAAAAAGAGGCAGCAATTCCGAGCGAGGCACATGAAGGAAACCTCTCAGCCAATTAATGTCTCCCAGCAGCTTTTGAAAATCATTGAGTGTATGTAAATGAGAGGTCCGTATACACATCTTCTGTGGCCCCACAGAATGAGGGCCAATGACGGTCCCCAGAAAAGTAACAGAATCTGTCTGTTGAACCTTCTCAGGGGCTATCAGCAAGCCATGATTCTCTAATGCTTGAACAACTCTTTGAAAAGAGGCATGTAAAACTGTTAACTCAGGGGCTGTCAACAAAATATCATCCATATAATGAATCATACAGAGAGAAGGGAACTCTTGACGGACAGAGGCCAAGGCTGTGTCCACAAATAATTGGCACATAGTAGGGCTATTAGCCATTCCCTGAGGCAACACACGCCATTGGAAACGAGCATCCGGCCTCTCATGATTGACTGAGGGAAGAGTGAAAGCAAAACGTTCCCTGTCTTGTGGACAAAGCGGTATGGAAAAGAAACAATCCTTAATATCTAAGACCATCACTGGCCAGCCCTTGGGCAAGGCAGAAAGTGCCGGCAGGCCTCTCTGAACAGGTCCTAAAACCTGCATTTGGGCATTGACTGCTCTCAGGTCATGGAGCAGCCTCCATTTACCTGACTGTTTTTTAATTACAAATATTGGAGTATTCCAAGGAGAAACAGAGGGTTCCAGATGGCCCAGATCTACCTGTTCCTGTACTAACTGTTTTGCGGCTTCCAATTTTTCTTGTGATAGGGGCCATTGAGGGACCCAAACCGCTTTGTTAGTTAACCAAGGGATGGGCACCTGAATTCTTTTGGAAGCAGCATTTTCAATGGCCCCTAAGAAAAACCCAATCCATTACGGTCTAATTTTTCTTTGGGAATAATTGGATCGGGGCGCCCCTGAAGGAACTTTCCTAGTCCCTGTTCTGGGACAAAGCCTTGTATTTTCATCATATTTTTACTAGCCTCCGAATAGTCATTAGTCAAGCGGAGGCACAACTGGGATTGAACATCCCTTCCCCACAAATTGATAGGGACCGCTAATACAAAAGGCTGTATTTTTCCCTTTTGCCCCTCATCAGTATACCATGTTAGTTCTTTTGCACTCATCTGGGGTGTCTCTGCATACCCCAAACCTTGAAGGGTCTGAGAGGATCTTTGACGGGGCCAAGACTTTGGCCAGGAGTCTAGTTTTATAATACTCCTGTCTGCACCTGTATCGACTAAGCCCGAGAACATCTTGCCTTCAATGATTAACTGTAAGAGAGGTCTCTGATCTAATTCCCATGACAAGCAGGCCAGGTCCACCCCTGTGGACCCAAGACATCCTGTCCCCCTTTCCCTCTGTTCAGCAGGGAATTGTGAATGAGTGGAGGGCAAAGCCAACAGCTGAGCAATACGATCCCCCGGTGCAATGGAGATCGTCCCATAAGGGGAGTGGCAGAGGACTTTAATGACGCCTGTAAAGTCAGGGTCAATGACTCCAGGAAAGACAATTAACCCCTTCAAGGTTGATGACGACCGCCCCAGAAGAAGCCCCACAGTATCTTTATGTAAAGGGCCGCAAACGTCGGTCTCCAGGGCTTGGATCCCCATCTCAGGGGTTAGGACCAATCCGGAGGTGGCACAGAGGTCCAGCCCTGCGGAGCCTGACGTGGCTCTCCTGCATGAGAGGACGGAGGCGGGCCCAGCACCGGGGCCGGGGTCTGCAGTGCCCCATAAATTTGTGGGCCCTGGGGACGGGGGCCCTTCATCCCGTTTTTTTGGTCCTGAGTAGATTGAAGGGGGGGGGTACAGGTAGACCATTAATATCTCTTATTGACCTGCACTCATTTGCCCAATGTTTGCCCTTCTTACATCTCGGACAGGTACCCGGCGGCCTCTGCTTCCACCCCTCCTTTACCGGCGGGGCGGATTGTTCAGCTCTGGGGCATTGGCGTCTAAAGTGTCCTAGCTGCCCACATTTAAAGCACCCTTTATTTTTCTGAGCCTGTTGGGACTTAGTGGCTGTGAGGACTGCGGCAGCCAGGCCAGCATTAGAGAGTGGCCCCCCAATTTCTCGACAGGCTTTAACCCAGGCTTCCAGTCCCTGTTTCCAAACTGGGTTTATAGCTCGCTGACATTCTTTTGTACTTTGTTCATAGATTAATTGCAATACAAAAGGCATAGTATGATCTGCAGCTCCAATGGTTTTTTCTGCGGCAGCCACCAGTCTGGCGGCGAAATCTGCAAAAGGTTCTGTGGGACCCTGTATAATTTTAGTCAGGTTACCGGCTACTTCCCCTTTATTAGAGACTTCCTTCCAGGCCCAATAGTGAACATTATTAATTTGTTGGTAAACTTCAATTGGGAAATTAACTTGGTTAGCCATGTAAGGGCCAAGCCCCAAAAGCATATCCACTGTCCATTCTGGATGTCCATTCTCAATATTTTGCCTAGCCTGTTCCTGAGCATTGTCTATAACTATGGCTTTCCACTCTAAAAATTGGCCTTTTGTAAGGCAAGCTTTACCCAATTCTATCCAATCAGTGGGCGTTCAAGGATCTGTAACAATCCTGCGCAATAGTGCAACAGTATAATCCGCAGCTGGGCCAAAGTCTTTTGCTGCTTGAACTAAGTCTTTTAATTGTCTGTAAGGAATTGGATCATACCTCCTCTGATGGGTCACTGGGTCCACAAATACAGGGAAAACTGAGACTAGCCGCGACCATGTTTTTGGTTTTATGAAGCGGCATGTGTCTCTAGCAGAGTTATAGGGGGGAGGTGCAGACGGCTCTTTCAAATGCAGAAAACCATCTCCCTGGGCCGGAGGTGTAGATGGCTCTTTCAAATGCAAAGGACCATCTCCCTGGGCCTGTTTTCCTTTTGTTAGTAGGGGGCGCCTAGGCAGAGATGAATAGTGCCTTTTTGTGACTTCCTTGATTCCTTCTCCCCCCTTTTTTAATGGTTCTTCCTCCTCCTCCTCCTCTAGGTCTGAGTTGGAGGTGATTTCCTCATCTGTCTCAAAAACATTTAAACGTACAAGCTCTTCAATAGGGGGATACAGCCTGGTAAAGGCCCCTTTAGTCCCTTTCTCAGGCAAGTGATGACTTATTTCCCCCATCTCTTCAAGCTCCTCCTGCAGGCTTTTATCTTTATCTTGTATGTGTTTCTCCTTCTTTATATCTCCTTTTTTCTTAGGCCTAGCTTTTGACTCCCCTGAATCAGACTCAGAAAGACTATCCTGATGTCTTGCTAGAGCTTCTCGTCCCCTTTTAATGATTTCTGTGTGGTTTCCTTTACTTAAACAAGAATGGATAAGGCACCAGAACGGCATCGTGCCTTTTCCTATTTTATCCTCCTCCTTTGCCTGTTCTAAATCACGACCTAGCTTCTCCCATGTAGGGAGGGAAAGATCACCCGACACCGCGAACCATGGCGCGATCTCATCTAGGTTTCTGACTATTTTCTTAATGGTCGCGGATGAGATCTTAATGTCCCTCTGCTTAAGCAATTCTTTTATGGGTTGGACAAAATTATCGGGTGCAAAGTTTGTACTCTGAGAATTGCCCATGGCGCACACTGTTATCTACCAGTGATTTATCCGCCTAACAAAAGAAGCAATACAGTGAGTGACAGATCGAAAAACCTTGTTATCTACCAAGGTCTTTTATTTTCGATTCCGAGCTGCGAAGTTAGTCCTCACCTAAGCAGTGACACTGTCCTCAGGTTCACAGCAACAGCAACACAAAACAAGAAGGAGAAACCACACAAGAAGCCAAATGGCAAGAATAAAATACGGGTCCGTCAATAGATCTAGCATGACTGGGGTAACTTACCGTGGTCTTCCTCTCCGTGTGTCAAGTTCTGGATCCTCTTCGGCCCCTCGCCCGATGCCCTTCTGGCACCCGGCGTCCCGGGTTCCTCGGCACCACTTGCTGCGAGCCCCCTGACCCGCAGGAAAAGCACGACCAGCAAACAAAGATCCTTCTCGATCACACTTTATTGGAGAGCCTCTTGGTTAACAAAAAGGTTGATGGCGAGGGGCTGGGGCGCAAGAGTGTAGCTGCTTTTATAGGGTGTAATACTACTAGACACCTACAGATTGGCCGCCACCTGCTCCCCCATCACCCAGGGCCACGGGATAGGCCCAGGATGCATTACATCATGTGCACGTGCAGCATCAAGCAAGACTGTCGCCAGGATATGACCAAGTAGGGGGTTGTTCGTCACCACTCTCAGCAGGAAGTCAGCGCCATCTTGTAATGGCGTCTGTAGCCGCTCCCTGCAAAAGAGTGTCTTGAAGTTGTTGGTATATGATCATCATAAGCATTCCATTGAAATACTAGGGAAATAAGTACGCAGAAATCTTGAATTCAGTTGCTAAAAAACATGAGTAGAGAAAACTCTGAGATAAACAATAAGCTCAAGAGATTAAAAAAAAAAAAAAGAAAGACATCCTATGAGTATGTGATAGTTTTCACAAGACTTGCTGTTTTCCATAGTTTCTGAAAAAAATAAATGCAAACATTAGTGTCATCCAATACAAGTCGATAACAGATAATCTTGAAGAAGTCTGTTGTGCTTACCTCATTAGTCTTAAATCAAGCCCTGAGTAGGGTTATGATCTTTCAGAAACCTCCAATCATGAGTGCTTCCCTGCCTTTTTCATTTGTGAAGGAATTTTGCTTTCTCTGACTCATAGTTCCTTGGCATCTAAAGTTCAGCTGTGGTCAGTTGGACGACATAGCACCATTCTTATACCAATTGTTCTTGGTCATGGATCCACTAATAAGGTCTCTTTTGATGATTCTCTGCCAAATATTACTCCCCTCATTTAAAGTTATCTGACTAGTAACTTTGATTCATGTTCCATAGAGCACAACATCTTCACAAACTGCAGAAATTCAAATGTGAAGACCTTTGGGAATGGGTTTGTTTTCTTTCTATTACAGAAAGGAATAAATATAAAATTGAGTGCAGAGGGCATAAATTATTGATGACCTGGACAAGTATAGTTTTTTGGAATAGTTTAGCTAAAAACTGAGTGAAAAGTTTCAAGGAAAAAATAATAAAAAGTAGATATTTATAGAAAATAAAAAGCTCTACAAAAAGCTCTTTTGAATCATTTTGTCAGAGATAACAGAGTGAGCAGAACCTTAATACAAGTGGGGGTCAGGGTAAGGTGCCATTGCAGTGAGAATCAATGAAAATGCAAGGAAAGAAGTAAATTGCAGGACTAACATCTCTGAATAAGGAGACATCATGAATTCCAATAAAATGTGACATGCTGAATTGGGTAACGACTTCATCTACAGGAAAGGAAGGAAAAGCAAATTACAGACATTAGGATTGAAGTGATATGTTTTATGTGGCTGGAATGATACTGAATGTGTTACAGTGTTTATTTTATTTTTAATGTATTTTTATTAGATATGGACATATTTAGTATGTAAATAACACAGGTTGGTACTATCCTTTCCCTCCCCCTTTTCTGAAGAGGCCTTCCTCCTTGGGGATTCAGGTCAACTCCATGGGGATTGTGGGTCATGCATTATGGGGGTAGGGGTGAGAATGTCTCTGTGCAAAATGTCCCAATTTAAGCTGGGCATGGTGGCACACGCCTTTAATCCCAGCACTTGGGAGGTAGTGGTAGGAGGATCGCAGTGAGTTTGAGGCCACCTTGAGACTACATAGTGAATTCCAGGTCAGCCTGGGCCAGAGTGAGACCCTACCTCAAAAAAAAAAAAAAAAAAAAAAAAAAAAAAAAAAAAAAAAAAAAACCAGCCCAAACAAACAAACAAAAAGTCCTAAGTTGTAGCTCTAACAATCTTTCTGCCTCCTCTTCCACAAAATTCCCTGAGCCATGTTGAGTGTGGTTTAGGTCTGTTTCAGTGATGAGCTCTTAGGAGCCCCTGGATCTCTGGTGTGGTAGCTGTTGAGTGTCCTCAGTGTCTTATCTCCTTCACCCTTGTGCTGATATCAGGTTCCTGCTCAGTTCCTTAATTCCTCTGTGGTTTCAGCTGGGGCCAGGGTGGAGTGCACTGGGTTGTTTATCTCCTCAGATCCTACTCCTGTCTAAAAAAGAGAAGCAGAATTCTACCAGTGTCCACAGGCACCCTGAATGTGCAAGGAACATAGACCAGGGAGTGGGAGGAGCCAGCAAAGGGTTCTGGACTACTGACTCCAAACCAGCATGCCCTTCCGCACACTGATCCTGTGGTGTTTATTTTCCAGTGCTATTGAAGAAGTTAATCAACATATACCGAGGATACAAAAAGGATATATCATATGAGTATAAAATATTCATTCCAGACAATATATCTTAATATGTTTAGATCATTGTATATATGAAACGCTTATTAAAATGCAGTAGTATGGGTTTTCTAAGCTGGAGTGGCAAACAGCAATTTCAAGATAACAAAGATTAACAAGTTACTCTAGGTATTATAAGCATCTATTGGGTGATAAGAGCAATATCTTATTCTTTTATATAGTCTTAACTTTTTTGTGCCATATGAATTTACATTAGCCTATAGTTGAGGAATTCTACTGTGTTAGGAGTACAAATAGACCAGGGAGCATTAGGATTCCTAAGAGGCTTTCTAGGATGTAATTATCACATGCAAATGAGTATGATGAAAACATAAGGAAAATCTCTGTCAATTAAAATAAATCTTTCCACAAGTGGAGGTTAAAGAAGGACGCATGTCAGTAAGGGAGTGAAAATAATATTAGGTGTTGGTAAGAAAAATGAGTCTGAGGGATAATGAGGGGAATGGCAAAATAGTAGGGTCAATAGAGTGACTTGATAGTTCTGTCATGTCATAGAATATACAAGAAACAAAGGTTAAATTGCGGAATAGTTATGTTGGGATGGTTGCAATAATTGTGATGAAGTTTAGATTGTGAAACTTAAAATGTTGGCTGATAGGAGGTGCTGGATGACATGATTGGACTATCGAGACAACAATATGATATGAAATGTATAAACAAGATTTTTTACAATAGTGAGATTGATGTGAAAGGTAAAGGGCCAGTAGTGAAAATTTTTCTTAATCTCTGAAAATATGTGAGTCGTTTGTTGCCATTTTCTTCTGCTGCTGATTTTTTTTCCTACTCTACTATTTTTTTTCTCTTCTTTCAGATGGATAATACTACTATTCTACTGTCTACATTTTCAGGTGTTATCCTTTCTTTTTAAATTTGTGATGGGTTTGAAGCAATTATAAGATAATTTACATAAAAACTGTTGAGCAAATTCACAAAATTACCAGGTTCTCAGTTCACACTCTGCATTTCAATAAAACTAGGTGCCATAGTTTCCTTCTCATTATTGGGATAAAGCACCAAACCAAAAGGAGCTTATGGGAGGAAAGTATTTTGCTTACAGTATCTAGGGGAAGCTTCATCATGGCTGGCTGAAGCATGGCATAAGCAGGGGCTGGATATCACCTCTGCTACAGGAGGTGGAAAACTGAAGCAGGAGAGTGAGCTGAGGCCCACTTCCACATCACACCTTCTCTAGCAAGGCTCCTCCTACCGAATTTCCATCCACTTGGAACCAAGCATTCAAAAAAAAAATGACTTTATGGGGGACAAATAATTCAATCCTTCACACTAGGTAATCTTTTACAACTTCTGCTAAAGACAGGTCCCATCAAGGTTGTTTGAGAGTCTACCCTGTACCCCCACTCAAGGTTGTTGCAGTTGCATCATTTTCCCTCTCTAGTAGATCATCCTCATCCTAGAGCCTATATTTTTCTTTTAATTTTGATAATAACAGTGCAATAAGCACATTCTGATACTACTACTCCTACCAACAATAAAAGATTGTTTTGCTTGCCTCTGCAATTCATTGCTTTCCCCAAGTTATGTGTATTCACTTTGTGTAATTTGTTTAAACTTGTTTTCTTTTCTCATTTCATTTTATTATACTGAACTATGCTTTACATATAGCCATGCATACTACCACATATATGATTTATATACACTTAAAGAGATAGGTTTTACATTGACATTGTTTTGTGTTTTTTTTTTTTTTGTTTGTTTGTTTTTTTGAGGTGGGGTCTTGCTTTAGCACAGGCTGATCTGGAATTCACTATGGAGTCTCAAGGTGGCCTCGAACTCACATCGATCCTTTTACTTTGCCTCCCAAGTGCTAGGATTAAAGGAGTGTTCCACCATGCCTGGCTAAATTGACATTTTGATATATTTAAGCATGCATAAGTACATTTAAGAAAATTTATGAAAACATAACTATGGAAAAAGTTCAATCACTAAAACAAATAATCTCCACCAATTATTTAAGTCAACTTTTTCACACCTATCTTGAGGCAACTGCTATTAGATTGACGTTAAAAAAAGACTTCCTGAATAAAACCCCAGGGGCTCAAGTTCTTAAACAGTCACTCAACCATTGGGATCATATGAAGCTGAAGAGTTTCTTTACAGATAAGCATATAATAAACAAAGCCAATAGAATACCCACAGAGTGGGAGAAAATATTTGCAGGTTATCCAACTGATAGAGGCCTTATCTCTAGAATTTACAAAGAACTCAAAAGTCTAAACAATAAGAAGACAAATACCCCACTCACAAAATGGGGCACAGAGTTAAACAGGCAATTCACAGAGGAAGAGATACAAATGGCAAACACACACCTAAGAAAATGTTCATCATCCCTAATCATCAGAGAAATGCAAATTAAAACAACTATGAGATTCCACCTTACCCCAATAAGGATAGCCAACATCAAAAGGTCAAATGAAAATAAATGCTGGCGAGGATGTGGAGAAGCAGGGACACTCATTCACTGTTGGTGGGAATGCAGGATGGTACAACCACTTTGGAAAGCAATATGGAGACTCCTGAAAAAGCTGACTATAGAAATACCAACAGTCCCAGTTATACCATTACTGGGCATGTACCCTAAAACCTTCAAACCAAAAGCCAGAGAGATTTGCTCAACCATGTTTGTAGCAGCTCAATTCGTAATAGCTAAAAGCTGGAATCAACCCAGATGTCCATCATTAGAAGAATGGATAACAAAGATGTGGTATATCTACACAATGGAATTCTATACAGCAGTAAGAAAAAATGACATAAAGAAATTTGAGGAAAAATGGTTGAACCTGGAACAGATCATTCTCAGCGATCTTACCCAATCACAGAAAAAAAATCGACACATAGTCTCACTCATTTGCAACACCTAGCCTGAATTTGCCCAAGATGCCTTACATACCCAGCAAGTACCACATGGACTAGACAATAAGATGGATGGGAGGGCGGGGAGGGAATCAAAGGGTGGAAAACAGTAATCCGGACCCAAACGGCAATGGTACCGTAAAATTCTACTTCCTAAAAGACAGACCAAATGACTGAACCTTCACTAGTCCCTTACAGGAAACACCTGAACCACAAGACACTGAAGAGGGTAGGATCAAGACTGACCTAAATCTCCTACATCTCCCTTCCCTCCCTCTCCCCCTCTCCCTTCTATCTCTCTCCTCTCTAACTCTTGTATATTAGTTATCTTTTTCCTCAATTTCTTAGTGGACACTGACCTGTAACCCCCACTTCCAGCTTGGGCCTACAATCCACAATGAGCTTTTGATCAGAGAAACCTACAAGGTTTCCCAAAACAATGACAGACTTCTGTCAGAGCACTTGATGACCCACCAAAGGCCAGTGATAAGACCCTATTGCTGAAGACTCCATACACAGCTGACGCATAAAATGGAATGACATGGCTGGAAGCCAGGAGAGAGTCAGTCCCCAGACAGTCAGCGTGTCTAGTGCCAGAAGGCGCTACATAGGCGACTGGGGGAAGTGACCAAGATCTGTCCAAGCAACACATTGTTTAACCTAAGTAGCAACAATTAACCGGATGTGATACCCACACAAGTGCAATAGTGGTACACAGCCATGGTGAGGAATCAATTGCTCTTGATTTGGCTAACTGATCCACTCAGTGGTACTAGACCCTTAGCTGGAGCTGGGAAACAAGTCAGAACCATACCCAAACACAAGCCCACTCTACAATATCAAGCTACCATCAATCACTGGGTATAAGAGGGCCTACACCTATCAAACTGTCTATCAAAAAAGTAAGTGTTATCTCAATTTTCTGGGTGCTAACTTACTCTCCGTTGGAGAATCTGCTTCTCTTTTCCAGATAGATGCAGATCCTAAGAAGAGAGCTGCCCCAACATACCTCAGAAGGGGCCCAACTGAAACTAAGGACAACTGGCGAAATAAGCAAGGGTGATGTTTTCCTGTGAACTGGATACCAGTACAAAGGGGAAGGAGATCAACGCAGAGAAAAATTAACTCCTACCAAATCAGAGAGCCAGAGCCTCAGAGGCCCCCAACACCTCAGCACTGAAGCAGACCAAAAATGAACCCAACATGGCTCAGGGAAATCTTGCGGAAGAGGGGGCGGAAAGAATGTCAGAGTTACATGTTGGGTCATGATATACAGAGACATTTATCATAATAATAACTGGGGGCTAACTCCACAATGCACGACCCATTTTCAATAACAAGGAGGGTCTAATGGGAGGGGGTAGATCACAGATGAGCCTAAATAATGGTACCAAACTGCCTGTATTTACTGAAAAGAAAACTAATAAATTAAATTTAAAAAAAAAAAAGAAGTATGAAGATCAAAAAAAAAATATTACTGTAACAATGGGAGGTAAGATAGAAAATACTGGTTATAAAAATAGAAAATATAAAAGAAGAAAATATTGGTTATTGAACTGGCATAAGGACCACAAGGTAGAGGTTTATTTTGTTTTCTTTTTAAAAATGAAGACTTTGTTCACTTCAACATATTAAATATTTTAATAGTATTACTTACTTAGGAATATCTTTTACTTATGACAGTGGTTCTGATAGAATAGTACAGTCTGGTGTAAGTAGCATTAAGCTACATGGAAATATTGTACTGGTAAATGCCATTTTTACTTTTATAATTTTTATTCAGATATTTTGTACCAATAGCCTTTTATTTCACTCTAAGTCATTTATTTCATCCTTGTTACCAAATGGGATCTCAGCCCATCATAACTAATCCTTCCAAGCTATGTCTACTTGCACAGCTAAACTCCACATGACTGTTCTCTTCTCCTTCCAAGTCTAAATCATATACCAGTATTTCAATATTACTTTTCTATGTTTGTTCTAAATATTCCTGATAAAAATGTGATTTATTAAATGTCAATCAGTGTCCCACTCAATAAACATTCTGTAAAAACATTTATTTCAAAATGAATGCTTTGAACACATTTCCAAGATTTATTTGTTTGAAAGATTAGATTATAAGTGTACTATTATACCTAATCATTATCTTACTCCAATTTCCTAACTAAATCTTATCTTTACATCCTTATATTTCATTTCATTCTTTGTGATTATTAACGTTTTACTATACCCAACTCTCAGAATGTAAGACTGAACGCCATCTTTCAACTGAATAGCTATAGTAGACAGCTTCGCATTCCTGGGATGAACATCCAAATCAGACACATGGAAGGAAAGGGTTTATTTCAAACTTACTGGTAGAAGCTTCATCAATTTTTTCAAGAAGATGCTTCAATACACACAAGCTGAGAAATACAACCAGACAGCCAGCAAAATTCAAAAGCACCAAACACAAAAATTTTCCAGAGCTCGGACTGCTCTGTTCATCTTTGGGCTGGAATTCAGATCTCCCTGCAAACATACCTTTGGACTGGTCTCCATTATCCACCCCAGTGACACCTCCTCTATTCAAGTGGCTAGACACCCAATTTACGAGTTCTAATAAAATACCTGAACCAGATGTGGTGATGGCACATGCCTTTCATCCCAGTACTTGGGAGGCAGAGGTAGGAGTATTATTGTGGATTGGAGGTCAGCCTGAGAATACATAATGAATTCAAGGTTGTCTTGTGCTAGAGTGAAACTGTACCCTGAAGAACAACAACAACAACAAAATAAAAACTGAAAACAAAACAAAACATCTGTATCTATGAGTAGCATACATTCAAACTATCATAGTAGTTTGGCCTGCATGAACCATTTCACTGTTGTGTTTCACTTTATTTCGAGTTCGCTTTTCATAATATATTAGTTTGCTTTTTATGTTTTATATATATAATTTTTTTTACGGACAACGTCTGTACTTACAGAAAACAAACCATGATATTTCCCTCCCCTCCTCTCCCCCACTTTTCCCTTCATAACTCTGCTATCTGTCATATCCCCTCCCTCTCTCAATTTAAATTTGATGTTATCATCTTTTTCTACTATTATGAGGATCTTGTGTGGGTATTGCTAGGCACTGCAAGATCTTGGATATCAAGGCCAAATCCTGTTCAGTCACTTGTTTGTAAGAAGTGGAACCCTTCCTTTGACTCTTACATTCCTAATTTCATTTTTCTTTTCTGCTGATCAGAACTCCATTGTGTAGATGTACCACATCATTATTATCCATTCATAGGTGGATGGACATCTTGGCTAATTCCATTTGTAGCTATTGTGAGTAGAGCAGCAATAAACATGGTTGTGCAAGTATCTCTAAGGTAGTGAGAAGAGTCATTAGGATATATGCCTAGGAGTGCTATGGCTGTATTATATGGAAAATTTATTTTTCGCTGCCTCAAGAACCTCCACACTGATTTTCACAATGGCTGTACCAGATTACAATCCTACCAACAGTGCAGAAGTGTTCCTCTTTTACCACATCCTCGCCAACATTTATTGTCATTTGTTTTCTTGATGGTAAGCATTCTGATGGGAGAGAGAGAAAGAATCTCAGGGTAATTTTAATTTGTATTTCCTGAATGGGCAAGGATGTAATATACTTTTTCAGATGTTTATATCCATCCGTATTTCTTCTGGTGAGAACTATTTATTTCCTTAGCCCATTTTTGATTGGGTTGTTTGATTTCTTATTGTCTTCTGCATTTTGAGTTCTTTGTATATTCTGGATATTAATCCTCTGTCAGATGTGTAACTGGCAAAGATTTTCTCCCATTCTGTAGATTGTCTCTTTGCTTTATTCACAGTATCCTTTGCTGTACAAAAGCTTTGCAATTTCATAAGATCCCAGTTGTTGATAAGTGTTTTTATTTCCTGAGCAATTGGGGTTTTATTCAGAAAATGATTACCTATGCCAATATGTTGAAGGTTTTCCCCTAGCTTTTCCTCTAGCAATTTCAGAGTTTCAGGTCTGATATTAATATCACTAATCCACTTTGATTCAATTCTTGTCCATGGAGAAAGACAAGGATCCATTTTAATCTTTTACATATAGATACCCAGTTTTCCCAGGACCACCTGTTAAAGAGGCTGTCTTTCCTCCAGTGAATATTTTTGGCTTTTTGTCAAAATTCAGCTGGCTGTGGCTGCCTGTATTATCATCTGCATCCTCTATTCTGTTCCATTGATCTACATGTCTGTCTTTGTGGCAATAACATGCTGTTTTTATTACTATGACTTTGTAATATTGCTTGAAATCAGGTATGTTGATACCACCAGCCTTATTTTATTTGCTCAAAATTGGTTTGGCTATTCGAGGATTTTGTGCTTCCAAATGAAATTTAGGACTTTTGTTTTCTATTCCTGTGAAAAATGCCATTGGAATTTTAATGGGGATTGCATTAAATGTATAGATTGTTTTTGGTAAGATTGACATTTTCACAATATTGATTCTTCCCATCCAAGAACATGGGATATCTTTCCATTACCTTGTGTCTTCTGCAATTTCTTGCTTGAGTGTTTTAAAGTTCTCATTTTAGAGCTCCTTTACTTCCTTAGTTAAGTTTATTCCATGGTACTTTATTTATTTATTTTATTTTATTTATTTATTTATTAATTTTTGAGGCAATTGTGAGTGGGAGAAAGTCCCAGATTCTCCTCACATTTTTTGTTATTATATAGTTAAGCTACTGATTTCTGTGTATTTATTTTGTATCCTGCTACATTGCTAAAAGTGTTTGTCAGCTGTAATAGTTTGCTGGTAGAGGTTTTAGGGTCTTTTATGTATTGAATCATATCAGCTTCAAGTAGTGATCATTTGATCTCTTCCTTTCCAATTTGTATACAAATGAGTGTTTTTTTCCTTATTGCTATAGCTAAGACTTCCAGTACAGGGGACACCCTTATTTTATTCCTGAATTTAGAGGAAAAGCTTTGAGTTTTCACCATTCAGTATTATGTTGGCTGTAGGTTTGTCATAAATAGCTTTTATTATGTTGAGATATGTTCCTTCTATTTGCAGTTTCTGTAATAATTTTACCATGAAAAGATGTTACATTTTGTTGAATGCCTTTTCTGCACCTATTGAGATGATCATGTGATTTTTGTACTTCAGACCATTTATATGATGTATTACTTTGATTGATTTTCATATGTTGAACCATCCCTGCATCCCTGTGATTAAGCCAACATGGTTGGGGTGAATAATCGTTTTGATATATTCTTGTACTCTGTTTGCCCAATACTTTTTTTCAGTATTTTTGCAACTATGTTCATGAGGGAGATTGGTCTGTAATTTTCCTGTTTTCTTCTGTCTTTGCCTGGTTTTGGTATGAGGGTGATGTTGGCTTCATAGAAGGAGTTCTGTAGAATTCCTTCCTTTTCTATTATATTAAAAAGTTTGAGAATCAAACTTTGGTGTTAGTTCTTCCATGAACATCTGGTAAAAATTTGCCAGTGAGTCCATCTGGGCCTGGGCTTTTTTTTTTTTTTTTTAGTTGGGAGACTTTCTATAACTGCTTGGATCTCTGTACTTGTTATAAGTCTATTTAAATGTTTTATTTCATATTGATTTAATTTTGGTAGGTCATATGAATCAAGGAAATCATCCATTTCTTTCAGAATGGATAGTTTGCTTTTCATAATATATTACTTTCATTTAAATTCTTTTCAAATTTAAGAAAGCTGTTAAGTAAATGGTAGGTCAAGTGAAAAATATGCCTTAAAATTAAAAATTAGCATAAAGAAAGGTAACTTGATTTTGTGTTTCAAACACCAGTTGTCCCATAGATATCTGTGGGTATCTGTAGCTCCCTTGACCCCCAGGTTAAATGAAGTCACTGAAGTCTAGCCATGTTGCTTGAGTAATTGCACATCCTCTAGGGACAAGACTAGGAGATAGCAAGGTGCTGATACGATGATGTTCAGTTTTTATTCACATATTACCTTCTTACTCAACTCATATGCAAAGTTGAATTGTTTCACTTGGCTTTTAAAACAGCAAAAGGTTTATATGAGCTGAAGAGATTCCAGATAATGTTTTTTGTCTTTCATATATTCAAAATACATTTCTTTGTGTGGTGGTTTGAATTAGTTGTCCCGCATAAGCTCATGTGTTTTTAATGCTTCATTCCCAGCTGATGGCAATTTGGGTTGTAGAGCTTTGCTGGAGAAGGTATATTCATGTGGTAGGTTTAGGAGTCTTGTATAGCCTGCTCCCCTTTGCCAGAGTGGTGCTTACTCTGTTTCTGCTATTCCACTTTCTTTGGTTGAGATAATGCCCAGCCTCTGCTTATGCTCTGCTTCCCTGCTAGTCACTGTACACCAAAATAAACAACTTTCCTCCCATCAGCTGCTTTTGTTTGGCTGCTTTGTTATAGCAAGTTAACTGCAACACTTTGCAAGGATCTTTTGAAGGACAAATATAAGTTTGATGTCATTGTTTACGTCCCTCCTAGAATAAAGCATGTATTTATGTGAACCCTGTACTCAGCTTACATGGGTTTGTCCTACCATTTTCTATTAAGTATGTGTACTGCAGATTAACCTTTTTTGTAGTTGCCCCTCCTGTGTACTTGTTATCATGACCTGATATGCTTTTAAGGACATTACACACGAAGAGTCAATTCCAAGAAGCCCCAGCTCTTCTAAAGAAGTTACTTATATTCTATGTTTTTATTATTAGTTGTGGGAAGGCAAACTACACTCTTGACAACTTATATATCCCTTAGTTCCACTTTCTATCGACCATGTTTGTTGCATCATCAAAAGTGTATATGTTCAGAAGTATCCCTGCTTTATTTTAGCCTTCATCTGACCCTTCTTATAAGTATTATTTTTTACTATTGCCACATCAGAAATTGTACACCTCTTCATCTTTGGTATGAGGCTAAAATAAATGATTTTCCACATGTCTATATTAGTCTTTATGCACATACATGTATGTGAAGCCAAAGATTTAAATAAGGCACTCTTCAAAACAGCATGTAAAAACTAACAAAAAATAAACAAGGATGCTTGGGTGAAAAATCCTGTCAGAGCTGTCAGGAGTCCCCAAGGCCCTTCAAATTCTTCCTATAGAAAATAGATTCTGAAGAGACACCAACTTTATAGGCAAGTGCCCCATCTGTTATGTATTGTCTGTCTATATCACAAGGGCTACTTCCCTTGGATAGGAAATAGGGATCTCCTGTCATGAATGCATAGCCACAGCTTCATCATCATTCCATGAAGCCTCTACTGTTTCTCTGAGAAGCCTAAGGAACCTCGTTTGATTCCACAGGACCCACATAAAACAGATGCACAACATGGCACATGCATCTGGACTTTGTTTTCAGTGGCTAGAGGCCCTGGTATGCCCATTCTCTCTCTCTCTCTCTCTCTCTCTCTCTCTGTCTGTCTCTTGTATACTACTTTTGTATTTGCACAAAATAAACTACTTAAGGCAAATTTTAGGAAATTGTTCAGAGTACTAAATGTGCAGGAAGAAATATCAGCTCTCAGAGGCAGTTTTAAATAGTTTATGCTATAAGAGCATGTGCAGTACCTTTTTTTTGCTTGTAGGAATTATCAGTTAAAATACTTTTTAATTTTTGATGATGCCATACATGTACAGAATGTATTTTGATCATATTCAATCCCATTATCCTTTGTTAGTCTGCTACCATTCCTGATGAACCTCCTTTCTTTACAGCTATTCCCATTCTACTTTCAGGACAATTTTTGCTTGCTTACTTGTTTCTGTGACTCATTAAATTTAATTAGGGTGCCTGCATGAAAATGGATTGAGCCTTATTAACTGGAGTATGAGCCACTTGCCAGTGGATATACCACTGAATAAAATGACTCTACCATCTCACAGCAATCATTAAGTGTTGATAGCTCCTCTCTGAGGAATGTGGCCTCATAAGCCCCTCCCCAGATTGTAAATTGAGGATCCCAGCCTTTTGCAGGTAAGCACAGCTGCTGTGAATTCGTGGCTATAATGGTAATGTTCTGCCTGGATTAAGGTGTTTCACAGCACTTCTCTTCATCTTCTGGCTCTTATATTCTCATTCTTTTGCCACATTTTTTGTGATGTTTTCTGAGATGGAAAAGTGGTTAAAAAGTAAAAGAAAAAAGAAAACCTCTTGCTATAGTAGAAATTTTGAATGACTATTCGGTATTGTGGATTTTTCTAAAGTGTAGATAACAGCAATAGCTCAATCAATAGTTCTAAAGTTTGAGCCACACACTGGCATTTAAAACATTATAGGTTTTTACAGAAAACATGTATCCATGAATATATATTTCATTTCCCATTTAAGTGACTCAGTATGTATGAGTGAGTAATCATCATTTCATGGTGATTCCAATGTGAATACCAAAGCCCCCAAGGGAGAACTAAGAATTTTAGGAAGCTACTGACAATGATTTTTTTTTAAATTGTTGTTTATTATTTATTTATTTGAGAGTGACAGACAGAGAAAGAGGGAGAGAGAGAGAGAGATAAAGAGAGAGAGAATGGGCGCTCCAGGACTTCCAGCCACTGCAAACGAACTCCAGACACATGCGCCCCCTTGCACATCTGGCTAACATGGATCCTGGGGAATTGAGCCTCGAACTGGGGTCCTTAAGCTTCACAGGCAAGCGCTTAACCACTAAGCCATCTCTTCAGCCCTGACAATGAATTTTTATACAAAAGTAATATACCTATTTGAAAATAAAAAAAAAAAATCCAAGATTATAAAAGCATTTTCCGGAAGTACAAAAGATGCTACTCAATTACTTGGAAGAAAATAAAAATAACATTATCTTGATTCTTATACATTTGTAGTATAGATCTATACAATCTAAAATCAAACCATATCACAATACTTAATAAAAAATCTAGTCATGTCTGTATTATAGTTCCACTTCTAGTATGGCTATGTGTAATATCTAAACTTTTTTATGTTACTAATTTTACAATCACAATTTCTAAACAAATAGAGAAACTCTTCCTTATCATGATACAAAAAATAGGGGAAAGGTAATGTTTTTCTCAGGTAGACAGCTAAGGACACAGGCCCTAAAGTTCCTGGATGCTATCTGGCCCCAGCATGACTAGATCTACAGTTGGGTTCAGTCCCTTTCAAGATGATGGAAATGAGCAGTTTCCTGATTTATCCTCCTTAAGTCATTACCGGGCTTAAACCCACCATGAAGGAGTCCTTTTGGAGTCTGTGCCTTCTCCTGACCCCTCCAACAAGTCATGGTCTTTCTTATTTATTTGAACTTGGCAAAGAAGCTCATTCCTATTGGAAGCCTAACTTAATAAAGTCCTGATCCAAGTTACTACTTCTCAGTCTTGTTCTCTCAGGACATCTTTTATCCAGGAGGGGAGTACCCCTTTTGTCTTGGAGCTTTTCTTCTTTTTCATTCTTCCTCTCACTTGAAATGAATGGTTTATAATTTACCTTTCTTCATATCTGAGTTATTCAATTCTTTGCTAATCATTTACAAAGGCTTAGGCTTTAACATCTACTGGGCTAGTGGGGTTTTCTAAGCCCACCCAGAGCCTGGTATCTCTCACACTACAATACACACTACAATACTGGTTTCTCACGACAAGAACAGCTTATGAGCTGACAGAGTCCAAATTTTTTTGAATGATTATCTTTTTCCTCCCCAACCTTGAAGCAGATGGCACAATCCACACTATCAAATTAGTGCTAATAAAGCCTTGTAAATATGCCAGAGGTTGGTGTGGATATTGATGGCCTTTAAATTTATCAGCCTCATTTTACAAACATGTAGACTTTATTAACCATTCTTTGAAGTGCTTTGCTATTAGTCACTTTGATGGTAAAGAAAGCAGAAATAAGGGTCAGTTTTACATCTCTGCTGATGATTAAAGGTCTTTGGGTGTAATAAATGCAAGGAACTGATCTCTGTGTTTGCTGAACTGCTGTACCTGAGCATGACTCACTTTCCTTTCTCCTGAGTCTTTTTGGAGGCAATCCAGATACATGCCCACAGTAGGTGTGTGTGGTGTGTTAGTGGGCTCTTGGTTAATTTCAGCTGCTCAGAGCTACTGGCTAGCTTAAGAGAATTCTAAAAAGGAATTTATGCACCAGCATAGGCTTCACAGATGAATGTCTCTACACTTTTGTCCTTTCTAGTTTATGTGGCTAGATAATTTAATGAGTACAGGAATCTGAGTAGGAGTTTTAGAACACCAGGTTGGAAATTTGCCACTCATCCTCTCTGACATGATGAGTGCATGCCATTGTTGTGGGTTTTCCTACCTCCTTTCTATTCTCCTCATTCAATAAATTAATCCTCACTAAATAAAAGAACAAAACATGTTGATGAATCAAAAATGTGTTTAATGGTAATAATTTACTATGTAATTTCATGGCAAGCCTTTTAAAGATACTTAATTTTCTTAATGCTCTTAATCCTCTGTAAGAAAATGTTGATAATGCTATACTCTATTCTATGCAAGGGAAGAATGTGATCCTTCAAGTAATTGCTTAATTACTTCAGTGGGTTGTGTGCTGCCGGCATGATGTGCTTCTCCATCTGCTTTCTTTAATTTATTGAATCGATGCCTTTAACAAAAGAGCAAATGGAAGTCACAGGAGACAGGGAAGAGAAAAGGTCCCCCAAACTGAGGCTTTGGGGAATATATGATGTGGCAGAAAATCAAGTTAGCTAATGAAGGTGTACAGTGCTCTCCTTCAGTGCTGAACCCCTGTGCTTGAATTCTGTTGAATTCTGTCATTCACTGTTGATTCAATTTGAGAAAACCTTGGCTTTCTCAACTATGTAAAGTGAATATTAATTCACAGAACTGGCATCTATCAAACAATTTTCAGTTGTAAAGTAGTTTTTAATGACCAAGTAGGCAAAAAAATGAATGAGAACTTGAATGAATAACAATTTATTCATTGATGAAGTTTTATACCTAAGCACAGAGAAAGCAACTGGGAAACACTAAAATATTTCACATAGGATACACTGGCTTTCTTTATTCTTGACCCAAGTACTATTCTTTATTCTTTTTTTTCCATATTGACTTCACTTCAGTGTTTCTTCTTTTTTCAATGCATAGTGGAAAGTATTTTCAATATACCACTTTTATCTATGCTGATAATGAAATAATATTTGGACACAATATAATTTGCAGAATAAAGACCCTTCCAATCTCACTAAACTTAATGTTCAAGTTATCCCTTTCCCCTCTAGAAGTAGGAAGCTGACTGGTCTAGAGTGGTTTGTCACCTTGATATTACTGCAGCAGTTACCCCAATTTAGGCCTAATAATGTCTGTTACATTTGATTAAGTCACTGTCTTTCTGGTTCTTATAGCCTAATATGCACAAGTATGAACTATATTCTATTTTAATTTTGGAGTTGCTAAGAGTTTAATTCAGAGCCTCCTACAAACAAGGAGGTCTAACCGGGTGTGGTGGTGCACGCCTTTAATCCCAGCACTCGGGAGGCAGAGGTAGGAGGATCACTGTGAGTTCGAGGCCACCCTGAGAATCCTTAGTGAATTACAGTTCAGCCTGGGCTAGAGTGAGACCCTACCTCAAAAAAACCAAAAAAATAAAAATGAAAAAAAAAAAAAAACAAAAAAACAAGGAGGTCTAAACAAGTGTGCTATGATTGAATTAAAATTACAGTCCCCAGTCATTCACTAGATTAAAACTGAGGTGAGGTCAAATCATCATCCTACCAAATAAAAACTTCAAAATTCAACAAGGTATTTTGTAGCTCTAAGTCCTAGTTATCATCTGTGTAAACTTGGGAAAATATCATCTTTTAAAACTGGTTCAGTTGTCAGACAAAGAAATTACATGGCATTAAATTATTATGTTAATATTTGTTATTTATTGAATTATTGTAATAATACTGTACCTTGTCAGTCTATTTTACCCATCTTCCAAGGCATACAGAAAGTAACTCTATTCCTGAATAATTATTTTAGACTTGTGTTTCTCCCCTTAATAACAGTGGCCTAAAAAAGTCATATAGAATGGTTCATAATCTTACTCTGTAGGTTCAAAGCATAAATTTATTTCATAGGTTTTAGATAAAGTATATAATGTTTCCTGCAAAATTCCAATTATATGAGAACAGGAAACAGAAAATTAGAATGAATGAAATGTGTTGAAAGCCCACAACTACTTTCCATAATTAACAAAATATAAAATTGAGAGACAAGAAAACATAAGAGATGGGAATAAGATGAGGAAAAAGAAATAAGCAAGATAGGGAGTTAGGATTGATTTCGTTTACTTAGTGTCATTTTATTTCCTTGCATCCATTCTCCTGCAAATGGCATTGCTTGACTTCATGTCTGAAAATAATTGCAATGTGTAAGTGCATGACATTTTCCTTATTTGTTCCTGTGTTGTTGGACATCTAGCTTGGTTCCGTACCTTGTCTATTATGCATAGTTCTGCCATAAACATTATTGTTATAGGGACTTTACTTTTTTCAAAGTATAAATAAACAAGTTAAGTTTGTTTTAAGAATATATAAGTTCATATATAACAAATAGCAATTGTCTGTATACAATATATGTATTAAAATGCTATTTATTTCACTTTAATTTTATTTTCAGAGTCAGAGAGAGAGTCATTTGTGTGTATCTGTATTTATATGTACTTCTGTGTGTAGAGGTTAGAGGAGTTAGGAGTTATCTTCAGGAATGCTAACCATATCTTTCTGAGAGTGGATGAAGCTCACTTGTTAGGTCATGAGTGCTTACCAGGGTGCCATAGGGACAGTCCTGTCTCTGCTGATGCATACCAGAACCACATGCATTTTTAAGGCATAGTTAAGAGCAAACTCAAGTTCTCATGCTTGAAAGACAGGCACTCTATAAACTGAGCTCTCTCCATGGTCCAAGACTCCATGAATATTAAATTAATGTAAAGGTAATGTTGAACAATAGGGTATTTGTCATTGCAAGAGTTTGTGACAATAAACAAATACTTGGAGCTGTGATAATCATTTACAATGATGATGCTACCATCATAAGAAAGGCTAAGATAAATTATGTAGTCTTCTTATAATGGTTTTTTTTAACCTTGTCTTATTTTTTCTTAAATAATATATCCTCTAAAAAGATATATCTAATTAAATATTACTAGTAATATGTGGTTTGTATGCTACAAAACAACTGAGATAAACCATAGCATCTGAACACATTTGAAGCTATACTACATTTCTTGAGTAGACATCTCAGGGATACAATGCTTTCCATTCATACTTAATCCACAATTTTCAAATTCTATATGCCTACAAAATTATTCCACAAATAACTGGGGAAGTGCATTGATTATTTATAAGATTTGGATGATATAGAAATGTAGCTTTGTATTTATTTATTATGAAACAAACATACAAGTAAAAACTACAAGCTGTGGACAAATTTTAATATTTAGCACTTAAAACTCATTGAGACAAGTAATATGGGAAAATAAAAACTGTATAAATGCTATGATTTATTTAAAAGCAGTATCTACAAATCATAAGTGTAAAGATCAGAAACTATACAATGAGGTATTGAGGATTATTTCAAATAATTCTTCAGGTAAATAACAATAATAGTAACAACTATGTAAAACACAGAGGTAATAATAAAGACATCAAGCACAACTTATTTGAGTATAAAATATACTTCAGGAAATGGGGTAGAAACTAAATAGAAAAAAAATAAAAGAGTGGTTACTGAAAAAAAATCCATTTTTAGAGATCCCCAAAGCTGAGACATGAGATAAAACAGTATTTCTCAAAGTTCTCAAAATGATACACTGAACTCTTCTCAAAGGTATTTGGAAGCACAGCTCATCACAGCCACATCTAATATGTGACATGAAGACTAGAATAACTGAGAAGCACAAAACACATGCACAGTTATTCAATAGTCTGATATAATGTCCAACAAATATTTCCAAATCCTGTTTGTTCCTACCTCAAATGCTCTTTTTATTATTAATTAGTTTTGTACTCAGTGAATACAGTCAAGTTGGTACCATGTTTTGAAAGTAAGTGTCTTCATCCACTGAACCATCTCCCCCTTGTATTATTAAACTTGGGTTAAATGGATGTTGTTAAACAGTATTCACTTGCCTACAGTGAAATCTTTCTAAATCCTTCGTATAAGACTTTCAAAGTATGCAGTGTATTGTCAGTATGGAGAGACAACCTACCGTGAAATCTCATACCATCACTTCTAAGTACATCTTACTACCCATATTCATTGCTCTCCCATCACATTTGTCCCCGAACCTCTTAACTTGAATAAATAGGGCTGGAGGCATAGCTTAATGGTTAAGGTGCTCACCTCTTATTTGTAATAAATAATACTAAAACAAACCTAGGAGAATATACAGTAGCTATTATCTATATCATTATATAACACTAACCAAACAAAATCCCTCACTAATACATGTAAAAGCACAAGAGTTTCATGAAACGTAAGCTGTTACATATCTGGATAAAAAACAACTACTGCATGTGGTTAATAATGTAATCTTTTCGAAAATAGAAAATACAAAAATAGGCCCCAAGGGGCAGTTACTACTGTAGTTATACTAAACAGACATGGCATTAAACATTTTATAATTATTTGTGTTATAGCTTAGGGATGTTCAAAGCCTCTATCACATAATTTTTTGTTCTTGTTGCAGTGGATAGCAGCTAATGCAGTGGCTGGTAAGGAAGCTGAGAAAAATTTACTATTGGATGCTTAGTCCTAAAGTGGCTATAAATATCACATACTCAAGGTTCAAGAAAGTCACATAAGAGTAGAGTGGATGAAAGAGCCATAGGACAGGGAATTATAAGTTTCTTAATTTGAAGAAAAAAATGTATGAAGATATTGTGTGAGCTCACAAATACCCTGAAGAATTTCAACAATTCCCTAGAACTCATATAAAGTCAGATGCCCAAAGCAACACATGTTTCTGGAATTTGTTTGCAGTAACAGGAGGCTATGGTTCACCTGCATCCTCTCTCTCTCCCCATGTCTGTGTATGATCTATACTAGACTTATGAATCATAAATGTTTCACAAATTAGAAGGTAAACAAATGTCTTCAATGAACACCTGTACATTTCTTCCAAAGTCTTCTCTGCTGTGGGGAAAACCTGTTCCTAGAACATGATGCAAGATTGTCATTATGTTTTTCACAGTTAAAGAAACACAAACTATATTCCAAGTCACCCGAAATTCCAAGTGATGGTTTCTGGTGAAATATTTCCCAAATATATACCTTTTGTATTCATGATTTAACAAATATGGATGTAAACTTAATTAATTGAAAATCAAGAAATTTATGTTATTAAATTTCTTTATCCAATTCTTGTGGAAAACTGGAATAAAACTTAATGGCAAATAATTATGTTTAAAATTATATTATTAAAAATGAATTGTTCAATGTACATTTTGAAAGTAAAAAAAAAAAAAACTACTAACTTCAAACAGACATAAAAATAACACTTTTTAATTTAAACCTTCCATTCCTGGCCCCATAGGCTCATGGCCATCTGATAATGTAAAATTCTTTAAATTCCAATTTAGAAGATTCCTTTCTGTGAAAAGCAAATAAAGGAGATTTATCCAAAGTGGCCACATTGGGAAGAGGAATAAAGACGGCATAACTTCCCACATCTGTATTTAGGATCCTGAATAAATATGATATTATTATTATAATTATTGATATATTTTATTGGTATAGTTAATACAAGACCATACTGCAAATTAATCATATTCCCATCAGGTTATCCTCTTTTGTTCCCTTTCCTATTCCACTAAAGCTCCTTCTCAGTGAGTCTATTGGCGGTGTGGTGATGAATCCATTAATCAGTTTTAATCTATAACAGTCCCAACTGTTAAGATGATGATTAACATAAACCACCACAAAGCCCCAAATTAATGTCTTCAATATTTATATTTAAATAGCATTGAACATTAAGAACATAAATATGGGCTGGAGAGAGGGCTTAGCGGTTAAGCGCTTGCCTGTGAAGCCTAAGGACCCCGGTTCGAGGCTTGGTTCCCCAGGACCCATGTTAGTCAGATGCACAAGGGGGTGCACGCGTCTGGAGTTCGTTTGCAGTGGTTGGAGGCCCTGGCGCGCCCATTCTCTCTCTCTCTATTTGCCTCTTTCTCTCTCTCTCTCTCTGTCGCTCTCAAATAAATAAAAATAAACAAAACAAATTGAAGAAAAAGAACATAAATATTAAAGATGATAAGAGATATATTTATATAACTAACACAGTTCTTTTATATCTTTGTGTCTAAAAAAGACCAAACAAAATAATGAATCTGAATAATATGTTCTGTGTTGGGATATTATTTAGAAGTGTGTATATGAAAGAGTTTGTTTACATAATTTTTATTCAAATATCATATTTATTTCCAAGAACTGCTTTATAATGTATTCTTTTTAAAAAAATATATTTATTTCTTTATTTGAGAGCGACAGACACAGAGAGAAAGACAGAGGGAGAGAGAGAGAATGGGCACGCCAGGGTTTCCAGCCTCTGCAAACGAACTCCAGATGCGTGCGCCCCCTTCTGCTTCTGGCTAACGTGGGACCTGGGGAACCGAGCCTTGAACCGGGGTCCTTAGGCTTCACAGGCAAGCGCTTAACCACTAAGCCATCTCTCCAGCCCTATAATGTATTCTTGAAACAATTAGAACTAATATGCATAAACAGAACAAAAATTAGCACTCAGTACTCCAGTGGACATCAACTGCTTAATTTGACTTATCTACGTTCAAAATATGCTTTCAGTTAAGTTGTTGTTTTATCTTTGCTTTTACACCCTTAAATGTTTTAGACACCTATCATTGAAATTATTTTAAAGTAGAATTTGATTTCATTTTATTTTTAAAATATCTGTTACATTCTATTTTGTCTAGTTTTGATGGTGATAGTAATTCTTGTGTCTATGCCTCTTATAACATCAAAGGTATCTGTGACCATATGAATCTGCAATTTAAATTAGTATCTTTGTTTAATTCAATAATTTCATTTGAGTCTTATTTTGAATCTATTGATCTCTTGTTTGACTACAACTGATTAATGTTTTCCATAGTAATACTTTTTAGAATTATATCTCTTGTTATTTTATGTTAAAAATAATCACTCTATTTTTCTCATTTAAAATCAGTGATTGGTTTCATGTAAACTTCATGAGTCAGTTTTTCTTTTACTAAAAGTCCAGTAGCTTTTGATCTTTTAACACGTTTTTCTTAATGTATTCATTGGAAAAATATTTATTTGTAATATGTGACTGTCCCTGTTTTAAGCAATGGAGACACAACTGTACCAACAAGGATAATAAGATTGTTGTATTTTGAATATGAAATGTCCTCAAAGGCTCACATACTAAATGCTTGATCACCTTTAGTGGCACTATTTGGTGAGGCTGTGCAAATTAATTTTGGGGACTGTACCCATTCTTGTAGGAGGTCCCAAAGAAATTTGAATTTCCTTAAAAATATTTACTTGTATGCAAGAAAAAGTTTGATTTCAGGTGTGAGACATGGAGGAAATTGAATCCTAGGAAGAGATTTCCAACAATTCTGAGAATTTGTTAGACTACCTTGTAGGATACTCAGTAATGGGTGAGACCACACCTTGATCTGACAACACCATGGGCAATATAGTTTACTATGCATCCCCCTTGTCTTTAATTTAAACTTAAAATGTATGCCAGGACTACAAAGATGGGATGAATGCTGGAGACATCACTCGACCTCTTTATCTGTTTCTTTTCCTAATGTGATGAATAGATTATTCTTAGCTTTACAATACTACCTGTATATTCAGTTGTCTTACTGTGAGCTCTTGGCTTAGTCTAGGTCTATGGGACTTTGAGAACATGTTTGCTAATAGATAATGTCACAGTAGTTTTTCTGTCATAGCCATGAGAAGCCTGACAAATGCATTTTTGAAAACCCAAGCTTAGTGGTATGGTTATAGATTTTCTTTTTTTTTTTTTTTTTTTTGGTAGGCTTTCACTCTAGTTCAGGCTGACCTGGAATTCACTATGTAGTTTCAGGGTGGCCTCCAACTCACTGAAATCCTCCTACCTCTGCTTCTCTAGTGTTTGGAATAAAAGTGTGCACCACCATGCCCAGCTTGGTTATAGGTTTTAAGGTTATTGTTATGTGAATTAGCCTCTCAATACTTTGCCACAACAATGATAATTTACTTTTCTGCCTTTTATTTATTTTTATATTTTAATATTATTAATTTTTACTTGTACATATTTGTGATCTCTAGTACTATTATCTTTATACTTTACACTGAAATCAGAGAAGAGTTTCACTTTATCTTGATTATTTAATTAATTAATTTATTTAAATGTTTGGAACATTTGACCTCCTCTGTAATCATTACTGACAACATATAGATTATTGTGAACTACCCTATTAACAAAATATTTTTTTTTAGCTACAACTCATATTCAGTTTATTTCTTGATTGACAATGTTTCTTCTCCTTTTTCTATTTTTTATTGTCTCTTATCTATTATTGTTGTGTATGTGATTTATTTGTACCTTGAACATCTATTTCGGACTTATGATATGAAGTACAAACAGAATTTATGACAATATTTCATTTTCCTTTTGTTGTTTAGGACTGGTTTTAATGACGATGGATCATACATGTTATCATGTAAATATCATAAAATAACTAAAACATTCATATTTTTCAAACAATTTAATAATTATAGATTTTAATGTATATAATCATGTTATAATCCCTAGAAAAGAAAAAGTGTATAAATTCAGAGGAAGTCACATCTAGCATTTGAAGATTGTAGATCAGTTAAGTATGTATTTCAAAAGAATATTAAAATGGCAGCAATAGAATCCTAACTACTCTGTAGGCTATGGCAATACCAGATGGCTCTAGAAAGTACAAAAGAAATCAGAAAAAAAAAAAAACAACAAAAAAAAAAACAACTAGGCCTTCAGAAGAAAATACTTTTAAATAGTAAAAGGAAATATGACATTAATTAGAATGCTTAGATCATACATGCATGCATATATATGTATACATATACATAGATATATAATAACTTTAACAAATATTCAAACCATTACTTTGGTAATATTTAGGAGAACTAAATGCTTTGTTACTGGACACATAATGAAAGATCATATGAGTTAAATGTTTTTGTAGAATCATTCTAATTCTCTATCTGTATCAACTCCAGTTTACAAATGGGAGACAGCCTAGCACCTAGATATTGATTTAAAGATCATAGAGTTATATATATAAATTTGTACTGAAGTCAGGATGGCAAGAAATTGTTTTAAAGGAAATGTTCAGAAATATACTAGTTAAATTTTAATCAATAACAGAAATCTTCCAATACTGTCTTTGATATTATAGTGCTCTTTAATTTCAACTTTATTTGAGTAAAGTTTCAGTTATATTAGCAATCTGGTTACATGTTTTTATATATTCTCTTGCATCATGATGAATATGTGTATATCTGCTTGAATAATAGCCCCAATATCCATTTTAGTTCTCTTTCTCTCATTTGACATAATAGTGCTAAGTTAAATATTGATAACATAGTAATTTATGTTTATTTAAGAATTTGTTATGCCACTACATTGAAACAATGTTCTTAGATCAATTTATATTTTTTCCTCTGGATTATGGTATTATGTTCCCATTCTAAAGATGTTAAATTTTGTTTTGATCTACTTGACATGATTTAGAATTTTTCACAGAAACAAATCTATATTCAGGTCTGTGAGAGATTTCCTAAATTAGGTTATTTGAGGTGAGAGGACCTACCTATTGTGGGCAGCACCATCCTTTGGGCTGGATTATAGAACTTTATAAAAGGGAGATTAGCAGAGCTGTTAGGATTCATTTTTCTGGATTTCCTGTTGATATGATACTGTGATGCCTGATTTCTGTTCCTTCTATGGCTTCCCGAACATGATGGACTTCCCCTATCTACTACCAGCTGAAAGTACCATCTTTCTTTACTTAAGGTGCTTCTGGTCAGGTAGTCTGGTGCCACGATGGAAAAATAACTGCTACAAGTATCATTTTCAGTATTATTATTAATAATACAATTATCACAAGATTAATGAACCACATTCACTTTTATATTTACTCAGCTATAATTAAATGTTTCCAACACCTTGGTAAAATTTGGTTCAAATATTTTTGATAAAATTATTAATATAATCTTCATTGAAAATACTTTTGTCCATCTGTGCGTGTTTATGGGTGTGGGTGAGTCTATGTGTGTGTAAATTGCTAATAGAAAGGCATTGGCTCTTATTCCATGCTTTGTCATAATAATAAATAAATTTTATAAATTTTCATTTCAATTTTTTTATTTTGGCACATTATTATTGTATAATTTTTTTGATAGAGTATGAAATTTCAATACATGTATAAAATGTGTAAAGGTCCAATCATAGTAATTATCATATCTATTCTTTTATATATTTATTACTTTTCTCTGTTAAGGATACTCAACAACCTCTTTTACCGTTCTCTTATAACAAACAATAATTATCAACCAAAGTTATCATACTTAAATTAAAAATATCTCTTAAATAGGCTATCCCGCTATCCTTTGATCCTCTTTTCTTTTCTCCCTCCCAAGACTACCATTTTAGTAGTCACTAATTTATTCTTTCTTTCTTTAAAAATTATTTTTAACTTACACAATTATAGTGTTATTTCTTTGAGTAGCTTATTTAATTGAATAGTGCCTTCTGGTTCTATCCATGTTGTTGTAGAGAAAAAAATGTATTATTTTATGTATGTGTACTATTATAAAACATATGTACCTTCCTTTTTATTTATCCATTTATCCATCAGTGGAAATGCAGTTTGATTCCAGTTTGGCCATGTGTACAGTGTTGCATAAACATGTAAATCTGAAGGCTGCTTTTATATACTTATTTCAGTTCATGTGAATAACCATTGATTAGGGGAATTTTTAGATCATAGGAAAACTTTTTTTTTTTCACTGTGTTTTTCATAAGGTCCCAGTGGCCCTACTTCTTATAGGATTAACTAACATTATTATGCAGAATACATTTAGTAGGTATATCATAAATTCTGGTCCCATATTTCTATGCAGAGGAAGTTAGTTCTAGTTACTTTGAATCTATAGAAAAAGAACATAATTTTACCTCTACCTCTTGATAATTTAGAAATGGTATATCTCAAGTCTAAAACTCAATATGCTTGAGAACTGAATATTACAGATTCTTACTATATTATTCTTTGGTGATATAGTATCTGAAGTTTAACCCCATGTTTGGAAGAATTTTATCTCCCATAGTTTTATTTCCTCTGATCTTTGGTTATACTATGAATACTTTAAAGTATATAGAAATAGGTACTTTTTGGATAAAATGAAGTTTGTAAGTTAGCTAATCTTACAGCAAACCCATTGAGGATTTAACAGTTTGGATCAAGGTCATTATGTGAGTCTGAGAAGCAGAAGTGAGAGAAGTACCAAATATAAGGACTCTGTCATATCTGGCTAAGAGATGCAAAGATATATGTGGGAAGCCAGATTTTGATATATAGAATTGTATGTTAATAAGTTTACATTGTATCTGCTATAAAGTTCATAGTAAACTAATATAATCTCTATACTAGGAATATTCAAGAATTATTGCAAAACCATTAATGCTGCTAATGCTTTTATTTCCTAATTGTTTTTCACTTCTTTCCATAAACAACTGAAACTAAAGCCTGTGCAGGACTGGTTTAGGTTGTTGTTTGTTGTTCTCTATGGCTTGAAAATCAATAATTGCCAAGCTGACAAAAATAAGGCACAATTTGCATAACTCATCTGTTTCCATTCGCATTTCTTTTGCTAGAGGCAAGCACTTACGACAATTATACTTTCAGAGATTGCTTGGTGTTTAACCCCATAAATATAAATAGCTTGCTCATACTGACAGTCTTGATTTTCATTTTTAAACATTATCTTTCAAATCCTAAATGAAAAATGATCTCTTATCTCAGTCTATCCTTCACCACTTCTGAAAGTTGCTCCTGTTTTGTCAATAAATTTTTTAACTTGAACTTACATAAACAAATTTCCATAGCTCTTGTCATTTAGGCATTAACTCCCCACTACTAATAATGTAAGCTATATGAATGTTGATGACCCTAGAATTTTCTTTGCCTCTCTTTTAACTCAAACCTCCAACATTACAGTAATTCACTATTTTTATTTCTTTTTAAATTTATTTTTATTTTTATTTATTTATTTGAGAGCGACAGAGAGAGTGAAAGGCAGAGAGAGAGAATGGGCACATCAGGGCCTCCAGCCACTGCAAACGAACTCCAGATGCATGCGCACCCCTGTGCATATGGCTTACGTGGGTACTGGGGAATCAAGCCTCCAACAGGGATCCCTAGGCTTCACAGGCAAGCACTTAACTGCTAAGCCATCTCTCCAACCCCACTATTTTTATTTATTATGTGTTCTTTTTTTTTTTTTTTAACATGACCTTAACTGTCCTTGAACTCACTAGTCAGTCAAGGCTGGCCTTGAACATTAGCATCTCCTACATCAACCTTGGAGAGCTGGTATTGTGGGCATTCACAAGTTGATTTTGTTTTTGAGAGAGGTTCTTGCTATGTACTGCAGATGGGCCTGGAATTCACGATCCTGCCTCTGCCCCTCAAATTTATGTGTATGCTAAATGTGTATAGTTTTCTGAACACATATATTTGGATAGGTTAACTCCAAATGATAAAAACATATATTAATCAGTGTGTGCATATACCATCTTGAATACATATATGATAAAATGTGATAGAAGAAATTTAAAAGTAATGTGGTAGTAGTACAAAGCATGTCTCTAATCCTTCACCATATGATAAGAGGTGTTCTTGGATAAGGCAGAACTAAAGCAGCCAGACCCTTTCTCTTATATTCCAGTTTGTATTTTTCACTGGCAAGGCAAAAATAGGCAGATGTGGAGCTCAGTGATATACCTAACAGAGAAAATGAAGTGGCCCTAGATTATTAACCCAGAATTCAGGCAATGACATTGTGAGGATTAAATTTTATTATGACCTTTCAATGACACAAAACATATACTCCTACCCACTCAATAAATTCATGAAATTTTCACATGGTTCATAAATTGATCTAGTTTATTTGGCATTACACTTTGTTTCCAATTTGAAGTAAGAATATCTCATGTACATGCATTGTTGTATTGCACCTAAAATTTTATTCCCCCTATTTTAAACGAAAGATATCAAATAAGCTTTTATAGCTATACCTCTGAAGTATCATTTCCAAGGCAGTTAATACATTTTCTTGTTAATATTTTTGGAAGCCTACTTACTTTTCATTCCATATCTTTATTTTAATACATTTTATTATTGCAGAACTATAATATGGAAAATTGAAGATGTAGAATTCAGAGGATAAAAAAATCAGTATGCTGAATGCTCAGCTCCAGTAGTAATCAGCTCTATCTCGATTTTCTTTTCTTCCCTGACACCAGTTATATTGAGGGAAATCCCAGGCATTGTACATTTCCATTCCAAATATTACCTTATGTAAACCCATTAAACTAAGGAAGTTTTATATTAAATTTTGTGCAAATTATTATAGTATAAATCATATGTGAAAATATTAAAGTACTGTAAATTCATTTTGAACAATATGTTGGTCGGTATTATATTGGCAAGTGAAGATAGGAAGTTGGCATTGAATAGCTGACACAGAAACTTTATGTCTCTAGCTTAATGCATGCATAAAATAAAATGTTTGTAAACAAAGTGCAAATAGAATTGGATAACCTTTAGGATGTAAGTCTAAAATAAAATTCAGACAGACAGAGAGGAGAGAGAGAGAGAGAGAGAGAGAGAATGGGCGTGCCAGGGCTTCCAGCCACTGCAAACGAACTCCAGACGTGTGTGCCCCTTGTGCATCTGGCTAACATGGATCCTGGGGAATCGAGCCTTGAACCGGGGTCCTTAGGCTTCACAGGCAAGCGCTTAACCGCTAAGCCATCTCTCCAGCCCAACATCCCATTTTCAATAGCAAAATAAATAAATAAATAAATAAATAAGTACCTTGGAATAGTACTAACTAAGGAAGTGAAAGACATATATAATGAAAATGTACAAATGCTTAAGAAAGAAATTGAGAAGGACTTGAGAAGACAGAAAGACCTCCTATGTTCCTGAATAGGCAGAATTTATATTGTGAAGAATAGCAATCCTACCAAAAACAATATACAGACTTAATGCATTAGCAATAAAAAATTTAGCATGATTCTTCACAGAGATAGAAAAAAATGATCTCAAAATTCACATGGAATAGCAGTAGGACTCAAATATCTAAGCATATTCTCAGCAAAAGAAACATCTTTGGAGGAAGCACTATACCTGATCTAATGCTATATTACAAAGCTATAGCAACAAAAGCAGCATGGTACTGGCATAAATACAGGAAAACAGATTAATGGAACAGAACTAAAGACTTGGACTTTACATCAAGTAACTACAGCTACTTGATCTTTGACAAAGACTCCAATAACATAGACCTGTGAAAAGGCAGCATCTTCAACAAATGGTGCTGGACAATCTGGATAACCATACGCAGAAAAATGAAATTAGACCCACACATCTCATTATGCACAAAATCAAGTCCAAATGGGTTACAAACCACAATATAAGGTCTGAAACTTTTTGACTACTGGAAGAAAACATAGGAGGCACTCTCCATGATAGAGGAGTGGGGAATGACTTCCTGAACAAAACCCCAGTAGCCCAGGAACATAAACAATCACTCAACCAATGGGATCTCATGAAGCTGAAAAGTTTTTGCACAGACAACTATACTATAAGCAGAGCCAATAGATTACCCACAGAATGGAAGAAAAATTTTGCCTACTATATAACTGAAAAAGGCCTAATACCTAGAATCTACAAAGAACACATAAATTGAAACAATAAAAAAAATTCACAAAATGGGGAAGATAACTGAATAGAGAGTTCTTAGAGAAGGAAATACAAGTGAAGAAAACACACTTAAGAAAATGTTCAATATCCTTAGCCATCAGGGAAATGCAAATTAAAACAACTATGAGAGTCTACCCTACTCTAGTAAGGATAACAATCATTAAAATATCAAATGACAATAAATGTTGGCCAGTATGTGGAGAAATAGGAAGCCTCATTCACTGTTGGTGGAAATGTAAGCTAGTACAACCACTATGGAAACCAATATGGAGACTCCTGAAAAGGATGAATATAGAGTTACCGACAGACCCTGTTATTTCCTTACAGGGAATCTACCCTAAATACCCATGCCTCAGTACAGAGGTACTTGTTCAACCATGTTTATAGCTGCTGACTTCATAATACCTAAGAACTGGAATCAACCCAGGTGTCTATCACTGGACAAAGGATAACCAAAATGAGGGATATCTACATGATGGAATTCAACCCTTCAGTGAGAAAAAAAAGGACACAATGAAATTTGTAGAAAAAACGGTCAAAATTGGAATAGATCATACTCAGTGAACTCACACAATCACAGAAAGACAATTGTCACATGGTCTCACTCATCTGCAGTTCCTAACCTGGATCTGGATCGAGTTGCTGACATACCTGTTACGCCAGCAAAAGAAACACCTCTGGAGTTCAAGTTGCTGACAACTAGAAGCCTGAACAATAGGGAGAGTAGAGCTTTGGTGTAGGGGAAGGGTGGAGAGAGAAAAACAAAACTGAACCCAAATTGAAATGGTACCATAGAAACCTATATACTGGCAGATAGACTAACAGGTTGAACCTGCAACAGGACCTTGAGGGGTGCACCTGAAAAGAAGGGCCTTGGAGAGGGTGGGATGAAGTCTAACTTTAAGTTTCTCTTTTTTTCTTTTTCTTTTTCTTGGCTCTGGCCTGAAATTCCCGTAATAAGCAGTTGATTTGACAGACTTACAAGGTCCACTAGAACAAGACAGACTTCTGTCAAAGTACTTGACTACCCACAAGAGGTTAAAGGTAATAACCTACTGCTGAAGACACCATATGCTGTCAGCATGGAACATGGAGAGACCTGGCTGGAACCCAGAAGAAAGCCAGGCCCCAGACAGTTAGCCCATCTAAGGCTGGAAGTTGCTACATGACCTACTGTGAGCAAGTGAGCAACATCTGTCTAAGCAACTTGAGGTCTAGGATACTGAGGAACAAACAACCTGAAGTGATGCTCACACAAGTGCAACAGTGGCACATATCCTTTGTGGGTAACCAACTGCTTTTGGATTGGCTAACAGATCCTTTCAGTGGAAAGGAACCCACATCAGGAACTTTGAAGCAAGTCAGAATCATATTCCAACAATGATTTTGCTCTCCAATATCAAGCTTCCACTGAACTTGGCCTATAAGAGGGACTACACCCATTGTACTTCAGCCTAGATCCAGCTGACACCACAGAGGAATTGAGGAAATGAGCAAGAATGCTATTTATTGGTGAACCTGATATTAGCCTAAGGGTGAAGGAGATGGACACTGAGGACACTCAACAACTACCAAAGGAGAGATCCAGAGGCTCCTAAGATACCATCACTGAGGTAGACTTAAAACATATTCAACATGGCTTATGGAATTTCATGGAAGAGGGGGCAGAATGATTGTTAGGGCCACAATTTGGGACATCATGAACAAAGCATTGCCTCTCCCCAATAATTGGCTGCTGATTCCACAAGGCACAATCCACAATCCCCATGGGGATAACCTGCATCACTAATAGCGAATGCTCCATTTGACAATGATGAGGGAAAGGATGTTACCAGCATGTGTTGTTTCCATGCTAAGTATGTCTATAACTAATAAAAATAAATTTTAAAAAAAGTTAGTGGGCTCAATATGGTGCAGGTCTTATGGGTGGTAACAACAGCTGACTACTGCTATGAGCTCCTGAATATGGCAGTCACTTCATGTCCAGAGGGCACTGTCTCAAACTTTCCTGAAAAATCTAGCTCTTCATTATTTTTACTCCATCTTACACAATGTTTCCTAATACTTGAAGGACATGCTAAAAATGTCTCTTTTAGTGCTGAGTACTCAATAGCTGCTTATTCTCATGCACTTTTTCAAGTATTAAGGCTTGCTACTGTCTTCTATGAAAAGCATCTTCTCTGTAACTGTGAAACCAGCACTGATCGATGGACAGGCACATAATATAAATATTTACAAAACTATGTGGTGAGTGTATTATATCCAATTATTTAAATAATAGTAATAGCTTCCCCCACTAAGGGTTTATGACTTTCTTAGTCAAAAGCTTTCAATTAGGTTTTCAAGGATAAGGCATGGTTAAGTACAAAACATGGTATGTAGACCTTAGACCCATTGAAAGAGGAATTTGTTACCTCATTAATATTCATTCCATTACTGTTCCACTATCTTGCTTGGCTGATTGAGCATGTCTCAAGCAGGATGGAACTAGGATTTTATTTTTTTACTTTTTAATGAAAATAATTATTTATTTACTGGCCCTTCAAGGTACGGTTTCGATCTTACCCAGTCTGATCTGGAATTCACTATGTAGTCTCAGGGTGACCCAAAACTTACAGCAATCTTCCTATCTCTGCCTCCCCTGAGCTATGATTAAAGCATGCACCACCATGCCCATTACTTTTCTCCTCCAGCAGCCTATAAAGAACTTTAGCACAATATGACTGCTAGCCAAAGGGAGGAGATTTGCAGCTCAGTTATAGTTTGATTTCTCAATGTCCTATAAATGAAAGTTGTAGTTTCTATAATAATCGGGTCTTACTATTTAGTTCTGTTGAGCAACTAGGATCATTGCCAATAACCTATATTATTTATGTTAATCAGATACTTTAGGAGTTTTACAGTGGAGTCTTTAGTGTATCATAAGTGAAGAATAACACTATCTGAATAAAAGGATATTTGACTTCTTCCTTTCAAATTTATGTAACTTTTATTTTATTTTATTTTGTCTTATCACTGTACCTAAAACTTGATAATAAATAGTGTGGAAGCTGAATGCCTATGCCTTGTACAGATCTTAGTGGGGATGTTTCCACTTTTTAGCCATTTACTATGATGTTGACTATTGGTTTGTTATACATTACCTTTATTTTCCCACCATCCCAATTCTGTCCAATGTTTTCATCATGAAATTACATTGAATTTTGTCACAGGCCCTTTATCATTTATTGAATTAATCATATGAGTGTTGTCATTAAGTTTATTTATGTAATGTACCATTTGATAAATTTGGATGATCTTTCTTATATGCTCTTCAGTTCAGTTTTCAAGTATTTATAGAGAACTTTTGTATCTATTTGAATCAGTGATATTGGCTTATAGAGTCCTATTTGTTGTTGTGTCCTTACCTGGTTTTGTTATTAGTGTAATGCTGCCATTATGAATTGTTTAGGGAGTATTCCTTCCTTTTGATTTTATGTAATAATTTGATAAACAGTACTTTCAGTTCTTCTAGAAAAGGTCTTATAGAATCCTTCATTGAACCCATCTGAAATAGAATGGTTTAACTGATAGATTTTTTGTTGTTGTTGCCAGTCACTTCTGACTTTATTATTTATTAAATAGGTTTCCACACATGGCTTTTTAAATAATCCAGACAAGGGGAGAAGGGACAGGAGGGCACACCTGTAGCTCTCTCCTACCTCCAGTACAAGGCTATTTACATTTTAGCAAATGGACAAACCTGGCTCAGGAGGAGGCAGTAAAGTTGGGAGAGGGAGGACCCCAGGAGAACAAACAGCAAGACTTCTTTCCCTCAGCCCATTCCCTCCCCGCAACCATCCACCTCTGGTGGTGTCCGGTAGTGTCCATCTCCCATTCCTTCCCCAAATTATGGAAGTAAGGTTCTTCTCACCAGAACAAGAGCACTTGGGATAACAATAGGGTCCCCTCACCAAAAATCACCAAAAGAAAAAATAAAACACACACACACACACAAAAGGCCCTGGGATACCAATAGGGCATTACCTCCCCCAGAATAAGCAATTCTGGGCTGAGGCAGAAAAGCAGCTTGACTGATTATGGGACCCCGTGCTAGAGTTAAGGGCCCTTTAGCTAAAGTAAGAGCTGCCGGGGTATTTTAAAGAAAGCACCCTCGCCCAAGTGAGAGCATTTGAGCTAACCGTCTAAGTTTGTGGTGGTAGTATTAAGAGGTGCCAGTGTAGGGACTACAATGACAGAATAAGAGTATTAGGGCTCAAAAGGGAAGGAACTCCAACCAAATAAACATCTTTTACAGAAGCAAGGAATTCCTCTTTCCCAAATAATGGACCACAGGCTCTGGGAGGATCCTTCACAGAATTGGGATGGAAACTGGGCAGAATTGGCTGATCTTCTGAGCCCTGATCCCTAGCCCCTGTTCTTAGCAATACTGGGATTTTAAACAACCTGTATGACCAGGTCAACAGATACACATCTCTCTCTTGTGGCATAACCATGAGATTCCAAGTAGTGAGATCCTGGCTGGGCCTAGGGAAGCAGGGGCTTTGGAGGGACTGATGGGTGCTTTGTCTGCTGGTGATTGCATCCAGGGGTCCAGCAGAATCTCCTCCAGTGTGGGTTGGGAACAAGGTTTAGAAGCCAGGCACCAGCGGATTAGGGCACAGCAATCTGAGGAAACATGAGCAGGAAAGTGGAGCTCAGCCTCCATTATCTCCTGGTCGCTATCAAATGAAATGTCCCCACACACCATGTCATAGAGGAGTACACCCAGTGACCAGACAGTGGCTGGAAGGGCATGGTACTGGTGTCGAGAGATCCACTCTGTAGGGCTGTACACTCTTGTCCCATCAAAGTCCTTGTAAGGTTCATCATGAAGCAGGACACCAGAACCAAAATCGGTGAGTTTTATACAGCCCGGGCATAGGTCTATCAGGATGTTCTCATCCTTGATATCGTGATGGACAACTCCACGCGCATGGCAGTGCTGGACACCTGCCACCACCTGGGTGAAGAAGCTGTGGCTGCGGCTTTCACCCAATGGGCCCTTCTCATTGATGTAGTCAAAAAGATCCTGGGCAGGCATGGGTCGCTCAAGGGCCAGCATGAAGCCTTCTGGTGTTTCAAACCAGTCAAGCAGACAGATCACACCAGGATGCCCATTGCCTACACCCACTTTCCACAGCAGTGCCACTTCAAGTGGGCATGTGACTGAGTCTGACAAGGCCCAGCACAGGATTTCGGGAGAATACTTTGATGGCCACCTGTTGTCTATCTGTGACACGGTGTCCCACGAAGATGGTGCCAAAGCTCCCCTTACCCAGGAGAGGCTTGGTCAACATGGAGGAGGTGCTGTGCAGATTAAGCCCGCTGAATCCGCTGAGCCCACCGGGGGTGGAAGGCAGGGAAACTGGTGGCCCGGAAGCGCCTGCAGGCTGCGCAAGGTTAAGATTCGTTGTGCACGCCAGCCCCAATTGATTGGTAGATTTTAATTAGCACTTCAAGTTTTTTCTTTAGTATAGAAATGTTTAAAATATTTATCTTAACTTGGTTTAACTTTATTAGTTTCTATGCATGCAGGAAGTCTTCTATATCTTTTGGATTTGGTAGAGTATAAGCTTTTGAAGTATGTCCTTAAGATTATCCCATTTAAAAAATATATATTTATTTATTTGAGAGAGAGAGAGAGGGAGAGAGAGAGAGAAGAAAAGATGGAGAGAAAGAGAGAAGGTGCATGCCAGGACCTCCAGCCATAGCAAACGAACTCCTGACACATGTGCCCCCTTGTGCATCTGGCTTATATGGATGGGTCCTGGGAAATCAAACCAGAGTCCTTAGGTTTCGCAGGCAAATGCCTTAACCACTAAACCATTTTCCCAGCCCCAGATTATCCCATTTTTATTGCTGCTTGTTGTCATGTCATTTTCAACCTTGCTGATCACCATCTTCTTTCTATTTCTTTTAGTTAATTTGGTTAAGAGTTTTTAACTATGGTTTATCTTCTCAAGTATTCAATTCTTTTTTTTGTCAATTCTTTTACCTGTTTTTGTTGTTGTTTGGTTGTTTCATTTCTAGTTCTTTGATTTTTGACCTGATCATGATTAAATCATCCCTTTGGTAACTTTTGGATTGGTTAGTTCTTGTTAATCAAAGGCTTTCAGGTGCATCATTAAGTTATTTGTTGAAACTCTTCCTGGTTTTGTAATGTATTTATTTAGATCTATATGAATCCTTATCTTATTAGGACTGGCATCATTGTGTTCCATAGATTTTGAGAGGCTGTTTTGATTTTCATTCAGTTCCAGGAATGTTGTGCTTCTTTCCTATTTTTTTCTGTCCATTGTTTAATAGTGTGTTGTTAATTTCCAAGAGTTTGTGTATTATCCATATTTTTTTTCTTGTTGTTAAGTTTTAGCTTTTTTGCAATGGGGTTCAATAAAATACTTGACATAATTTCAGTTTTTATGAATATGTAAGCAATTGTTTTGTATTCTAATATGCCACCTAGCTGAGAGAGCATTCTAATTGCTGTTGAGTAGAATGTTTATTTTTTTAGTATTTGGGTGGAATATTCTGAATAAATGTTAGGTTATTTGATATACAGTGGCATTTAACACCATTATTTTTTGTTTGTTTGTTTTCTACCTGAATGATGTATTTTTTGATGGAGTACTGAAATTGCCTAGTGTTATTGTATCTGGATTTATCTATGTCTTTACTTCTGGATATTTTGTTTCATATAATTAGGTACACTTTATTTGGTTCATATATGTTTGTAATTGTAATATCCTCTTGGTAGATTATTGCTTTACTCAGTGTAGTGTCCTTCTTTACAACTTTTCATTTATTTTTGTGCTAAGTCTCCTTTGTCAGATATTGCAGTGGGAAGATCTGCTTGTTCATAGTTCCATTCACTTGGACATTTTCTTTTCTATCCTCTTGCTGTAAGGAAATATCTTGCTTTGGCAGTGAGGTGAGGTACTTGACATGAAAAATAGGATGGCTCCTACGCTCTGATCCAAACTGTTAGTGTTTTTTTTTTTCTTTTCTTTTTTTGGACTGGGGAACAAATGGATATTTGAATTATTCCTTTCAAATTTGTATATATATATATATGTATATATATATATGCACATACTTACATATATACATATATCATTTATTATCATTATAATTAATACTTCAAGAATGATAATAAATAGGGGGATGGTGAATGCCAATATCTGTCCAAGCAACTGATGGTCTAACCTGCTTACCAGCAAATAACCTGTTGTGATGCTCACACAAGTGCAATAGTGCTGCATAGCCATGGTGGGAAACCAACTGCTCTTGATTTGGCTAACTGATCTGCTCAGTGGACTGGGAACCATAGCTGGAGCTGGGAAACAAGTCAGGACCATATCCAAACATGAGTCCACTCTCCATTATTAAGATATCATTAATTTTTTCTTTCTCTTGTTATGATGACTAATATTTTTGTTGAGTATGTTGCTTGGATATAGTAGATATGATCTTTTGATACCTAAAATATATCATTCCAAGCCTTTCCTGCATTTAAAGTTTTCATTGAAACATCATCTGCTATTCTGAATGGCTTGAACTCATATCTGACTAGATATTTATCTCTTATAGCTTTCAGTATCCTTTCTTGTATCTCGGTATTTAGTGCACTAATTATTTTGGGATGATGAGAATTTATTTCTAGTTCTATCTGTTTAGTGTTCTGTATGCCTGTGTATTAAATAGGCATATCTTACTTTAGGATTGACAAACTTATTTTTTTTTAATTTTGCAAAAATATTTTCATTTATTACTCTAAAGTTCATCTCCTTTTTCCACGTGTATTATTAATACATTTAGTCTTTTCAAGGTGCCTCTTTCAACTCACATATTCTGTTAATATTCTGAACTTCTTATTGGCCTGTACTAAGTGCTTATCGTCTTATTTGTCTCCAAGTCCTGATATTATGTCTTCTACTTGATTTATTTGACTTATTCTATTTCTTTTTTGATTTATTCTATTTCTCATTTGTAACAATTTATCTCTTTTAATTGAGTTACATTTTCATATTCTGGTCTTGCTTCCTCATTTCATGTAACATTTTGTGTTCTCTTGGTACTCATTTACTCATTTATTTTTATCCTCTTACCATTCAAGATTTTATTGATACATTTATCTGTGTCTTTGATTCTTTTTGTAAATATTTATATTGATTATGTTGAGCGTTTTGTCTTTGGAGCCATGTGTTATGGAGTTAGTATTTATTCAGGCAGACATATTCGCTTTATTTTTCATTTACCTGTAAGGCCTCTTGATATTTCTTTGTGTGCCCTTGTCTTTGCTCTGCATTGTGTTGTGTGGAATTCAGATTGGAGACATTGGTATTGTTTTATGGATGGGGTAGATGAGGTGGTCTCAGTTTGTTGCAGTTATGCTCAAAATTACAGTTGGGTTTTAGTCATATGTCTGAATGTCTGTGCCTTATAGTGAAGAGATAATGAATGCTAAAGCTAAACTGAGCAATAGAACTCACTTACAGGACCTAGCCCACATAGATCATCAGTGTCAGGGAGGCCAAGAGTAAAGTATCTTCTAATGGGACTAAGACTAATGAAACTCATTTCAAGTTCCAGCATGAATGGTGAATTATTTGCATATGTAAAGTGAATGGAAGATGATTTCTAAAGTGAATCTGTATACATGCTATGCCAAGCCCCAAATTAAAAGCCTTGTGTTGAAGGTAAGAAGAATTGTAAGGTAATCCAACAGCTGGAGCTTACATGCTGCCAAATGCAATGGCAGATTATTTGCCTGTATAGTTCTTCAGTATCATATTGCTAGTAATTTTAAATAAAAATATTTTCAGATTCCCTAATTGTTTTTAGTGATTGGCTTACTTTAAATAATACCTAAAATATATAAATATGTGCTATTTTTAGAGAGAGAGAGAGCATTCAAATCCAAAGGTTTTTGTTTTGCTTGATACTATTGATTAATGTACAAAAATACTTATATAACCATATTTTAATGCAAAATCCTAAAGTATGTTATGGAAAAAGAGGGTAATTTAAATTAATAATTTATTTTTGGAATGGAGAGATGGCTTAGCTCTTAAGGCATTTGCCTGAAAAGCCAAAGTACCCAGTTTCTATTCCCCAGAAGCCATTTAAGCCAGATGCATAAAGTAGTGCACACCTCTGGAGTTCATTTGCAGTGAAGTCCTGGCATATCCAATCTCTCTCTCTTTCTCTCTCTCTCTCTCTCTCTCTCGCTTGCTCCACCCTTGCAAATGAATAAATAAAATCTTTTTTAAAATAATGAGTCTAATATTATGTCCCCTTTTATCTGCAGATTCTTAGGCCCTTAGTAATTTTTGCTTTGCTCATGCAGAGAAGATAATTTGTTTTAAAATTGTTTATTTTTAGCAATAAAGCAATTCATTTCTTGTCACAATCACTATATATGGTCCATTCAAAAAATCATCACATATGATACTCATGATTTTCCAATTTTAAAATTTAGAAACAAGAAAAAATATTTACATTGAAATATAAGGCTGGAGAATGAGTTTGTATTGTTCCTCATATACATAAAGTATTTTGTAACTATATACCAAATAACCACTTTTTAAATTTTATGTATTTGAGAGTGACAGAGAGAGATAGATAGATAGATAGAGAGAGAGAGAGAGGTGTGCCAGGGCTTCCAGCCACTGCAAACAAACTCCAGACACGTGTGCCCCCTTGTGCATCTGGCTAACGTGGGTCCTGGGGAATCCAGTCTCGAACTGGGGTCCTTAGGCTTCACAGGCAAGTGCTTAACCACTAAGCCATCTCTCCAGCCCCAAATAATCACTTTTTTTGATACTAATTAAATACATTGTGTTAGGAACATTAATTTATTATTTTTTGCTAGCATAAAAATTCCCTGTATATGTTAATATTTTATTCAGAAATTTTGCTTTAATGGGACATTGGTTACAAGAATTATTTTTGTCTATTCCTTGGAATCTACTACATGGATCAGCGTTTTTCCTTGTGAATGAACATTTATCTTATTACTTCTCTTTCCTTATTGCAGTGGCCAGATTTTCCCCTAAGATCTACACTAGAAGACCTTTAAAGCAATTATTAGTTATTTTCATTAGTTTTGGCTGCAGTTTTCATATGATTTATCTTAGTTGTTACAAGTTGTTCCTCTTATTTCTCTAAAATCCTAACGACTGTATATAAGATATAAAATATATATTTTAATAGGTGAGGTGTTATTATCCCCTCGCCCTAACTCCCGTTTCCCTGTGGGTCCTCCTCTGTGGGGTCCTGGTAATCACCGTAGGGTCCTGAAGGCCTCAGTCAGTGGCTATGAGGTAGCCAAGGACTGAGCTGCAGGGTTTACTACCAGCTCTATGGATCTGACAATCTTTTCGCCTCCTCTTCCTCAGTGTTCCAGGTCTGTTGGTAGTCTTTTTTAGTGTTGAGTTATTTGTAGTTGCTAGATTTCTGATTTCATAGGTTTTGATTATCCTACCTGTCTGTCCCCTCAATCTGGGGCTGGTTGTCAGGCTAGCAGTAAAAGCAGTATTCATGACATATTTCCTCTGGGCCCTGGAAGATTTGGAAGAGATGGAAAGTCTCATGGTGGGCAAGGAAGTGAGACATTTTCTTGTCATATCAATGGATAGGCTCTCCTCCATTTTCTCTGCCACCTATGAAATAAAACAGATTCTCCATCCAAGTGTGAGCACAATTGGGTTAAAGGGGGCATGCAAAATTGTTTACATTTTTGGTGCACCAGCTCACTCTCCTGACAACTGGATTCGGACTTACTTTTCCATACCAGGTAATGAGTTCCCTCCCACTTATTGGGCCTCATGTCCAATCAGAGAAAAGGTTATTTCCAGTAGAGGCGATATGCCACTATTGCACAAATGTTACCTCTTGTCCAACTGGTTGATTTTGTAGTCTACAGGGTCCCCTGGTTATTCATGCTGTTGGGGACTGTTATTCTCTGGCAGCTTCACTAGGGGTCTCCAGCACTATGAAAGCTAGCTGGGAAGGAGCTAGTTTCCCTTTCTGTTCCAGCAAGGTATTCTAATGTCCTGTGACTGCATCCTGCGGTGTCTTCAGCAATAGGGTATTTCTTAACTTTTAGCTCTGGCACATCATCAAGTGTTTTGGCAATGAACTACATTGTTTGGAAACCTCATGGGTCTTCCTGACCAACACTTCACTGTGGGGGTTGAGGGGGACACTCATTTCTGGGTATTGGATTTAACAGCCAGTGTCCATAATTGCAAGGTTAAGTTTTTCTACCTTCTATCCAAACTGTGCCTGCCCCCTAAATTGGTAGTTATATTTTGTAGAATGCTAGTCAGAAGGAAGGCTTTCATAGAAGTGGATCTTAATCCTGTCTTAATTTTTGCATAATACAAGGAAGGTTTCCATGGAACTGAATCTTAATTCTGTCTTGATTTTTGTATAATTCCCTGCCCACCCTCCCTATCCCCTCCTCACCCTCCTCACCCCTCCCCCTCCAATCCCTTCTCACCCTCAATATTCCTTCTCTCCCTCAACCTGACCAGACACCTCCTCTTTCCCCACCCCATTTTTCTCTTGGCATTAACTGCCATTTGCATTCCTCTACACTTGATACATGTTAGGCAAGCAACTCATATGGAAGAGTACATACAGTGTTTGTCTTTCTGTTCTGCATGACATCACATAGAATGATTTTTTTCCAAGGCCATAATTTTCCTAAAATACTATTATTTCATTTTTCCTTACCACTGTGTAGAATGCCATGGTGTATACATAACACATCTTCATTAGTCATTCATCAGTTGATGGGTATCTGAACTGATTCCAGTTCTGAGCTATTGTTAAGAGAGCTGCAACAAACCTGGTGGAACAAGAATCTCTGTAGTAAAGTGTGGAGTCATTAGGGTGTATGTCAAGGAGTGGTATAGCTGGGTCAAATGGTAGATCTATTTTCATCTTTTTAGGAGTCTCCATACTGATTTCCATTGTTTTATATTCTAGCATATTTTTTCTTACATAAAGATATAATTATTGAGTCATTTGTGAAAGTTTAACATCTTCAAAAGTCATCAAAACCTCTTATATCCACTTCATCAATTTTCTATGCCATGTATAGTAACACCATGAAAAATGTAAGAATGATATAACATCTTACAGTTTTTGCATATCTAGTCAGGTAGTGTTTTGCAGGATCTCTGTCTAGTGGTGATCTTGGCCAATCCTGGAGTTTCATCTAGGTGTTGGACAGGAGAATGATGGTTCAAATTGTACTGAAGTATTTGAAATAATTCATTTCCTTATGACTATAGCTGGCATGCACTACCTTTCAAGGCAAAAGGTGAGTAACTTTAGAAAGAGAATGTAAACAGAAGTTCTTATATAACTTAAGGAAGGTTATAAAGGAAATACTATCATGTAATTTTGCCCATATCCTATGACCTTGAAAAAGTTTTGGGTTTGGCCTCACAAAAGAGGACAAAAAAAAAACAGGAACAAGGCATCATGATTGTCATCATCATGTCTGCATATTATATCATGTAAACTTTCATCGTAAGTCATTTACTTCCCTTTCAGCAGAATTTGTAGGAAGTCTTCAGTGATTTCTCTCTCTAGTTTTCTATCTGTAAATATGCTTCATTCCCTGCCTCAATAATTTCTTCACTTCATAATTTTAAATAAAATCAAACAAATATTCCTATCCAACCATTTAATGAGAACATGCCATGTGAATTCATTTATACACGTTCAATATATTTTAACTTATATCTTTCATAAAATTATGTCTTAGTCTGACATACTGCTAAAACATTACCAACTTTAATTCTTCAGTTGCTCAAACTAAAACATTTGTAGTTGGCTTGATTCATCTCTTTTCTTCCATTTTTCTTTCCTTCTTCTTTTAAAAATTATTTATTTATTAGAAAGAGAGAGAGAGAGAGAGAGAGAGGCAGATGGAGAATTGGTGCACCATGGCCTCTAGGCACTGTAAATGAATTTCAGAGCATGTTCCACGTTGTGCATCTGGTTTTATGTGGGTACCTGGGAATTGAACCTGGATCTTTTGGCTTGGCAGGTAAATGGCTTAAACACTATTTTGTCTTTCCAGCCCTATCTTTCCTTCTTAACCATTAATGTATTATGAAATCTCCTTGATACTTTCTTCAGAATAATTTTATATTTTGATCATATTATGGCTCTATTATTTTCTCTGAACCTTGTTGAAGAACTTGTATGTGTCTTCTGTATTTTTGAAAGTGATATCTGTTTGATTTCTTCATTTCTTCTCTTTTACTATTCCTCTCTTCCCCTTCCAAATACCAGTTTCATACTCTATTTTAATATTGAAATCATAGCAATTTAATTTTTTTAAAAAATTTTTTTGGCTTATTTTTATTTATTTATTTGAGAGTGACAGACAGAGAAAGAGGCAGAGAGAGAGAGAGAGAGAGAGAGAATGGGCGTGCCAGAGCTTCCAGCCACTGCAGACGATTTCCAGATGCATGCGCCCCCTTGTGCATCTGGCTAACATGGGTCCTGGGGAATCGAGCCTCAAACTGCGGTCCTTAGGCTTCACAGGCAAGCGCTTAACCGCTAAGCCATCTCTCCAGCCCAGCAATTTAATTTTAAATGAAAAGAAAGTATAATTTACTTAGTAAGCTATAGTTGCTCTCACTTGTCAGAATTGAAACTAAATATCATAGTATATGTTTGACCTGTCATTGCCAATATATATATACAGAATAAAGGAATAAAGAAATAAATACCATGGCTGCTGTATTTCAGAAATACAGCCCTAAAGGCTGGCCCTACATGAGAAAGGACACCTTTGAGATTTAAGATTTTTAATCAGGGACATGCATTTATGTGTTAAACAAAAGATATCTCCAGCCTGGAGAAATGGCTCAATGGTTAAGGCACTTGCCTGCAAAGTGTGGTAACCCAAGTTCAGTTCCCAATGTCCATCTAAAGCCAGAAACACAGAGTGGCACATGCATCTGGGCTTCATCTGCAGAGCTGGAGGCCCTGGCACATCCATTTGTTCTCTCCCTCTCAAAATAAATAAATAAATACAAGATTTAAATACTATATTCCCAATGTCTTCATTATTGTGAGCTCAATTGGATTATATAACACATTTTTCCTTAATATGCATTGATTTATATTTTCAAATATTAGCATTTTCTCCTAACTATAGTTTTAAGTGATTTAAAATACAAAATGTTAACTGGCTGTTTATCTCATTTTTTTAGAATGCAAGATATTATGTTCAGATAACCACATTGTCTCGATCTGAATTTAAGATATTGTGGGGATATAAAATATTAATATAAACATGTCAAATGTGTTACAATGTCCCTGTCAAGTTTGATTGTTCTGCAGCAAATTAGCTCAGTATTGACTAATAATAATGCTTTCCAAGGGAGGGAAAAGAGGGAATTGACTCAGAGGTCACTTGTTTGTGAACTGATCCATTCTTGGTGGAAGGATCAGCTGCTCACTTTCATCTCTCTTAAATCACATGATTTCCACTTGAGGAAAATAGTGTATGTTAATATAAATCCAGTGATAAATTTTGTCTTTGGGTAGCAGCTTGATAGACATTTGCGTGTACTTCATTTTTTTGTTTATTTGCACCAACTAATAAGATGTACAACTCTAATTCATGGTAAAACATGACAGACTTGAGGTCAGTATCGATCCATGGCATCAGTTCTTGAATTTTTACATGGTAACCATTGCTAATTGCAGCCTAGTTTCTGCAACCTCCTAAAGTTCTGATCTGATAATCACCCTTAAGAAAAAGTAAACATTTATTTCTCAGCAATTACTTTATAATAAGAAAAGTCACCTAAAGTATTACTAAAATGACAATATTTTAAATCTCTCCCCCACCAAAAATAAAAGCCTTGTTGTTTTTATTTATTTTAGAGACAACAAGAGAGAGAGAGAGAGAGAAAGAGAGAGAGAGAGAGAAGTGGCACACTGGGGCCTCAGCCACTGAAATTTAACTCCAAACACTTGCACCATCTAGTGGGCTTGAACAACCTTGTGCTTTTCTCACCTTTGTACACCTGGCTTACTTGGGATATGGAAAGTTGAACATGGGAGAGAATGGGTTTACCAGGGCCTCTAGCCACTACAAATGAACTCCAAATGTATGAGCCACCACGTGCATCTGGCTTACTTTGAACCTGGAGAATTGAATCTAGGTCCTCAGGCTTTGCAGACAGGCACCTTAACTGTGAAGCCATCTCTCCATCCCTTAAGTGTTCTTTTAATATGGAGTTAAAACATGTGCCAAAATTTCTTATAGCAAGATAAATTAGGAGACAGTAATGCAAGATGCTTTTATATGTAGTTTATTTGTGGCTTGGTTTAAAAAGGAATAGTAAAAACAAATGTATTTTTTTTTAATATCATGTTTCTGTTAACTGAAATACAATTTATTTCTCATAAGAATGAATTTTGTTGAAAGTTAACATGTCAAAGCAAATACTAGATGTTATTCAAATTTCCAATATAACATCTGTGTGATTTGTTTTGTAAGATGGTCCCTGCTGTTAGCTTTCAAACATGTAAAGAACTTTGATGAAATAAAGGTACAGATTATAATAATTTCTGAAGGATTAGCAAAATGCTACTTTTTATTCTGCATTTATTAAAATGTATTTTGGAAAGATAAAGGAAAGATACAGGAATAGAACAGAAACTAACCAGATGTACTTACACAGCTGTGATAACCTTAGAAATAACTGTTCGTTGTGTGGTAGATTTAGGTTTACATAATGTTTTTTGACATTTCATTCTATGCTCAAAACAAGCTCATAAATTAAATAATTATTCGACTAATTTGATTCTGCACTGGAAGCATAAATCCAGTAAGGACATGAGCCACATACAGAGCCACCTCTACCACTTCCAGAGCTAGGATCTAGATTTCCTATTGCTCCTCAATGTCTAGCTACTGAACATGCTAAATTTGTAACAAGATACTTTTTTTTTCTTCAATTACAAGTTGAAGATGTATGAATAAAGGAATGAAGAAGGATTACTATACTGGCACAGAAGGAATGGATAGTGGTTACAGGCCCATGAGTGAATAGGTGTTTTTCTGATTAAGAACATGTGATAGAAGTTGAAGCCATGTTTAGGAAATATAGAATGAACTAAAGAGACACAAAATAATCAAGAGTTCTGTTACAAGCACTTTCTACTTTAACCACATATCCAGGAACAGTCTCAGTAATGCGAACGATCTGACAACCACTTTTGAAGTTGACAAATAAAGTGAAATGTGCTTTAACTTAGTTGCCAGACTATGGGATCTTGTAAACATTTCAACAGCTGTGAGATTGAGGTGAATTAATTTATTTTCTACTTGGACAAATGAGTAGACATTGCAGAAGGAAGATATTTGAAATCAGCATAAGAACCACAGCCTTATCTATAAAGTTGTTGACTTTGTTAGAAATATGCAGAGAGGCAATTATAAGAAAGTAATTCTAACCACATGTCAGAGACTGGATTATGTCACCACTTCTCCACTATATAATTCTAGTATTGTTCATCTCTGGTTACCATGGAGATATTTGGAAGAAGCAATTGGACCCAATCATGCATTAAAAAAATATTCAAGCTGAGGAAAATTATGGGCAAACCTTTGTTTCTTCCAGGAGCAGTGGCATAGCCCTGTGTTTCTCTATTATGCATATGAAATGCTAGGAAGAATAAAGGTCTGAAGCAGATCCAGTAACATTTTTGCCTATGATTTTAGGTTTTTCTTCTCTGATCCACAACTACAAATCCATAATTACATTTTGCAACTATGTTATAGTAGAAGCCTGTGAGACATTTTTGTTCTATTTATTCTCTGTAAACATTTTTCTAAAATCTGATTTCCAATAAGCACTTAATATTGTCTTATGATTCTCATTTTCACATTTTACAGTGGAATTTGCTGAAGCCTTAATTCAAAATCAGGATTCTATCAGTCGAATATGACTTTAGCATCTCATATGGACTTCATATTCATAAGTAATAGGGACTATAGCCAAATATAGTATTTCTTCCTAGTTCCTTTAAAATCAAAGTGCTCAGGGCCTCTTTTTCTGCTATTTGGATTTTCCTGATCATCTGTTCATGTCATGTCAAGGCACTAATCTACTCTAAAACTTATTGTGAATAGACTTGGGTTGATCAACCAAAATTCACATGCCTATGAAACAGGCCATAGAAGAAACAACTACTACATTCAACAAGAGGAAATAGAAATTAAATCCAGCAGTTCCATCAATATGTTGACTCTGATTCTAATAGACTATAATTGCTTTAAGCAGACAGTGGTGTTTTTGTCTATTGTTTCAAAAACTATTTTTATTAGAAAAGTAAAATAAATACAGGTATTGTGTTGGTATGTTGCTCCTAAGTTAATTTTTTCTGAGTTCTGAGGGTTTTTTCCATCAGCAAGAACCAGTACATACTATCCTCCACACCTATCAGTGCACATACTTGCCAAAGCAAATTTCTGGTGGCACAGAGGGGAAAAAGAACACTTGAATAAAAATGGTTTGAATAGAAATGGGAAAGTACAGAAAAAAAGGCTAAAGTGAATTTGTGTTTCAGTTTCTTCACTTTTCATGACCATTTATAAGCTTTAACTATAAAGAACCTTCCATAGCATTTATATTGAAGCTTAGAACAGTATATTTGCAGCCTAGAACAAGATAAAAAAATCATGTCAGAAAAAGTCTGATGTTTCTCAAATATTCATGAGATTATACGCAAATAAACATAATTGCTATAGTTTGAAGGGTTTTGCCACTAAAATGTTTCTATGCTAGAACCTCAGTACTATGAGGTGATTTTGAGAAACTTTACAACCTATAAGATGTGAGGCTTAGTGAGAAATAATTAGTTCATAGAAAGTGCTTATTTTGAAGAATTGATACAATACCCATCTATTCCAGAGTTAATTTTCACGACAGCAAATTTATACTTTAGAAGATCAACTCTGTCCTTTAAATCACTTTCTGGCTCTTCATATCTCCTGTGATTTCAGCTTCTTGCATATGACCCAACATTAAGCCATCTTCCATTAGGCCCTACCAGAGGCTAGATCCATATGATCATTATTTCATGGACTTTTCAGCCTCCAAAATAAGCTGTATAAAAATTATTTTCTTTTTAAGTACCAGCCTTAGATAGTTTTAGAAAATAGATTTGGGACAATCGATTAATATACCATTGTATGTTAAAATATCATAAAGGATGGTACCATAAAATTCTACATCCTAAAAGACAGACCAAATGGTTAAACCTTCACCAGGCCCTTAGGGAACACCTGAATCACAAGGCCCTGGAGAGGGTACAAAGAAGACCGACATTAAGCTTCTACTACTTCTCTCTCTCTCTTTTCTCTCTAACTCTTTTATATTATTTAGCTTTTTCTTTCTTCTCTTCATGGGCATTGACCTGTAACTCACAGTACCAGCAGGTGGCTATCATCCACAATGAGCTTTTGATCAGAGAGACCTAAAAGGTTGCCTAAAAGAATGACAGATGGCCCACCAAAGGTTAGTGGTAAGACCCTACTGCTGAAGACATAATATGTTGTTGGCATGTAACATGGAGTGACATGGCTGGAAGCTGGAAGAGAGTCAGTCCCCAGAGAATTAGCATGTCTAGTGCCAGAAGGTGGTATATAGGCAACTGGGGGAAAATGACCAATATCTGTCCAAACAACTCTGGTCTAACCTACTTAGCAGCAAATAACCTGCCATGATGCTCATACAAGTGCAATAGTGGCACACAGCCATGGTGGAAAACCAACTGCTCTTGAATTGGCTAACTGATCTGCTCAGTGGAACAGAGCCCATAGCTAGAGCTTGGAAACAAGTCAGAACCATATCCAAAAATGAGTACACTGTCCATTTTCAAGCTTCCACAAATCATGGGCTACAAGAGGACCTAGACCTATTAAATTCTCTCTAAAAATATAATGCTTATCCCATTTATGTGGTGCTAACTTTACTCTCCATCAGAGAATCTGCTTCTCTTTTTCAGATACACACAGATCCTAAGGAGAGAACCAGCTCATCACCTCAAAAGGGCCCCAGCTGAAACTAAGAATAATTGGCAAAACAAGAAAGTGTGCTGTTTTATTGGTGAACTTAATACCAGCACAAGGGTGAAGGAGATAGACACAGAAAACAACCAACTCCTACCAAATCAGATCCAAAGATACAGAGGCTCCCAAGACCTCATCACTGAAGCAGACCTAAAATAAATCCAACATGGCTCAGGGAAATTTGCAAAAGAGGGGGTGGAAAGAATGTCAGAGCCACACATTGGGTCATGATACACAAGGACATGACATTTTCTCTTACCCATAACTGATAGCTAACCCCACAATGCATGACTTATGTACCCCCCAAAGGAGGGTCTAAGTGGAGGGTGTAGGACAGGGAGGAGGCTAACAATGGTACCAACTTGGCTGTATTCACTGAGTACGAAACCAATTTTTTTTTAAAAATACAATATTAGTTTGCAAATTCTAAAAAAATTCTAAAAAAATCATAAAAGCATAAGTGCATTTAATATGCCTAATCTACTGAACATCACAGCCTAACAGTATGATGGTATCAGGAGTTTATTCCCATAGTCATGTATTGGAGACCAATGAGGTTTATAATGAATACTTTTTTTTTTTTTTTTTTTTTTACAAGATGACAAAAGTCAGCAAATTGCAAGTTGAACAATAAATTAGAGACATTTTGAATATGGACAACCAGAACTTAAGTTTTGGAAGTTAAGAAAGTGAATTCTGTCTCCCACTTACCCTATCTTTCATAGCTAAGTAAATATTAAAGAAACTCAATAAATAAATATAAGATAGAACTTGTGAAGACCTCTAATTAGATATGAAGCCTGTTGCAATGGATGGAATTTATTCCTGGTTCTGAAAACTTAGTCAGAAGGCTGTGATTGGGAAGATCTTAGGTCCTAGGAAGGTGCTGAAAATAAAATATACTGAATAACCTTTCATACATGATCATGTAAGCAACCCTACTTTAATTTTATGGATAAAAATATGAAGATAAGATGGGAATTAATGAGAAAGAAGTGTGTTAATGGGAAAGGGGATAAAGATAAAAGAGGCTACTTAGAGAATAAGATCAAAATACATCATATATATGTCAAATAGAAAAAAAATGAATTAAAACATAAAAAGTAATAATGTAACAGGAATCAATTATTCTTCTTTATTTAATTACCTATAGGATTAAACTAATTAGGCTTTGGTCTAAAGGGAAATACCTATATTGTAAGTATAAATTAAAGCCTTAGTAATGTAGGCCCTCCTCAGTAGTTTCATGTGGACCTAGATGATTCTAAAATATGTGATAAAAAATAGTCTTCCTGGTTTTGCTAATGACATATGACTTGAAATTAATTCGATTACATCATAAAAAATTTCACCCATATGTAGAAATATTATGAAAATTCAATATTGAAAATCTTTATAGAGAAAATAACTCCTTTGCCCTACATAGTTGTCAGATGGCATAATTATTTGGTAGACCTAATAGGTGTGATATTTTCTTATCATTCTACAATTTTAAATAAAAAACTATACTGTACAAAAGTAATTGAATTAATGTGTACAAAATAAAACACTGAATGTACTCTTCTATGTACGCATCACTGCTTCACAGGGAAAGACTTTCTGCCATGTAACCACTGTCTAGACTGCTGAATCATAGAGCAAATCTGCCTCCACACCTGAAATTCCAATTCAACAATTTTCAGACTAAAAACAAAAAAGTTACTAACAGAGGAAATATACTGTCACAAATATGTATATTCTCCCAGACACTTTGTAATTATCCCAGAAAGAAAATGGAAAAGTCAACTTATCTCAGAAATCATATAAAGAGCTATTGAATGTTTACTATCAGCCAAGGGATTGCTCTACAAATATAGACTGTGGAGCATGTGTACAATGGTATGATGAATCTCAGGCTAACCCAGTAATTACTCAGTCCTATGTTGTTGGCTCAGATATGGAATGATGGAGATAGAGAATCCTGTACATTCTTATGCATTCTTTGTCTTCTTCACAGGGTTGTATATCCTACAGCTCTTAATTTTATAGTCTATTATCATGACTTGAAATGTAAATATCATGGTAGGGTCTTTTTTGTTTTCCTATGTATACCATTGCCCACATTACATTGTACATATAACATAATTGTAGAATGATAGACACTCATCAAAAGGGATGCAACTTGGTAAGGATAAGCTGTGAGACTGAAGAAGCTGAAGTTTTGTCTCTCCTTACCACTGCCTTAATGGCTATCTATGTAAAGTGCATCAACTTGATAATCATTGCTGGTTGTTCTGTTTGAAACTATAAATGTCAGGTCAAGAAGTCTTTTGTATCTACTACATGCTAGTAAAAGAACAGAGCTTTCTGATGATGACTGTGGTGGTTTGACTCAGGTGTCCCCCATAAACTTAAGTGTTCTGCTAGGTTCCCAGCTAATGGAGATTTGGAAATTAACACCTTCTGGAGGCAATGTATTGTTGGGGGTGGGATTATGGGTGTTATAGCCACCTCCCCATTATTATTGTTTGGCACAATCTTCTGTTACTATGGTCGACCTTATGTTGGCCAGGGGGTGATGTCCATTGTGTTCCCTGACATCATGGAGCTTCCTCCTCAAGCCTGTAAGCCAAAATAAATCCCTTTTTCCCCCAAAACTGCTCTTGGTCAGATGATTTCTACCAGCAATGTGAATCTAACTGCAAGAGTAAAGTGGTACTGAGGAGTGGGAGTGCTGACTGTGTGGCTTTGGCCTTTTGGATCTGATTTTCAAGAGGAATGTGGGAGGATTTGAAACCTTGACCTAAGAGATGTCTTGCAGTGCTGTAAGTACAATTTGATGGACTATTCTGGCGAACATTGAAAGACCTGAATGTGATAAGAACTATGGATTTTGAGGTTTGGCTTATGAAGGTGAGAAAGAGCTTTGCTTGGACTAGGCTAGCAGTTTGTATGAGAAGCTTGCTGTTATGGCTGTGACTTGAGAAGTTGTCCAGGGTTGCATTGAGCAGAAGGATATGGCACAGAAAAAATGAAATCTTTGGACCTAAACTTCTGCCCGTTACCATCCAAGTAAGAGATTATAATTGGGCCAGCTGACCTACACTGGGGCACAGAAAGAATGTAGATGCTTTAGAAGGGGCCTGAGTGCCCAAGGAGTGTCCTGTTCTTCAAAGTCCGATTTATTCTCCCCTGGATTAGCAAATTAGCACCCTACCTGGTATTGTGGAGTATAAGAAATGCAGGAAACAGGGTCATTGAATCTGCAACATGGTCTTGTGTTTTAGAAATGGCCATGGGCAGTGTGAAGCAGGCTAGCTGGATGCCTGCATGGAGAGCCCATGGGACCATGAAAATGAACCATGGATTGCAGTGGAGACCCAGTGGAGATGCCAGGACCATAATATGGCTGCTAAGGAGAGCTGCCAGTCCCAGATGAAGTTTTCCAGGATTGTGAGTAACTTAGCTGGAGGGGTGGAATTGGAAGCTAGAGACTTATTGCTAGTTAGAATTATTGAAATTGGAGATTTGTCACTGGCTAGAGTTGTTGGAATTGAATCTACAGAGTTTGATATTTGCCCTGGCTATATTAAATCTTGTATTGGTTAAATATTTCTTTGCTATATCCAATGCCGTCTTTTGCAGTGTGAATGTTTATTCTGTGCCATTTTGGGGGTATTTTTTTTTTTTTATTATGGCTCAGTTAAAAGACCTTGGACTACTGTTGTATGTGAACATCATTGGAATTGGTAAAAACTATGCAGACTTTTAAACTTGGAGTCAATTTTATATCATGTATGGATATCAGTATAGGGGCTAGGGGGTGGAATGTGATAATTTGATTCAGGTGACCCAAATAAACTTAGGTGTTCTGACTGATAGGTTCGCAGCTGATGGAGATTTGGGAATTTAACACCTCCTGGAGGCAGTGTATTATTGGGTTAGGGCTTATGGGTGTTATAGCCACCTGCTCTTGGCCAGGTGATTTCTACCAGCAACGCAAACCTGACTGCAACCACCACCAAGATGAAGGCAATAAATTCAGTACCTCAGTGTATCATCAAAGAAAGCTGGTGTATTTAAATAAAGTAAGCATCAAAATTAGAAGGTAAGAAAGTTCATCTTTTCTCTTTTTTGAGGATCTTAAATGTCTAGGTAATATTTACCAAGTCTCTTCTGAAAGGTCAAAGATTAAACTTAAAGTGTTAGTTCATAGTGTAGACATCTTTATATATCAAATAAATATTTTATACCAGCAAATATGAAGAAATTTGCTTGATCTCCTTAAAAGCATAAATGCATTATTAATCAGTAAGAACAATTGCCAAACACTTTCAACATGTAACCCTAGATCATTCTTATTCCAAGGAAAGTTAGCTATAGGACAGAAATATTTTATCTGATTCCATTAAATTTTAGAAACTCCTGTCTGGATTCCACACCTGTCTCAAATTATATAGTTCATCAGGTCTGGTTGCAAATATTGAAAAACCTGGTCAATTTAACTTTAGCTTTTGGAATCACATGTATTATAATTATACATTTTAGAGAAAGCATTTGAGTATGGACACAGTATTTGGACTATGGGAGTGAAATATAGACAACAGTCTGCCTATGAAGATTGAGGGTGGGTTTTAAGGTCTGTGCATTCAGACCAGTAGCAGTACCAGCTTGCTTGGAGCCTGTGTGCTCAGGTCCAGCGAGGGGCAGGTGTGTTGGGGGACTTTGTTCTCAGGATAATTGAGGCAGTTGAGGTATATGCACTCAGAGTGGGTAAGGTGCCAGCTTGATTGGGGCTTCTGAATTCTGACCACAAGAAGATTTCCAGAGTGGTTGGGACCTGAAAAGAGGTGGTTGGGAAGTGTTGATTACAGGCATGTTTGAGACTCCATGTTGAGAGGTTACAACAACTTTACCATGCCTCCTGCACTCAGATAGGGGGCCAATCCGCTGAGTGGATACATATAGGGAGGGAGCCAGGGCCCATGCTCCCACCTCACCACAAGTATTTTTCATAATAGATGGATAAAGAGCCTGTCCAGAATAAAACCAACTCTATGATTATATGAACACAAAACAAGCCTACAGAGAATATTTCAAGGAATACTCCACAGAGAAGAGTCTAACAACAAGCCTCAAGAGCCAACAAGAGGAACAACACAATAACCCAAAATAGAACAGGCACAAAACATCCAAAGCCCAAGAAAACACCAAGATCCATAAAGCCTCCCATATGTTAGGGATTTCACCATACCTCACAGTTATAAGCTCATATACTAGTGGTCTTAACTCACCCATCAAAAGACACAAGTGGACAGGGTGGATCAGAAAAAAGGACCCTTCCATCTGTTGTCTTCAAGAAACTCACATTATTACTAAGGATTGATATCTCCTTGGGGAAAAGGGCAGAAAATAATTTTCTAAGCAAATGGAAAATAGAAGAAAGTGGCTGTGGCAATACTATTATAGGTCTGACAAAATATGCTTCAAACCAAAAATAATCAAAAAGAACAAAGAAGGCTATAATTTACTCATCAAGAGAATGATCTAAAAAGAGGGCATCACAATTATAAATCTATACACACCAAACACAAGTACACCATATTTTATAAAGGTGGCACACACCCTTAATACAGCCATTCAAGAGGCAGAGGTAGGAGGATCACCATGAGATCAATGCAAACCTGAGACTACATAGTGAATTCCAGACACCCTGGACTAGAAAGAGACACTAATCTTAAAAAAAATTTTTAAAAGACAAAACCTAGTTGACAATAAGCCAGGAATAAATACCATCATAACTGGGGATTTCAGTACCCTACTATTATCAATATACAGATGATCCAAGAAAAATATCAACAGGGACAAAATAGAGGTTAACAACATCATAGATCCAGTAGACCTAACAGACAATTATAGAATGCCCTTCCATTCTACACTATGAAAATTCTTCTCAACAGGCCACAGAACTTTCTCCAAACTAAATCACATATTATGGATTAAAACATGCCTGCAAAAACTCAGAAAAATTGAGATAAATTCCTGAATAATAGGACCACAATGTGATAAAGCTAAAAATTAACAAGAGAAACAACAGAAGTTGTGCCATCTCCTGAAAACCAAACAACACACTATCTAATAATGAACAGGTCATGGAAAACCTCAAAAAGGAATTTGCAAAATTTATAGAACTGAATGATAATGAAAGCACAACATATCAAAACTTATGAGACACAATGAAGGCAGCTCTAAAGGGAACATTCATAACACTAAATCCCTTTATAACAAATAGAGAAATATCTCAAATTAATAACCTAACCATACACTTAAAGGCATGGAAAAACTAAAACTGTTAACACTAAGAGTTCCTGATGAAAAGAAATAATGAAGATCAGAACAGAAGTTAATGAGATCGAAAATAAGAAAACAGGACCCATAGCTGGATCTGGAAAACAAGTCATAACCATATCCAAACAGAAGCCTGGTCTCCATTATCAAACTACCACCAATCATGGTATACAAGAGGGCCTACACCTATTAAATTCTCTATAAAAAAGTAAGGGTTATCTCATTTGTCTGATGCTAACTTACTCTCCATTGGAGAATCTGCTTCTGTTTTTCAGATAGATGTAGATCCTAAGGAGAGAGCCACCTCATCATACCTCAAAAGGACCCCTGCTGAAACTAAGAACAATTGGCGAAACAAGCAAGGGTGCTGGCTTCTTGGTGAAGGAGATCAACACAGAGAAAAATCAACTCCTACCAAATCAGAGATCCAGAGACCCAGAGGCCCCAAATACCTCATCACTGAAGCAGACCAAAAATGAACCCAACTTGGCTCAGAGAAATTTTGTGGACAAGGGGGCGGAAAGAATGTCAGAGCCACGTGTTGGGTCATGATATGCAGAGACATTTATCCTACCCATAACTGTGGGCTAACTTCAGAATGCATGATCCATATACTTCAACAAAGAGGGGCCAGGGGGAAGGGTTAGGACATGGATGAGCCTAACAATGGTACCAAATTCACTCTATTCACTGAGTACAAAACTAATTAATAATAAAAAAATTAAAATTTAAAAATTAAAAAAAAGAAAATTGAAACCAAAAGCTGGTTCTTGAAACAATGAATGATAAATCCCTGAAAAATTTTATTAAGCAAAAATGAGAGAAGTCTTAAATTTGATGAAATTTGAAATCAAAAGAGAGTGGTCACAACAGACATCAATGAAATTCGAAGAATCATCAGGACATATTGACAAAACTTCCATTCCACCAAATTGGATAACCTGGAAGAAATGGGTGCATCATAAAAAAGCTAAATCAAAACTTCTCTACAAGGACAAGTCCAGGATCTGATGGATTCTCAGTTGAATTCTACTAAATCTTCATGAAAGAAATGAAGGTTATATTTTTTGCAAATTTTTCTCACATAATTGGAGAACAGGGTATGCTACCCAACTGCTTTTATAAAGTTAGAATCATGCCTGTAACAAAACAGAGTTTCAACAAGAAAAGCAAAATACAGATCTATATCCCTGATGAACTTAAGTGCAAAAATCCTGAACAAAATCCCCACAAATTAAATTCAACCTCACATCAAAAGCATTATCAAATTTGATCAAGAAGGTTTCATCTCATGGTTGCAATTAACTTAAACAGAAGGACTATATGATCAGATGTATTGAAGCAGAGAAGGCCTACAACAAAATACAACATTTCATGATCCAAACACAGCAGAGTCTAGGACAGGATGGTTTATATCTCAACATAATAAAGACTATATACAAATCTTATAAACCCAAAGTCATACTTAATAGAGAAAGGTTCAAGGAGTTCCCATTAATATCAGTAACAACATAGCAGTGTAATCTTTCACTAATGCTCCTTAAGACTGTACTAGAAGATCTAGCCCAAGCAATAAAATAGGAGAAAGAGATAAAATGGATATTAGTTGGAAAAGAAGAATTCAAACTAGCCCTACTGACAGATGAAAAGAATCTATAGATAAATTATTTGAAAGATTCTACCATGGAATTCTAAGCTGATAAATTTCTTCAGCAAAGTGGTAGGATACATAATCAATACACAAAAGTCAATACCCTTTTTATACACAAAAGGCAAATATACAGAGAAAGAAATCAGAAAGGCTGTCCTGTTTTGAATAGCCCAAAAACCCAAACAAATATCTTGGAATAATACCATCGATCTGAAAGACCTACATTATGAAGACATAAAAATGCTCATGAAAGAAATGGGAGAACATGAGAAGATAGAAAGACCATCCATGCTCATAAGAGCAGAAACTCTCAAAATCCTGGAAGATAAAATGGGGAAGGGATGGAGAGATGGTTCAGTAATTAAGGCACTTGCCTGTAAAGCCAAAGGACACTAGCTCAATTCCCAATTACACACGTAAAAGCATATGCACAGGGTGGTACATGCATCTGGAATTTGTTTCCAATGGCTAGAGGCCCTGGCATGCCCATTCTCTCTCTCTCTCTCTCTCTGTGTATCATATAAATAATAAATAAATACATTTTTAAAGTAGTGGGAACTCTCCATGATACAGGACTAAGGAATGACTTCCTGAAAAATACAAGGGAATTAAATAAATAAACTCTTAACCAATGGGATCTCTTTAATTTTTTTAAAAAATTTTTATTAACATTTTCCATGATTATAAAATATATCCCATGGTAATCCCCTCACTCCCCACCCCCACATTTTCCCATTTGAAATTCCATTCTCCATCATATTACCTCCCCATTACATTCATTGTAATTACATATGTACAATATCAACCTATTAAGTATCCTCTTCCCTTCCTTTCTCTACCCTTTATGTCTCCTTTTTAACTTACTGGCCTCTGCTACTAAGTATTTTCATTCTCACGCAGAAGCCCAATCATCTGTAGCTAGGATCCACATATGAGAGAGAACATGTGGCGCTTGGCTTTCTGGGCCTGGGTTACCTCACTTAGTATAATACTTTCCAGGTCCATCCATTTTTCTGCAAATTTCATAACTTCATTTTTCTTTAGCGCTCAAAAGAACTCCATTGTATAAATGTGCCACATCTTCATTATACACTCATCTGTTGAGGGACATCTAGGCTGGTTCCATTTCCCAGCTATTATAAATTGAGCAGCAATAAACATGGTTGAGCACGTACTTCTAGGGAAATGAGATGAGTCCTTTGGATATATGCCTAGGAGCGCTATAGCTGGGTCATATGGTAGATCAATCTCTAGCTGTTTTAGGAACCTCCACACTGTTTTCCACAATGGCTGGACCAGATTGCATTCCCACCAGCAGTGCAGAAGGGTTCCTTTTTTTCCACATCCCGCCAACATTTATGATCATTTGTTTTCATGATGGTGGCTAATCTGACAGGAATGAGATGGAATCTCAATGTAGTTTTAATCTGCATTTCCCTGATGACTAGTGACGTAGAACATTTTTTTAGATACATATATGCCATTCGTATTTCTTCCTTTGAGAACTCTCTATTTAGCTCCATAGCCCATTTTTTGATTGGCTTAATTGATTCCTTATTATTTAACTTTTTGAGTTCTTTGTATATCCTAGATATTAATCCTCTATCAGATATATAGCTGGCGAAGATTTTTTCCCATTCTGTAGGTTGCCTCTTTGCTTTTTTCACTGTGTCCTTTGCGGTGCAAAATCTTTGTAATTTCATTAGGTCCCAGTGGTTAATCTGTGGTTTTATTGCCTGAGCAATTGGGGTTATATTCAGAAAGTCTTTGCCAAGACCAATATGTTGAAGGGTTTCCCCTACTTTTTCCTCTAGCAGTTTCAGAGTTTCCGGTCTGATGTTAAGCTCTTTAATCCATTTGGACTTAATTCTTGTGCATGGCGAGAGAGAAGAATCTATTTTCATCCTTCTGCAGATATATATCCAGTTTTCAAAACACCATTTGCTGAAGAGGCTGTCTCTTCTCCAATGAGTACTTTTGGCATTTTTATCGAATATCAGGTGGCTATAGCTACTTGGGCTTACATCTGGGTCCTCTATTCTGTTCCACTGATCTACATGTCTGTTTTTGTGCCAGTACCACGCTGTTGTTGTTACTATGGCTCTGTATTATAGGTTAAAATCAGGTATGGTGATACCACCAGCCTCTTTTTTATTGCTCAATATTATTTTAGATATTCGAGGTTTTTTGTGATTCCAAATGAATTTTTGGATTGTTTTTTCTATTTCCATGAAGAAAGCCTTTGGAATTTTGATAGGGATTGCATTAAATGTGAGGATTGCTTTAGGTAAGATTGCCATTTTCACAATATTGATTCTTCCAATCCAGGAACAAGGGATGTTTCTCCCCTTTCTAGTGTCTTCTGCAATTTCTCGCTTGAGTGTTTTAAAGTTCGCATTGTATAGATTCTTTACTTCCTTGGTTAGGTTTATTCCAAGGTACTTTATTTTTTCGGATGCAATTGTGAATGGGAGTGATTCTCTGATTTCATCCTCTGTGTGTTTGTTGTTAGCATATATGAAGGCTACTGATTTCTGTGTATTTATTTTGTATCCTGCTACATTGCTGTAGGTTTTGATCAGCTCTAACAGCTTGCTAGTAGAGTCTTTAGGGTCCTTTATGTATAGAATCATGTCATCTGCAAATAATGATACCTTGATTTCTTCCTTTCCAATTTGTATCCCTTTTATGTGTGTCTCTTGCCTTATTGCTATGGCTAAGACTTCCAAAACCATATTAAATAAAAGTGGGGACAGTGGACACCCTTGTCTTCTTCCTGATTTTAGTGGAAAAGCTTCCAGTTATTCCCCATTTAGTAATATGTTGGCTGTAGGCTTGTCATAAATAGCCTTTATTATATTGATATATGTTCCTTCTATTCCCAGTCTCTGTAGGACTTTTATCATGAAGGGATGTTGGATTTTGTCAAATGCTTTCTCTGTGTCTAATGAGATGATCATATGATTTTTGTCCTTCAACCCGTTTATGTAATGTATTACATTTATAGATTTGCGTATGTTGAACCATCCCTGCATCTGTGGGATAAAGAATACTTGGTCGGGGTGAATGATCTTTTTGATATACTCTTGTATTCTGTTTGCCAATATTTTGTTGAGAATTTTTGCATCTATGTTCATGAGGGAGATTGGTCTGTAATTATCTTTGTTTGTTCTACCTTTGCCTGGTTTTGGTATCAGGGTGATGCTGGCCTCATAGAAGGAGTTTGGTAGAATTCCTTCTTTTTCTATTTCCTGGAAAAGCTTAAGAAGCAATGGTGTTAGCTCTTCCTTAAAAGTCTGGTAAAATTCAGCAGTGAATCCATCTGGGCCTGGGCTTTTTTTAGTTGGGAGATTATTGATAACTGTTCGGATCTCCATGTTTGTTATAGGTCTATTTAAGTGATTAATCTCATTTTGATTTAATTTAGGTAGGTCATATAGATCAAGGAAATCATCCATTTCTTTCAGATTTTCATACTTTGTGGAGTATATGCTTTTATAGTATGTCCCTATGATTTTTTGAATTTCTCTGGAATCTGTTGTGATGTTACCTTGTTCATCTCTGATTTTATTAATTTGTGTCTCTTCTCTCTTTCTTTTGGTCAGATTTGCTAAGGGTTTATCAATCTTGTTTATCCTTTCAAAGAACCAACTCTTTGTTTCATTAATTCTTTGGATTGTTCTTTCTGTTTCTATTTCATTAATTTCTGCCTTAATCTTTATTATTTCTTCCCGTCTACTGATTTTTGGTTTGCCTTTTCTTCTTTTTCCAAGGCTTTAAGGCGAAGCATTAGGTCGTTTACTTGCGACCTTTCTAATTTCTTAATATAGGCACTTAAGGGTATAAATTTACCTCTTAGAACTGCCTTCATTGTGTCCCAGAGATTTTGGTATGTTGTGTTCTCATTATCATTTGACTCTGTAAATTTTTTGATTTCCTTTTTGATTTCTTCATTGACCCATTCATCATTTAGTAGTGTATTGTTTAGTTTCCATGATTTTGTGTATGCTCTATAACCTTTCTTGATACTGATTTGTAGTTTAATTCCATTGTGGTCAGATAGAATGCAAGGAATTATTTCAATTTTCCTGAATTTGTTAAGATTTGCTTTGTGTCCTAATATATGGTCTATTTTAGAGAATGTTCCATGTGCTGCTGAAAAGAATGTATATTCTGCAGCCTTTGGATGAAATGTCCTGTATATATCTGTTAAGTCCATTCCTTCTATGACCTCATTTAGTCCAGATGCCTCTCTGTTTATTTTTTCCCGGGATGACCTGTCAATTAATAAGAGTGGGGTGTTAAAGTCACCCACCACCCCTGCGTTTGGTGTTATCTGTGACCTTAGTTCTAATAGTGTTTGTTTGACGAATTTGGGAGCCCCCATGTTAGGTGCATATATGTTTAGGAATGTAATGTCTCCTGTTGGAGTGTGCCCTTAATCAATATAAAGTGACCTTCCTTATCTTTCTTGACTAACGTCGGACTAAAGTCTACCCTGTCTGATATTAGGATAGCCACCCATGCTTGTTTTCTAGGCCCATTTGCTTGAAACACCGTCTTCCAACCTTTCACCCTAAGTTTAAGTCTATCCTTTGTAGAAAGGTGAGTTTCTTGGAGACAACAAATTGTAGGATCCTGCTTTTTAACCCAGTCTGCGAATCTATGTCTTTTCATTGGGGCATTGAGGCCGTTGATATTAAGAGATATTATTGAAAGGTGTGTATTTTTGTTTGCCATTTTTTTTGTGTGTGTGTGTTTCTGGTTCTACCTGTACTCTCTTCTGTTAACTAGTATTTGAGTATTGCTTGTTTTTTCTAGGTTCCTTATATGTGTGCTTTTCCTTTTCTTCAGCATGGAGGATTCTATCAAGTATTTTCTGTAGAGCTGGTTTTGTCTTCAAATACTCCTTTAACCTGCTTTTGTCATGGAATGTCTTTATTTCTCCATCTATTTGAATGGATAACTTTGCAGGATAAAGTAACCTTGGTTGACAGTTGTTATCTTTTAGAACTTGGAATATATCACTCCAAGCCCTTCTGGCTTTAAAAGTTTGTGTTGAATAATCTGCTGTAATCCTGATGGGCTTGCTTTTGTAAGTAACTTGATTTTTCTCTCTAACTGCTTTCAATATTTTTTCTTTTGTGTGTGTGTTTGGAAGTTTGATTATAATATGGCAAGGAGAGGTTCTTTCTAGGTTTTGTCTGGCTGGGGTTCTAAAGGCTTCCTGTATCTGCATTGGCACCTCTTTCCCAATTTGGGGGAAATTTTCTTCTATGATTTTATTGAAGACGCCTATTATGCCTTTGGATTGGAGTTCTTCTCCTTCTACTATGCCCTGAATTCTTATATTGGATCTTTTCATAGTGTCCCGAATATCTTGAAATTCCCACTCATACTTTTCTATCACTTTGTCTTTCTCTTTGTTGGACTGTATTAGGTCTGCCACCTGGTCTTCTAGCTGAGATATTCTGTCCTCTCCCTCATCCATCCTACTGGTGAGATTTTCTACAGAGTTTTTTATTTCATTAACTGTGTTCTTCACTGCTAGTAATTCTGACTGGTTTTTCTTTATTAGTTCTATTTCCCTATTTATGTCTTGTATTGCCTTCTTTATTTCATTAAATTGGTGTACTGCATCTTCTTTGATTCCTTTGATTTCCTCTTTGATTTCTTCTTTGATTGTTTTCATGTGTTCTTTGACCTCTTTGAACATATTTATAATCATTCTTTTGAACTCTTTCTCAGGCATTTCCTCCAGCTCTTTCTCACTGGAGGACATTTCTGATGCATTAATACTTTTAGGTGGGTTTATATCGTCTTGCTTTTTAGTGTTTCTTGTGTTATAATGTATATATTTTTGCATCTTGGATTAAGTTAATGCTTGGATTTTCTAGCTAGCTTTGTATTCTTAGCTGTATCAATTGATTTTATGTAATATATTTTCAGGGTAGGACCTTAAGATGTTAGGTGTGGCTCTGAAGACTCTCAGAGTTTCTACAAAGATGTTCTTAGGGGTTGAGTTTCCCTGCTATAGGAGTATTCAAGCAGGCTAAGTGGAATAAAATACAGGTAGATTCTAAAATTTAACTAAACACTGTACACATTCAATCAAAAACAGCCCCAAGTATGTATGTAAAAGAAGTTATTATAATGACCAGATCCTCTATCAACAAAAAGGTTAAGATTTCTGATCTGTTGAGGGATCCAAGTCAGCTTGCGACCAAGTGAGACCCCTCCCTGGTGCAATCCCAGTTACCTTGGGTGATTTTGGTCTCAGTCAAGTTGCTGCCTGGGTCGTCGGGCTGCTGTTCTGATTTCTGGAGCTGGGCACTTGCTTTTCCTGCAGGGCCAACCGAGCCTGGCAAGCGTGGCCCTGCAGATCAGCACCCCTGCTGCTGGAACTGCTGCTGCTCAAGCTGCCCCTGCTGGGCTGTAGCCACTGCTGCTGAAGGTGTTGCTGCTGGACCCACCGTTGCTGCTGCCTCTGCTGCTGCTGTAGCTGCCACTGCTGGAGCCACCACTGCTGCTGAAGTTGCTGCTGCTGTGTCCACTGCCGCTGCTCCCCCTGAAGCTGCTGCTGCCGAGTCTGCTGCTGCTGCCACTCCTGGGTTTGCTGCTCCTGGGGCCGCTGTTACCGGTGCTGGAGCCGCTGATGTTGCTGCCGAACTCTGCTCCTGCTTGGGTCCCACTGTTGGCGTGGCCGTGTCCCATGCTGCTGTTGTGTTCGCCGGAGCTGGGCTCAGGCGGTGGGGAAGGGGAGGTAGCCGCAGCTGTTCTGGTTCTCTCGCTGCTCCATGTGTTCTTCTACCTCACGGTCTGCTCCTCCGCTGCTCGCTGCCACTCTCCCCTCACGTTTCCTGAGTTGTGGAGAGCGCGGTGTGAGGGGAAGCTCCTGCACCTGGCTTTTCCTGCGGCTCGAGCTGAGTCTGGCAGCTTTCTGGTGCGCCGCGGCCGCGGAGGTTGGCGGAGCTGCCGGAGCTGCTTTTCCCGCCTGTGCAGGCTCTGGATGCTCTGGAACTCTTCTACTTCTCTGCTGCCACTTCAATTTCCTATACACCTCACTTTTTAGTAAAAGTGTGTGTTTTGCTGAGATTTTTGGTCTTTTTTCCCCCCTAGGATGCTTTGGCGTGGTACCTATGCCACCATCTTAACCGGAAGTCCCCAATGGGATCTCTTGAAGCTACAAACATTTTGTACAGACAAGAATACAGACTATCCACAGAATGGGAGAAAATCTTCACCAGATACAACACTGATAGAGTCTCAATATCTATAATATATAAAAGAAAAACTAAAGTATAAAAAAAAATCAAATGATCCACTTAAAAAATGGGTAAAGGAACTGAGTAGAGAATTCTCAAAGGAAGAAATACATGGTACCATAAAATTCTACTTCCTAAAAGACAGACCAAATGGCTGAACCTTCACTAGACCCTTACAGGAAACACCTGAACCACAAGACACTGGAGAGGGTAGGATCAAAAGTGACCTAAATCTCCTACATCTTCCCTCCCTCCCTCTCCCCTTCTCCCCTCTATCTCTCTCCTCTCTAACTCTTGTATATTAGTTATCTTTTTCCTCAATTTCTTAGTGGACACTGACCTGTAACCCCCACTTCCAGCTTGGGCCTACCATCCACAATGAGCTTTTGATCAGAGAAACCTACAAGGTTTCCCAAAACAATGACAGACTTCTGTCAGAGTACTTGACGACCCACCAAAGGCCAGTGGTAAGACCCTATTGCTGAAGACGCCATACGCAGCTGACACATAAAATGGAATGACATGGCTGGAAGCCAGGAGAGAGTCAGTCCCCAGACAGTCAGCGTGTCTAGTGCCAGAAGGTGCTACATAGGTGACAGGGGGAAATTACCAAGATCTGTCCAAGCAACACATTGTTTAACCTAATTAGAAACAAATAACCGGATGTGATGCCCACACAAGTGCAATAGTGGTACACAGCCATGGTGAGGAATCAATTGCTCTTGATTTGGCTAACTGGTCCACTCAGTGGTACTAGACCCATAGCTGGAGCTGGGAAACAAGTCAGAACCATACCCAAACACAAGCCCACTCTACAATATCAAGCTACCATCAATCACGGGGTATAAGAGGGCCTAAACCTACCATACTGTCTATCAAAAAAGTAAGTGTTATCTCAATTTTCCGGGTGCTAACTTACTCTCTGTTGGAGAATCTGCTTCTCTTCTCCAGATAGATGCAGATCCTAAGGAGAGAGCTGCCCCAACATACCTCAAAAGGGGCCCAACTGAAACTAAGGACAACTGGCGAAGTAAGCAAGGGTGATGTTTTCCTGTGAACCAGATACCAGCACAAAGGGGAAGGAGATCAACGCAGAGAAAAATCAACTCCTACCAAATCAGAGAGCCAGAGCCTCAGAGACCCCGAACACCTCAGCACTGAAGCAGACCAAAAATGAACCCAACATGGCTCAGGGAAATTATGCGGAAGAGGGGGCGGAAATAATGTCAGAGTCACATATTGGGTCATGATTTGCAGAGACATTTATCATACCAATAACTGGGGGCTAACTCCACAATGCACAACCCATTTTCCTTAACAAGGAGGGTCTAATGGGAGGGGGTAGATCACAGATGAGCCTAAATAATGGCACCAAAGTGCCTGTATTTACTGGAAAGAAAACTAATAAATTAAATTTAAAAAAAAAAGAAATACAAATGGCCAATACTCACTTTAAAATATTCAATGTCCATAATAACCAGGATATGCAAATTAAAACAACTACACAATGGTACTTTACTAGGGTGGTAATCATTAAAAAAATCAAACAGCAATAAATGTTGGCAAGGATGTAGGGTAAGAGGTATCCATATTCACTGCTGGTGGAAATGCAAACTTGTATAACCATAATGTAAATCAATAGGGAATCACCTGGAAAAGACGAAAATAGAGCTACCAACTCACCCAGCTATTATTCTGCCTGTCATATACTGTAAAGCCTCCACTGTTTATTGCAGAGATGTTAGTTCAACCACATTTATAGCTGCTTAATCCACAATAGCTAAGAGCTTGAATCAACCTAGATGCCTTTTAGTTGATGAATGGATTGTGAAGATGTGGTACATTTACACAACAGAGTTCTACTCAGCAATAAGTGAAAATGATATAATAAAATTTATAGGAAAATGAACATAGTTAACAGCTCACAGTGAGCAAACTCACATAAGCACAGAAATACAAATGCCACATGTTCCCCCTTATGTGTGGTTCCTAACCAGGAACAGCTTGAGTTGCAGGTGTACCTAATAGGCATCTTGAGGGACAGATGGAAGGATGGAAGGGTTTCGCAGGAGAGGAATGGAATGGTAGAGATATACCCAAAACTAAATCCAAAATTAATTAATATTATAGAAACCTTCATCTTGGGTAGTAGACTAAAATATATGACCCTCAATAGGAATATGGGGTATCATTGGGTAAGAAGGGCCTTGGAGAGAGTGGAATGAAGCCTAACCCTAAAACATTTGGCTCTCACTTATAACTTCTAGTAGAAGAAATCAGTTACATCCTATATTGAGCTGTTGAATAGAGAGACCTATGAGGCTGCAAAACAAGACTGGTTCTGTCAAAGCACTTGATTACCTGCCTGAGGTAAAAGGCAGCACCCTAATGCTGAAGAAAACACATATTGCCAACACAGAATGCAGACAGATGCAGATGGAATCTGGAAGGAAGCAAGTTTCTAGATGATTAACCTGTATAGTGCTGAAAAGCACTACATAAGTTGCTGGGGGAACATGTCCATCAACATTAATAGCAAGCACAGAACTCTACGAAAAGAAAGCAAGCAGACTAGAAAGACACACACCTGTTCAGTGGTGGCACTCAGCCTAGGAAGGTAACCAATGGCTTTTTGATTGGCTTAGAGATCTACTCAGTGGAAAGGAACCCATAGCTGGATTAGGGAACCAAGTCCGAATCCTATGGAGACTAAGACTATGGACTCCATCAACAACCTCTAGTTTTTGGCCAAAAGGAAGGCTACACCCATAACAATCTTTCTAAATCATGCTTATTCCTTTTAACTTATCCTGTTCTCACTCTATTGGGGAATCAGTTTTCCTTTTTCTGAAGGAAATCAGAACTGCAGACAACCAAAATCTATCAACAACATAAGAATATAAAGCTGACTCACTGGCAGGAGATGAAGCATCCCTGGCACATCAAATAGGGTGCAGGAGAAACCACAGAGGAATTGGCAAGATGAGCAAGGGTGCTGCTTCCATGGCAAGTCTGACAACCTTTGCCAAGGTGATGGAGACACTGAGAATACTCAAAATGTACCAAAGCGTAAATCTAGAAGGTGTTATAGATTTGAAACATATCCATCTCTGCTCAGGAAATTTTGCAGAAGAGAAGGTAGAAAGATTGTAAGAGCTATAGGGTGTGAGGGAATATTCAGAGCCATTGCCCACTCCCCACAACTAACTGCTGTTCTCACAACTCATAACCCACACCACCATGGTGAATATCAACAATTCTACTGAGGAGGGTCCTTAGTGGAATAGGAGCAGGGAGGAAGGAAATGATGATACCAACATATGATATGTCCATTCAAAGTTTCTAACTAATAAAAAGAAAGAAAAGGCTAAGGATGGCATCTTTAAATAGGCAAAATCGGCTATGATGAAGTAGGGACTAGATTTTATTTCTGATTATACCTATTAATTTTTGTATAGAAATGCCTAAGGAAAGGAATACTAAACCCTCATGTTTGCTTCTTCTGAGCACAGTAAGATTCCTTCTGGATAGCTATTTCTATACATACATAGCACCTAATAAAGCCTCTCCTCAAATGTATCATGAGTATCAGAATTAAGTAACATACTGTGAGGCATTCACTGATGGTGAATGTTCACACATACAATCTCATTTAATCTTCACACTAAAAATAGCAGTGTAATTAGCATTAATTATAATCCATTCTGTGAAGACAAACATTTGAGCTGTAAGAATGAGACTCTAAGGCTTACACACCTAAATGCCTGAATTCAGGATGGAAACACAGAAAATGCCTATATCAGCCTTATGTTTAATGAAATTTCTTCTTTGTAACACATAGATAATCGGATATTTACTCCACTAGAATAGACTGATGGTTTTCCTCTGTGATGTATGTAACAATATACCAAGTAGGGCCTATTATAGGGAATCTTGTCATTATTCATCCCTTTTTATTCACAACCAGGAAGAAATGCAAAATATTAGAGTGATTTTCTATGTAACTTCTAAATGAACTTCCTTTGCATAAAGCATTATGAAAATAAGTCACTACAGTGACATTGTGATATTTCCTTCAATTCATTCATCTAAAGAGAAGTTGACAGCACATTTTGCTCACTTAATCCATTTCTCTATGATGGCATTTTTAAAGATAATGTTACTCATTACTCTTTTTATGTTATTTTATTTTGATTGACGTTTTTATAAATTGTAAGAAATCCAACTGAATATTAGAGCTTTGTTCATTGAATACACTTCTTTACTTTGATGGTTCCATATCTCCTCTATATAGTCTTTTCAGTATTAACTCAAATATCACACATTTCCTCATTGATATAATGGTTACATTGAGCTTTGGATAAGCTTTGGCAGCTTGTCATATAATTTCATTTTACTCGTTTTGGAAATGATCTTGACTCTTATTGGACCTTTTAATCTTCCTTAAGAATATTTTAGCATGGTTGAAAAAAATCAATAGGAAAACAGGGTTCAGATAGTTATTTGATTTGCAATGATTTTAGAGATTAATTTGGAGAGAAATGAGAGCACCAGGTTTTTAAAATTCAGTTTTGCATTTAAAATATGTTTCTATTTAATTCCTTTTACACTGTCTTTAGGCAGGAATTGTATCTTTCTTCAGATAAAAGTTTTAACAAGTTCTAATTTTCCACATAGATCACATATAGTCTTATGACTATTCCATTACAGAATACCTTTTGTATCTGCTGGGTTTCTACTTTCTGTGTCCAGGCCACACCTCCCCTGGCATTGGTTATCTATACAAAGCCCCATCAGGTTACAGTTTCCACAATTCCTTCCTAGCCCTGCAGTTCAGATTCCAGATTGATGGGTTGTGTCTTGCCAATCTTTGACTTAAACTACCTGACATTTATATTCAAGGACATCTCTTATGACTTGAGATCAATATATTGCATTTCCACTGACTTCTATTTCCAGATAATTACTCTTGGGAGAGCTACCCATACCACAGAGTAACTAATTAATATGAAAACTCAGACACTGTAGGCAGTTTAGGGCAATGCCATAATATGGTCTAAGCAGGTGGTTTTAATTAATCTTCCAATTATACATTAAAGACCACATTTGAAGAGCACCATAATTTTCCTAATACTTAAAGGGTATTGTCTCTTAAAAACCTAAGACACAAAGCTCAAAGGTAGGCTGATGACTGTAAGATAATTAGCTATTTCACTGTGCCCCAAAGCTAAGAAATGCTAAAAGATAAACTTGTGTTAATAAACATAGTTTGCTATTTCCTGTCTCAAATATCCACCCTGAGTTGTTGGCCAGAGAGAATAAACTCTAATTAAACCCAAGTTAAAATTGTTGCTAATAGAATAAAGTTATGCTTCGTTAGTTGGCCTGAGATGGGGGTGCAGTTTTAAAAACAAATTATCACAGCATACTGACAAAATGAGTCCACGCCTACCTCAATTAAATTGCCAAAGAATTGAGGGACCAGGTAGTTTGCTCTACCCCATATGCCCATGTTAACTTACTATGAAATATCTTGTTTAGGGCTCTCTCACCATTTCCTCACCCTTCTGCTTCATTCTTTGGGAAGGATTTTTTTAGGAGGCCTATGTAATCTTAGGCTACCTCACATAAGCATGAAGGTGATGTCCTAGCTCTTGAAAACAGATTCTTTTAAGTTATTAATAAAATTATTATCAAAGCAACATTGATGGGAAAATAATATGAGATAAGGTAATTCTAAAAAGTAGTTTTTGTTTATTATTTTTTGAGATAGGGTCTCACTGTAGCCCAGGCTGACCTGGAATTCATCATGTAATCTCAGACTGACATTGAACTCACAGTGATCCTTATACCTTGGCCTCCTGAACACTTGGATTAAAAGTATTCACCACCATGCCCAGCAATTAAGGTACTTCTAATAAATTAGATTCACAGCTCTCCATCTTGAGTCCTGGGACCGGGACCTTTTATACTCATATCTTGAGTCTTTAGCAGGGTTCTCATTATGGTGAAGTAATAATAAATGAAGAATACTATAAGGAGATCATTGTATTTTATGTAACTAATCTTATTTAAATGAAGAATAATGGATATATCTTGTGATTTTTCTCATTTGCATATACATAAGAAAAATGAACTGTCATATCATTTCTATAACTAGAGAATAATACCATTACTACAGAAAGAAAAAAAAAGTGACTTCAGAAAAGTCTGATTCTAGGGATAGAAAGGTGGATAAGAGAATAAAGCACATTCCATGAGTTCAGATTCCCAGTCTACATATAAAAACTTTAAGCTGTGGAGGACTTCTATAATGCCAGCATCCCAACAGCAAACAGAAGAAGGAGATAGGAGAATTCTTAAAACTTTGAGCTCTGAGGCTAGAGAGGTTGCTCAGTGGTTAAAGGTGCTTGCTTGAAAACTCCATATAGGCTAGGTTCAATTCCCCAGTACCTACTTAAAGCCAGGTGTGCAAAGTGGCACTTGCATCAGAGTTTTTTTACAATGGCAAGAGGCCCTGGCACAGACACATACACAATCTCTCTGTCCCTCTCTCTCTCTCCTTCCCTATCCTTCTTTCTCTCTCACTCTCATAAATAAATACATTTTGAAGAAGAAAACATCCAGCCCAAACTCTTTTCCTTCTGTTCCTTCACTAGTTAATGTTGTAATTGTCTTTTCTAAAATTACTAATATTGCTCAAGTATACAAGAGATATTCTAAATCCTCCTGTATGTTACTAAAGAGCACACCAAAATCCACAAAATCCAGAGGTATCTGCCTTCTGACAGCTTAAAGTTGCTGTTTTTGTGACTGTTAATTCTTGTTTTATTTAGTATATTTAGTATTGTCTACTGTTCCAAGTTAACCTTGCAAATGAAGTGCATGCTTTACCATGGGAATTATGATTCAACTCATTAACCACTACAATTGTAACTACCAAAGTCTACTTGTCTTCAAAACGTTTCTTCAACTGACACCTGACTGTCACACTGTGTCCATTTCCAAGATGATCCCACTGTATAAATTAATTAGCCTTCAAAATAGCAATAACATTTGGAGATTTGGGGTATAGCATGCAGACTGTGGTTCACAATATTGAATTGAAGGTGAAAATTGAGTAAGATTTTAGATATACCTTAACTTCTTTCATTATAGAGAGTAAAGATAATAAAAATGTGAGAAATGTGTTGGTATTTTGTGGTGTTGATGTTATAATTTATATTTTTATTAAATCATCAAGTTGTATGCCTCAAATATAACCAATGTTTTTCACCTCAATAAAGCTCAAAGCATGTTCTTAATATGTCTGGCCTGGCTTTTTTATTTTTATTTTTTTGAAAAATAAAACCTGCCAAAGACTTTTTGTCTTTTTTTTTTTTTTTTTTTTGTCTGTCAGTGAGCAAAGCTATATATTAAACTGAGACTTCTTTGTCTTGTGATACCTGGTGAGAGAACATATATGAAAAAATACAGTAATCTTGTATTCTCAAGTCCCAACATAAGGTAAGAGGATATGTTAGAAATATTAAGTAGTTTACAATGAAAATACACCAAAGTAAATGGAATGCAAACAAATGTAAGTGGAAAAGAAATAGCTGAATTAGTTCACACTTGGTACCAGCTTTAAAGTACATTTCCATAAAAATCAACAAACTATTTGAATCCAGACATTTATAAGCTTACAATCATTTTATATCAACAATATGATATTTTCCCCTTAAATAAACAATTCCATTATATTTATGATAAAGATTTTCTGTGTCCATTTGCAAAAATGTGAAAAAATGCCAGATTCCACTCAGTAGCCCAACTTTGCTAAAGTTAAGGCACAGAGAAGAGCAGAAGCAATAAGAACATAGTGTGAAGATTTTAAGAAAAAACGTAGCTAATTCTTATATTCTTTCACCAAAATTTCTGAAGTAGAGGAAAGTGAAAGCAGCTATATATGGTTGTAATTCATGTGAATTAGTTATGTCTAGATTTTCTGAAATTAACAGTATTCCCCAATGATGTGGAAGAACTGGAAGAACCCACATATTAAAAAACACTGCAACACAAGAAAAGCTGCAAACACAAAGGAAATTAAAAGAAACTAAACAAGACTCAAATGTTACAGATATTCTGCATAATACAGACTAGGTTATGACAGCCTTGAAACAGAATTTTAATGAGCTCCCTAAACAGAAGAATCTGTTACCAAAGCAGCTAATTAGCATCAGAAAAATAAACACTATTAAAATGTGTAAAAATTTGGTTTCACATTTCTGACAATTGTGAAGCTATTACTCAGAAGCAATGTAAGGAACTTAAAAGCCAGCTTCTCAGTTTTTTTATTGTGAGTACTAGCTTTATTAACATAGAATTTACACAATTAGCTTACCATTTCCTTTTTTTTTTTTTTTTTCTTTTGGTTTTTCAAGGTAGGGTCTCACTCTAGCCCAGGCTGACCTGAAATTAACTCTGTATTCTCAGGGTGGCCTCGAACTCACAGCAATCATCCTATGTCTGCCTCCCGAGTGCTGGGATTAATTTTATGTTGTTTTTTATATTCAGAGTTATGTAATCATCACAAGTTTTAAATAGTTGTTCCACTGTGAAAAGAAGTACCTTTCTTTAGCCATCACATAGATTTACCTGTTTCCGAGACCAAAGCAACTGCTCATCTATAATGCGTCTTAATAGAGTCACCTCTATTACACAATATTATGTCTAACTTAGGTGCTATAGCATATCCATGTGGTTGAATAAATCTATAGTTCATTCATTATGACTAAATTAGGTTTGCTTATATGGATATGTTACATTTCTTTATTTATTACTTGCTAGACTTATCAACATGTTTACCGCTTTAGCACTTATGAAAATAGTATTGGTATAGACATAAGTAGAGTGTGCATTTGTACATGTATGTCTCAATTTTATTTTTATAAGAATGGTAACAAAATGTTAAAATTGCCTGGATCTATGAATTTTGACAATTCTAGGTTATCTGTTTTATTACCAATCACATTGAGAACACTGAACACAAGGACAACCTGAAAGCCTCTTTTGCTGTCTTCTAATTGTTTTCTTCTATTCTAACTTCTAATATTTATTTATTACTTATTTACTTGCAATGAGAGAGAGAGAGAGAAAGAGAGAGAGAATGGGCATTCCAGGGCCATTAGCCACTGCAAATGAACTCCACATCACTTTTGGCTTGATGTGGGTACTAGGGAACTGAACCAGGTCACTAGGCTTTTCATTAAAGTACTTTAACCACTGACCCAGGTCTCCAGTGCCTCTGTTCTGACTTCTAACAAAATTTTCTAAGCCATGTTTTGCCTATACTGTTTTTCTAAAAGATGAGATACTATTGTATTTATTTTTTTTTTGTTTACACTTCTGTATTAAGATTGGCAAATGATTCCATATTTTCACACATTCAGATTAATGGCAATCTAACTAGACATTCTCAGAGTATTAAACAACAGAGATTCCAGAGTTCCTGGAGACATTTACAGGGTACTACATCTAATTCTTATCATCATGGATAGGTATTTTCCACATTCAGCCTATATATAGTATTTTCCAGACACTACACAGTGTGATAACCCACATGCACTTTTGTTTCTAAATTCCAATATGATATGTCCCATGTATGCAAAATGGTCCATGGGTCATTTTAGCATTTATTTAAGGACATCTTATTAGAGTGTGAAGCACTTCCTCACCTGATGTTTCCTGGAAATGTATTCATATCACCTTGTTCCCTGTAGAGGGAGCATGCCACTCTTGCGCACATGTATACTTCTTGTCTGACTGTTTGATTTTGGAGTTTGCTGATTCATGCTGTTGGTGACTGCTGTCCTCCATCAGCTATAATAGGGCTCTCCAGTACTATGAGGGCAAGCCTGGAGGGAGCTAGATTGTCTTTTGGTTCCTGCACACCACCTGACTTTTATGCTTCATTTAAGGATATTTCCCATCTTAGTCCATTTAGGATGCTATAATAAGTTATAAAAGACTTGGTGGTTTAAATAATACATATTTATTTCTTACAATTATAGAGATTGAAAGTCCATAGTCAAGAGTTTGCCTTATATACTATTTTTGTTTGTTTTATTTTTGTTTGGCCAGCTGTGCTTGAAAAGTGATATCTTCAGGCATGCCCAGTGATATGTCTCCATGGTGGGTCTGCATCCAGTCAAGATGGCAATAAGATTAACCACAGCATTCTACACAAATATTTATTTTTTTGTATAACCTGTATTTGATTAGCTTATCAAGTACTTTTGATTTTAATTGAATAGATTTATAATTTTAATACTTGAGAACTTATAGTCACTGCTTTAACCTGAAAATCTCCAAATAAATGTTTACCTGTTTCTCTAACATTATTTGCAAAATTATTCATTATTAAAATGCAGCCATGAGATGCTTGCTGGGTATGTAAGGCATCTTGGGTAGATTCAGGTTAGGTGCTGTAGATGAGTGAGACTGTGTGGCAATTTTTTTCTGTGATTGGGTAAGTTCACTGAGAATGATCTGTTCTAGGTTCAAACATTTTTCCTCAAATTTCACTGTGTCATTTCTTTTCTTACTACTGTATAGAATTCTATTGTGTAGATATACCACATCTTAGTTATCCATTCTTTTAGTTATGGACATTTGGGTTGATTCCAGCTCTTAGCTATTACAAATTGAGCCACTATAAACATGGTTGAGCAATGATTCTTGAAAAATATAGCCCTAGCAGCACATTCATTATGTATCCCATGTAAAACATAAACTCACTGCAACTGTGTTGCAGAAGCAAGCCCCTTTATCAGTTTCCTGATTGAATGGCCCCTAGGTCCCCAACTCCCAGATCCCCTGCTCTGGAGGGTACACATGCAGAGTGAGTAGGTGAGAGCTCCCAGTTCCTTTGCCCGCTCCCAGTTCCTTCTGTTGACTTGGGGATACCTGGACCCTATGAGCTTGCTGGAGAAGCAGGCCCATTGTTCTGCCTTCCTGATTAAATTCCCCCTGGGTCCCCAACTCATGGATCCCTTTCTGTGGAGGGCTCAGGCTTGGGGTGAGTAGGCCAGAACTCCTGGTTCATTGCCCACCTCCCAGTTCCCTGGTCCTGGTATCCCTGCTGCTGAATTCAGAGGCCTGGTCTCTGTGTGTGTGCTGTGAAAGCAGACCTTTTGCTAGGGTTTCATGTTTGACTGGCCCATTGGACTCCAAATCCCTATACCCCTGCTCCAAAGGGTGTTTGCACAGAGTGAGTAGGCCTGAGCTCCTGATTCATTCCTTACCTCCAGTTCCATGGCCCTAGTATCCTTGATGCTGGCTTGGAGCAACCTGGTCCCTGTGTGTGTGTGTGTGTGTGTGTGTGTGTGTGTGTGTGTGTGTGTGTGTGTCTGTGCGGGCGCGCGCATGTGTGTGTGTGTGTGTGTGTGTGTTGTAGAAGTAGGCCTTTTGCTCAGGTTTCATGATTGCCTGGCCCTTAAGTGACCAAATCTCTAGTCCCCTTAGCCAGAGGGTACACTGTGGGACCTGGCCTCTTGCCCAGGTTCTCAGGCTTCCTGGATTCTAGCTCCCCAATCCCTAGCCCCCTTGTGATGAAGAGTGCATGCAAGAAGAGTAAGTAGGCCAGATTTCCCAGTTACCTAGGTACCTTTGAAGTACTTGTAGTCTCCCCAGTCTGCACATCTATGATTATAACCCCATCGCACACCAATCCAGTTCACATTTAAAATAGCACACTCACTAAAGGTCCTATGATGAAATCACCCAACCAACTGCAGCTTGTGGGAAAAAGATTTATTTTGGCTTAAAGACAGGAGGGGAAGCTCCAGAATGGCAGGGGAAAAGGATGGCATGAGCAGAGGGTGGACATCATCCCCTGGCCAACATGAGGTGGACAACAGCAACAGGACAGTGTGCCAAACACAGGCATGGGGAAACTGGCTATAACACATATAAGCCCACCCCCTACAATACACTGCCTCCAGAAGTCATTAATTCTCAAATCTCCATCAGCTGGGAACCTAGCATTCAGAACACCTAAGTTTATGGGGGACACCTGAATCAAACCACCACAAAAGACAAGTATTTCTTCTCCTTCAATAAAATAAAACTTTTCCCCAAGATAGGTCGACCACAACACAAAAGAACCAATATAATTAAGAAAACTGAGGCTGTGTTTCTTCTAGCTATGGGTGAGTTTTTCCCTTGACTGAACCTGGGCTGGCTTGACCAAGGCTTAGGACCAGGCCCAGCCCTTACTCAACACATGAGTTCCTTATCCCCTCCAGCTCCCCACATGGTAGGAGCTCAATGAACTTTCTTTTCTATTTTCTTTTCAAGCTATTTCCCCCAGATCTGTATCTGGTCACATGGGCTTCTGGGTTGCACATGGCCCACACAGGCTTTTGGACTCCATGTGGTGTACTTCTTTTCTCTCCACTTTATCTCCCCTTACCTCTTAGCTTTCCCTTTCCCCACTTCTTTGTAAAATCTGAATAAACTCTGGTATTTTAAAAATAATTCTCTTGAATCTCAAACCGCCAATTGTTTGTTTAGTTGCAGATATGTCCTCAGTGCTTGGGGTTCCAGGAAGCACCCTAGAGCCCCAATTTCCCCATTATATAATCCATCAAGATATCTTAAGAATAATTTTTTCTTTAAGATTATTTTATCTTTTGGCAATATATTAGGTTTAATCAGTTTATCTAAATGTGTGTATAATTGTTCATACTTTTATATAGGATAACTATGTTATTACATTTGACAAAGATGATAATAATTTGGAATACTCTCAGTCACTTCTGCCTTTCTTTGAACATGGGAAAATGATGTGCAGAACTATGCAAAAGCCCACATAAGTGCAACAGTGGCACACAGCCATGGTGGGGAACCAACTGCTCTTGATTTGGCTTACTCATCCCCTCAGTGGTACGTGATCCATAGCTGGAGCTAGGAAACAAGTCCGAACCATATCCAAATACAAGCCTGCTCTTCATTATCAAGCTACTTCCAATTGTGGGCTACAAGAGGCCCTACACCAATTAAATTCTCTATGAAAAAGTAAGGGTTATCTCATTTGTCCTGGCACTAATTTACTCTCCATTGGAGAATCTGCTTTTCTTTTTCAGATAGATGTAGATCCTAAGGAGAGAGCCACCCCATCATACCTCAAAAGGGCCCCGGCTGAATCTAAGAACAATTGGTGAAACAACAAAGGGTGCTGTTTTCCTGGTGAACCGGGTACCAGCACAAGGATTAAGGAGATCAACACAGAGAAAAATCAACTCCTACCAAATCAGAGAGTCAGAGACCCAGAGGCCCCCAACACCTCATCACGGAAGCAAACCAAAAATGAACCCAACATGGCTCAGGGAAATTTTGTGAAAGAGGGGGCAGAAAGAATGTCAGAGCTACATGTTGCATCATGATATGCAGAGACATTTATCCTACCCATGACTGTGGGCTAACTTCAGAATGCATGACCCACATACCTCAACAAGGGCCAACAGGAGGGGGTAGGTCACTGATGACCCTAATAATGGTACCAAACTGACTGTATTTGCTGGATACAAAACTAATTAATAAAAATAAAAGAAAAACAAAAAATCCTGGTGGGTATCGGGCTTAGAAATGCAATGAATTTATTGTGCCTTAAGTATCAGTGGTTCATGCAATAATTCAGGAGGGAAGATAGAGGTCAATAGCATAGATGGACAAAGAAAGGTGGTGGATAGGCTAATGAGAGAGAGACCATTATACCTGGCTTGCTTTTGTTTTTATGGTAAGATGTCAAGGTGATTGGTTAGGAGCCAGAATTAGGGGCAGAACAGATGCTACATTTTCTCTGTACACACACACATACACACACACACACACACACATACACACACACACACACACACACACAATTAGTTATGGACATACTCAATATGTAAACAGCACAGGCTGGTAGCATCTTACCCTCATTGATGCCCCTCCTCCGAAGGGACCCTCCCTGTTGGGGATGCTGGTTATCTCCATGGGGATTATAGGTCATGTGTTGTGTAGTTAGCCATCAGTTATGGGGAAGAGACAATGTCTCTGTGTGTCATATTCCAACTTGTGGTTCTAACAATCTTTCTGCTCCCTCTTCTGTGAATTTCCCTGAGCCAAGTTGGGTTTGTTTCAGGTGTACTTCAATGATGGGCTCTTGGGAGCCTGTGTCTCTGGATCTCTGATTTGGGAGGAGTTGATTGTCCTCTGGCCTATCTCCTTTACCCTTGTGTTAATATCAGGTTCACCAAGAAAGCAGCAATCTTGCTCATTTCCCCAGTTACTCTATACTTTCAAATTGGGCCCTGGTAAACTGCAATGGTTGATTTTCTCCTTAGGTTCTGCATCCATCTGAAAAAGAGAATGATTTTTATACAAACAGCCACATTTTTATTCAGTTTCTTCACTTTACTTGTATGAGCCTCTGGTACACTCTAGCTGCTACTCTTATCAGTTTCACGGGTACTCCAGATCCTTTGCATTTTAGCAGTTTCTGGAGTAATCCCCCCTCCCATTTTTATTCATTTCTTATAGTCTCACACCAAGGAAGATGGAAACTTAAGAGAAATCAGATTCATGATTTGTATTTTGCTCACTCATCTAACTCTACAGTGCTCTATAACTATGAATACTTCTGGGCCTACTCCTCACACTTTTCTTTCTATCAAGTTTAAAGTTAGAAAGTGTCTTTCATTTCTGTGGAATACTAAGACTAATGAACATATGTGTGGTGGTTTGATTCAGGTTTCCCCCATAAACCTTGGTATTCTGAATACTAATCTCCTAAACTGATAGCAATTAGAAATTAAAGCCTCCTGGAGGCAATGTATTATTTGGGGTGGGCTTATGGATTTTATAGCCAGTGTCCCCTTGCCAGTGTTTGTCACAGTCTCCTGTTGCTATTGTCCACCTTATGTTGGTAAGGGGATGATATCCAACCTCTGCTCATGCCATTGTTTCCCCTGCCTTCATGGAGCTTCACCTCAAGCCTGTAAACCAAAATAACCTTTTTTTTTTTTTCTCACAAGATGCTCTTTATTGGGTGATTTCTGCCAGCAATGTGAATCTGAATGTCACAGTAAGGTGGTACCAAGGAGTGGGCTTGCTTCTAGACACCTGACTGTGTGGCTTTAGACTTTTGGAGCTGATTTTTAAGAGGAATGTGGAAGTATTTTAAACCTTGGCCTAAGAGATGTCTTGCAGCACTTTAAGTACAGCTTGATGAACTATTCTGGTCAGAGTTGAAAGACCTGACTGCAGTTTGGCTTATGAGGGTGAGAAAGAGCTTTGCTTGGACTGGGCTGGAAGCAGTTTGAGAGGCTTGATATTATAGCCATGCCCTGAGAAGTTGTGCCAGGTTGCATTGCATAGAAATGAGCTGGTGTGAACACAGGGATATTGCACAGAAAAAAAAAAAAAAATCTTTGTGTGAAACTGATGACTATTCAGCTGCAATTGAGATATTACAACCTTTGAGATTGGGCCAGCTGACCTGCTCTGGGGCAACAGGAAGAATGTAGATGACTATTTTGAAGAGGTCTGAGTACTCAAGGAGTGTCCTGTTCTTCAAAGTTTGCTTTATTCCCCACTAGATTAAGAAATTGGCAACCTACCTGGTATTATGGAGTATAAGAAATGCAGAAAAGGGACGGTCATAAAGTTTGCAACATCGTCTTATGTTTTGGAAATGACCGTGGGCAGTGTGAAGCAGGTTCCCTGGATGGCTGCATGGAGACCTCATGTGACCATGAGGATAAACTGAGGATTACTGTGGAGACCCAGTGGGGAAGCCAGGACTATGCTACAGCTGCTAAGGAAAGCTGCTGACCCAAATAAACTTTTCCAGGACTGTGAGTAGCCCAGCTGGAGGGGTAGGATTGGAACTTCAGAGATTTGTTGCTGGTTAGAATTACCAGACTTGGAGACTTGTCACTGGCTAGAGCTGTTGGATTTGAAGGTACATAGTTTAATGCTTGCCCTGGTTTTTTAAAATCTTGTACTGATTAAATATTTCTTTGCTATGCCAAATGCCATTTTTACAGTGGCATTATGGCTCAGTTAAAAGATCTTGGACTATGGAATATCATTTGAATTGATAAAAACTATGGGGACTTTTAATGTTGGATGAATGCATTGCATTTTATATCCTGTATGGTTATCAGTTTATGGGGGCTAGTGGCAGAATGTGGCGGTTTGATTCTGGTGTCCCCCATTAACTTAGGTATTGTGAATACTAGTCTCCCCAGCTAAGGGCAATTTTAAATTAAAGCATCCTGGAGGTATTGTATTGTTGGTGGCAGGCATATGGGTTTTATAGCCAGTTTCCCCTTTCCTGTTGCTATTGCCCACCTGGTTTTGGTCAGAGGTGATGTCCACCCTCTGCTCATGCCATTGTTTTCTCCTGCTGCATCAAGAAGCTTCCCCTTGAGCCTGTAAGTCAAAATATACCTTGTATTTTTTTTTTTCCTACAAGCTGCTCTTGGTTGGGTGATTTCTGCCAGCAATGCAAACCTGATTACAATAACATGGTTAATTAAACATGGTGTCAACCATGTGTCTTTATTTATTTAGTTAGGTTTTTTTAAATTTTTTGCTTATTTTTAGTTGTTTATTTGAGAGTGAAAGAGGAAGATAGAGAGAGAGAGAGGGAGAATGGGCACACCAGGGCCTCCAGCCACTGCAAATGAACTGCAGAAGTGTGTGCCCTCTTGTGCATCTGGCTAACATGGGTGCTGGGGAATTGAGCCTCGAACCAGGGTCTTTAGGCTTCACAGGCAACTGCTTACCTGCTAAGCCATTTCTCCAGCCTTTTTTTTTTTTTTAAATTTTGTGTTTATTTTTATTTATTTATTTGAGCGCAACAGACAGAGAGAAAGAGGCAGAGAGAGAGAGAGAGAGAGAGAGAGAGAGGGAGAGAGAGATATGCCAGGGCCTGCAGCCATTGCAAATGAACTCCAGACACATGCACCATCTTGTGCATCTGGCTGTTGTGTGTCCTAGGAAATTGAGCCTCAAACTTGGGTCTTTAGCCCTCACAGGCAAGTGCTCAACTGTTAAGCCATCTCTCCAGCCAGTTTTCCTTATTTTATTTTAACTTTTAAAATACCACATTTTATTCAGATTTTACAAAGGGCTGGGGAAAGGGGAAGGCTGGGAGGTAAATGGGAAACAAAGTGGGAAGAAGCGAAGTACACCATGTGAAGTCCAAAAGCTCAAGTATGCCATGTGTAGCTCTGGAGTCTATATGACCAGATTCAGATCTGGGGGGAAAAAGCATGAAAAGAGAAAAGAAAGTTCAAGGGGTTCCTGCCACTTGGGAAACTGGAGGAGATAAAGGGCCCATGCACAGAATAAGGGTTAGGGAGATCTCCTAGCAGGAAATAGGTTAAGGCCTAGGCCCAGCCCCTGCAGGCCCAGCTGAGAGAAAAACTCACCCACTGCTGGAAGTTCCCAAGTGATCAGAGAGTGACTTCCCTCCCCTTGCAAAGGTGTTTATAACCTTAGTGTTGTGGGCTTTCTTTTAGCCCAGGTGAACTAGGAGGGCAGCTGGTTGGTTAGGGCAAGGGGCTGTCTCAGGAAGAGATTAGCACTGGTACCAAGTTCCCGGGGCTGAACCTGACCAACCACAAATGTTTAAATATTATAAAAGACCTCACTCCAAGGAGGGATCCTGATTTTTGGTGTCTGTAAGGAAATAGGCAAAAGATAAGCAGTCATCCTGACTTTTCACCTTCAGGGGTCTTGTTTAACCTAACTCTACTCCACCCTCATTTCCCCATTTTATGAGAAGACACTCTATCTGCTGTTAGAGGACAAGAGATGATGGCATCAGCTTGTTAACTATTTCCTGCTGAATGGACATGAAGTTGTGGCAGTTAGAGATTCTCTCCCAGAGAAGAGAACTACTCTAAAAGATCCCAGAAGCATATTGATGGAATTCAGAAAGATAGACTTGGAAAAGAATGTTGGGGGAAAATAATAAAAGTAAGGAATTAATGAGAAGTGTGCACACAGCAATATGGTTGCCTTAAGGGTTATCCTTCTTGTGGACTTCTAGGCCTTGGGAGCATTTGAGGGAACCCCGGTAAATGGAGTTGTATTGTCTCAAGACCATCTGAGCAGGAGCTGGCTGAGATTTTCTTCCAGAACTGTTCATTGAATGACATATTAGTGTCTAACATACTCTGAATCTGTTTTGGTATGGCATGTGAAAGAGATGATATATTAGCAATGTTATCAGAAACATAGACACAACATGTAATTTTGATAATAGCCTTCCAGAGTGTACCTTTTAAAATTCTTCCTGGGTCTATATAGGGCCAAAGGTTGGAACCATAGAGTCATTGGGTCCATTAAAGGTTGTAAAAATACACTTTTGGTCTCAGGGCTTATTCAAGGATGTCCTGGTGCGAGATAAAAGAGATTCACCATTGTCCCAGTATAAGGAAGTCTTTTGAATTAAGTAACCTTTGGTCAAGTTATCCACATATATTTTCTAGATTTGAAAACAAACTTTTTGATATCTATGGTTGTTTTTCTTGTGAAAGAAGTAGAATTATTAGAGATGGAGACAACATATCTCTTTTTATTATTTATTTTTTGTTTTTGTAGTTGTGAATATAGTAAAGTTGGTATTGTTGTTAGCTCCTCCCTGTCCTCCCTTCTCCACAGGGACCATCCTTGTTGGGGTATATGGGTCATGCATTGTGGGGTTACCCTTTAGCTCAGGGTAGGAAGAAATGTCTCTGTGGATCATGCCCCACAGTGGATGAGAGTTGCTATTTCTCCACATCCTTGCAAGCATTTGCTTGTATTTGATGTTCTGATGTTTGCTATCCTTACTGGGGTAAGGCAGAATTCCATAGTAGTTTTAATTTTCATTTTCCTAATGATTAGAGATGATGAATATTTCCTTAGGTGTGTGTTTGCCATTTATATTTCTTCCTCTGTGAACTGCCTCTCCAGATCCTTGCCCAATTTGTGAGAGGGTTGTTTGACATTTTATTGTTCAGGTTTTTGAGGTTTTGAGTTGTAGATTCTAGAAATTAGCCCTCTGCAGTTGGATATTCAGCAAATATTTTCTCCCATTCTGTGGCAATCTATTGTCTTTGCTTATTGTATGTTTGTCTGTGAAGAAACTTTTCAGCTTCATAAGATTCCATTGGTTGAATGATTGTTTAAGCTTTTAGGGTTTTATTCAGGAAGTCTGTTCCCATTCCTAAAGCATGGAATGTTCTTCCTAACTTTTCTTCCAGTAATATCTGAGTTTCTGGTGTTATTTTGAAGTCTTTGATCATTTGTACTTGATTGTCGTACATGGAGAAATGTGAGGATCAAGTTTCAATTTCTTGCATATGCTTATCCAGTTTCTCTAGGACCATTTGTTGAAGATACTGTCTTTTTTCCAGCCTATATTGTTAGGACCTTTGTTGAATATCAAGGAGCTGTAGTTACTTGACCCAAAGTCTTGGTCCTCAATTCTATTCCACTGGTCTATACCCCAATTTTATTTATTTATTTTTTTGCCAGTACCATGCTGTTTTTACTACTATGGCTTTGTAATATAGCTTTAGATCAAGTATGGTGATGCCTCCAGAGGTGTTTCTTTTGCTGAGGATATGATTGTATATACAAGGCCTTCTATTTTCCATATGAATTTAGAGATCAATTTTTCTATCTCTGTGAACAACGATGTTGGGATTTTGAAGGGAACTGTGTTAAATCTGTAGATTGCCTTTGGTAGGATTGCCATTTTCACAATATTACTTCTGCCTAGGCAGGAACATGGGAGGTCTTTCATTTTCTTAAGTCCCCTTCAATTTCTTTTGTGAATATGTCTTCATTGTATAGGTCTTTCACTTCCTTGGTTAATGTTATTCCAAGATTTTTGTTGTTGTTGTTGTTGTTAAAAATGGGATGATGTCACTTATTCCCTTCTCTGTATCTTTTCCATTTGCATATAGAAAGGCTACTGATTTTTGTGCATTGATTTTGTATCCTGCTACTTTGCTGAAAGAGTTTATCACCTTTAAGAGTTTTGGAATGAAGGGTCTCTCAGGTCTCTAACATATATAATCATCTTGTCTGTGAATAACACTAACTTGACTTCTGCCTTTCCAAATTGTATCCCCTTATTTCTTTCTCCTGTCATTTGCTTAAGCTGGGATTTCTAGTACTATATATAAGAACAGAGGAGAGAGTGGACACCCCTGTCTTGTTCGTGATCTGAATGGGAATTCCTCCAGTCTCTCTACATTAATTATTTTGGGGGCTTTAGGAGATTTGCATATAGCCTTTATTATGTTAAGATATGAACTGATCATGCTAATTCTCTCCAATGTTTTGATCATGAAGTGATGTTGTATTTTATCAAAGACCTTTTCCGAAATGATCATGTGGTTTTTGTGTTTAGCCATGTTTCTGTGGTATATTACATTGACAGATTTCTGTATGTTGAACCACCCCTGCATTCCTGGGATGAAGCCCACTTGATCAAGGTTGATAATGGATTTGATGTGTTGTTGAATTTGGTTTGCGAGGATTTTGTTCCAGATCTTTCCATCTAAGTTCATCAGAGAAATAGGACTGTAGTTTCCTTTCCTTATGGCATCTGTGACTGCTTTTGGTATTAGGGTGATAGTAGCTTCTAGAAGGGGTTGGGGAGATTTCCCTGATCTCCATCTGTGTGGCACAGTTTGAGAAAGATTGGTTTCATTTCTTCCATGAAGGTTTTATAGAATTCATCTGAGAAGACAACTAGTCCTGGACTCTTCTTTTGGGGAGGTTTTTTGTTTTGTTTTGTTTTAATCTTATTTTATTTTCTCAATTTAATTTATTAGTTTACTTTTCAGCAAATACAGGCAGTTTGGTACCATTGTTTAGGCTCATCCATGATCTACCCCCTCCCAATGGATCCTCCTTGTTGATGTAAATGGGTCATGCATTGTGGAGTTAGCTCACAATTATTGGTATGATAAATGTCTCTTCATATCATGATCCAACACGTGACTCTGACATTCTTTCCACCCCCTCTTCCACAAAATTTCCCTGAGGCATGTTGGGTTCATTTTTGGTCTGTTTCAGTGCTGAGGTGTTGGGGGCCTCTGAGGCTCTGGCTCTCTGATTTGGTAGGAGTTGATGTTCCTCTGTGTTGGTCTCCTTCCCCTTTGTGCTGGTATCTGGTTCATCAAGAAAACAGCACCCTTGCTTGTATGGCCAATTTTCTTAGTTTCAGTCGGGACCCTTTTGAGGTATGTTGGGGCAGCTCTCTCCTTAGGATCTGCATCTATCTGAAAAAGAGAAGCAGATTCTCCAATGGAGAGTAAGTTAGCACCCAGAAAATTAAGATAACACTTATTTTTTTTGATAGAGAGTTTAATAGGTGTAGGCCCTCTTGTACCCCATGATTGATGGTAGCTTGATATTGGAGAGTGGGATTATGTTTGGGTATGGATCTGACTTGTTTCCCAGCTCCAGCTATGGGTCTCGTACCACTGAGGGGATCAGTTAGCCAAATCAAGAGCATTTGGTTCCACACCATGGATGTGTGCCACTATTGAACTTGTGTGGGCATCACATCAGGTTATTTGTTGCTAATTAGGTTAGACCATGAGTTGATTGGACAGATATTGGTAATTACCCCAGTTGCCCATGTAGCACCTACTGGCACTAGACACACTGACTGTCTGGGGACTGACTCTCCCCTGGCTTCCAGCCATGCCGTTCCATTGTACATGTCAGCTGCCTATGGAGTCTTCAGCAATAGGGTCTTACCAGTGACCTTTGGTGAGTCATCAAGTACACTGACAGAAGTCTGTCATTGTTTTGGGAAACCTGGTAGGTTTCTCTAATCAAAAGCTCATTGTGGATGATAGCCCCAAGCTGATAGTGGGGATTACAGGTCAGTGCCCACTAAGAAAATGAGGAAAAACATAACTAATATACAATAGTTGCGGGGGGGGGGGAGGAGAGGAGAGGGAGGGAGGGAAGATGTAGAAGATTTAGGTTAGTCTTGATCCTACCCTCTCAACTGTCTTGTGGTTCATGTGTTTCCTGTAAGATTCTAGTGAAGGTTCAGCCATTTAGTCTGCCTTTTAGGAAGTAGAATTTTATGGTACCATTGCCGTTTGGGTCCAGATTAGTGTTTCCCACCCCTTCGATGCCCTCCCCGCCCTCCCCATCCATCCTAGTGTCTAGTCCATGAGGTGCATGCTGCATATGTAAGGTATCTTGGGTAGATTCAGGATGGGTGTTGTAGAGGAGTGAGACTATGTGTCAATTTTGTTTCTGTGACTGGGAAAGTTCGCTGAGAATTATCTGTTCCAGGATCAACCATTTTTCCTCAAATTTCTTTGTGTCGTTTTTTCTTACTTCTGTATAGAATTCCATTGTGTAGATATACCACATCTTAGTTATCCATTATTCTAATGATGGACATCTAGGTTGATTCCAGCTTTTAGCTATTACGAATGGAACTGCTACAAACATGGTTGAGCCAATCTCTCTGGCCTGTGGTTTGAAGGTTTTAGGGTAGATGCTCAGTAAGGATATAACTAGGTCTGTTGGTATCTCTATAGTCACATTTTACAGGAGTCTCCATATTGCTTTCCAAAGTTGTTGTACCATCCTACATTCCCACCAACAGTGAATGAGTGTCCCTGCTTCTCCACATCCTCGCCAGCATTTGTTTTCATTTGACTTTTTGATGTTGGCTATCCTTATTGGGGTAAGGTGGAATCTCATAGTTGTTTTAATTTGCATTTCTCTGATGATTAGGGATGATGAACGTTTTCTTAAGTGTGTGTTTACAATTTGTATATCTTCCTCTGTGAACTGCCTGTTCAACTCTGTGCCCCATTTTGTGAGTAGGGCATTTTGTCTTCTTATTGTTTAGAATTTTGAGTTCTTTGTAGATTCTAGAGATTGGGCCTCTATCGGTTGGAAAACCCGCAAATATTTTCTCCCATTCTGTGCATATTCTGTTGGCTTTGCTTATTATATACTTGTCTGTAAAGCAACTCTTCAGCTTCATATGAACCCATTGGTTGAGTGACTGCTTAAGAACTTGAGCCACTGGGGTTTTGTTCAGGAAGTCTTTTTCCATTCCTATGTCTGGAAAGCACTTCCTAAATTTTCTTCCAGTAGTATTCGAGTTTCTGGTCTTATGTTGAGATCTTTGATCCATTTCGATTTGAGTGTAGTGCATGGTGAAATGTGTGGATCAAGATTTAGTTTCCTGCATGTGGTTATCCAATATGTCCAGCATCATTTGTTGAAGATGCTATCTTTTTTCCAGCCTATATTGTTTAGGCCTTTGCCAAATATCAAGTAGTTATAGTTGCTTGACCCAAAATCTGGGTCCTCAAGTCTATTCCATTGGTCTATACTCCTGTTTTTATGCCCGTACCATGCTGTTTTTATTACTAAGGCTTTGTAGTATAGCTTTAGATCAGGTATGTTAATGCCACCAGAGGTTTTTCTTTTGCTGAGGATATGTTTGGATATGTGAGGCCTTCTGTTATTCCATATGAAATTTGAGATCATTTTTTCTATCTCTGTGAAGAACACTGTAGGGATTTTAATTGGAATTGCGTTAAATCTATATATTGCCTTTGGGAGCATTGTCATCTTCACAATGTTAATTCTGCCTATCCAGGAGCATGGGAGGTCTTTCCATCTTCTCAAGTCCTCCTCAATTTCTTTTTTGAGAGTTTTTATATTTTCAGTGTATTGATCTTTTACTTCCTTGGTTAATGTTATTCCAAGGTATTTTATTTTATATTTTTGCTATTGAAAATGGGACTGTGTCCCTTATTTCTTTTTCTGTATCCTTGTCATTTGTATACAGAAATGTTACTGATTTTTTTGCATTGACTTTGTATCCTGCTACTTTGCTATAGGAGTTAATCACCTTCAGAAGTTTTTGGATGGAGTCTCTCGGGTCTCTTACATATACAATCATGTCATCAGCGAACAGAGCTAACTTAACTTCTTCCTTTCCAAATTGTATCCCTTATATATCCTTCTCCTGTCTTATTGCTTGAACTAGGACTTCCAGAACTATATTGAAAAGCAGGGGTGAGAGAGGACATCCCTGTCTTGTTTCTGATCTTAATGGGAATTCCTCCAGTCTCTCTCCATTAAGTATTATTGGGGCCTTTGGAGATTTGTATATTGCCTTTATTATGTTAAGATGTGAACCAGCCATGCCGATTCTCTCCAATGTTTTTATCATGAAGTAGTGTTGTATCTTGTCAATGGCCTTTTCTGCATCTATCAAAATGATTATGTGGGTTTATGTTTAAGCTTGGTTATGTGGTGTATTACATTGACAGATTTTCATATGTTGAGCTACCCTTGTGTTCCTGGGATAAATCTCACTTGGTCAAGGTGGATATGCTTTTGATGTGTTGTTGGATTCAGTTTCTGAGTATTCTGTTCAGGATCTTTGCATCTATGCTCATTAGGGAGATAGGTCAGTAGTTTTCTTTTCTTGTGGCATCTCTGCCTGGTTTTAGAATTAGGGCGATACTAGCTTCATAGTAGGAGATGGGTAGCTTTACCTGTTCTTTAGTTGTGTGGCACAGTTTTAGAAAGTTTGGTTTGAGTTCTTCCATGAAGTTTTGATAAAATTTGGCTGGGAATCCATCTGGTCCTGGACTCTTCTTTTTGGGGAGGTTTTATATTACTTTGTCAATCTCCATGAGTGTGATGGGTTCATTGAGGTGATTAATCTGCTCTGAGTTTAGCTTTGGTAGATGGTATGCATCCAGGAATTTATCCTTCTCCTCCACATTTTCCAGTTTTGTGGAGTAGAGGTTTTTGAAATAAGTCCTGATGATTCTCCCAATTTCACTTATGTGATCTCTCCCTTTTTCATTTTGAGTTTTGTTAATTTGGAGACTATCCTTCTTTTGCTTGATCTAATTGGCCAGAGGTTTGTCAATTTTGTGTTTTTTTTTCAAAGAATGAGCTCTTTGTTTTGTCAATGGCCTTAATTGTTTCCTTGGTTTCCAATTCATTAATTTCTGCTCTGATTTTAATTATTTTTTTCCTTCTGGAGCTGTTTGGGTTGGATTTTTCTTGTTTTTCCAGTGCCTTTAGGTGGGTGGTTAGGCTATTGATTTGGGATCTTTCTGTCTTTTTTATGAATGCATTTGCTATGAATTTTCCCCTGAGGACTGCCTTCATTGTGTCCCATAAGTTTTGGTATGCTGTGTTCTCATTTTCATTCAATTCCAGGAATTTTGCAATTTTATTTCATCCACTATCCATTTATTGTATAAGAGTGTGCTGTTCAGTTTCCAGTTGCTGTTGGGATTCTTGGTGGTTTTTTTGTTGTTCATTTCCAGCAATATAGCATTGTGATCTGATATCATGATATTAGGTTAATTTTCCTAAATATGTGGAGGAAGTGTATGTGATCCAATATGTGGTCTATTTTAGAGAATGTTCCATGGGCTGCTGAGAAAAATGTGTAGTCTGTGGATTTGGGATGGAAAATTCTGTAGATGTCCATTAGGTCTAAGTGTTCTATGGTTTTGTTGAGCTCTCTTACTTCCCTGTTGAGTTTCTGTTTGGATGATCTGTCTATTACTGATAATTGTGTGTTGAAGTCCCCAGCTATGATGGTGTTGGTGTTTATTTCAGTTTTATTGTCAAGTAGGTTTTGTTTTATGAACTGTGGTGCCGCTATGTTTGGTGCATACAGATTTATGATTGTAATATCCTCTTGATGGATTGTTCCCTTTATAAGTTGGAAGTAGCCTTCTTTGTCTTTTTTGATTGTTTTTGGTTTGAAGTCAACTTTATCTGATATTAATATAGCTACACCTGCTTGTTTCTTATTCCCATTTGCTTGGAATATTGTTTTCCACCCTTTCACCCTGAGGAGGTTTCTGTCTTTAGTGGTAAGGTGGGTTTCTTGCAGGCAGCAGATTGATGGGTCTAATATTTGATCCACCCTGTTAGCTTGTGTCTCTTGATGGGTGAATTAAGGCCATTCATATTTAGGGTGATGACTGTGAGCTTTGATTTGATCCCTGCCATGTTGTGGTGGTAGAGGTGTATTGGTGTTTTCATGGAATTTGAAATTTGTTGTGTCTACTCTGGGTTTGGTTGTTGTGATCTGCTTCTTGTAGGCATTTGTGTTTGGTTTTTTGTTTCTTCTCTGTAGAGAATTTCCTGGAATACTTTCTGTAGGTTTGGTTTTGTGTTCATATAATTGTAAAGCTGGGTTTTGTCATGGAAAGTCTTTCTTTCACCATGTATTATAAGGGAGACTTTTGCCGAGTAGAGTAATCTGGGTTGGAAGCCATAGTTTCCTAGAGTTTGGAGAGTTTCATTCCAGGCCCTTCTAGCTTTCAGGGTTTCCATTGAGAAGTCTGAAGTAATTCTGATGGGGTTTCCTTTGAAAGTGGTGTGCTGTTTTTCCTTAGGTGCTTTTAAGATGTTCTCTTTGGTGTCAGTGTTTAGAGTCTTAATGATAATAAGTCTTTGGGAGTTTCTCCTTTGGTCCAGTCAGTTAGGAGTTCTGTTTGCTTCTTGTATATTTGATGGACCTTTCTTTTAAGAAACTGGGGAAGTTTTCTTCAATTATTTTGGTAAATAAGTTCTCCATGCCTTTGGTCTGAAATTCTTCTCCTTCTGGTATTCCCATGATTGTGATATTAGGATGTTTAAGTGTATCCCACAATTCCCTCATGTTCTGTTCACAGGATCTTTTGATCTTACTGAAATTTTTGAACTCTTGAACTGTTTCTTCCATCCTGTCTTCCAGATGAGAGTTTATATCCTCTACATCGCTGACTCTATTCTTGAGACCCTCTAGCGAGTTTTGGACTTGTTCAATTAAGTTTGAATTTTCTACTACTTTCCTATGTGTCACTTCCATCGCTCTGTCCATCTTCCTTTCACCTCATTTTCTGATTTTCTTGATGATTCTTGGAAATCATCCTTGCATTTCTTTTTGTTTTCATTTAGTGTGTCCAGCTGATTTTTAAGGTCCTCTTTTTTTTCACTCTCCCTCAACTCTCTTAGCTCTCTTTGAATTCCTTCCAGCATTTTATCATATTGCTCTAGCTTAGTGATGGTAGCATCCACACAATTATCAGTCCTTTGTTGCTTTCCTACAAATTCTAGCAGTAGGTTGGTCAGGGTTGCATTGCTCATAGCTTCCACTGTATGTTCTGATCCTAAAAACTCTTCTATGTTTTGGTTATGTTTTTGTTGGACTGGGTGATCTGTCTGGATTTTCTTGCATTTTATTTTTATGTTATTTATTTTGTGCTGTGGTCTACCCATGTAAGTGTATGGGCAGGTAGGTTGGTGGACCAGCCTGGTCTGTAGCTCAATGAGAATCCAAGGCACCCTGGGGCAGTTGCCAAGTAGTCTGGGTTTTTGCTCTCTCTTGCCAAAGCTGCCTATCTACTGCCTGACAGGGGCGCCAAAATTGCTTGAACTCACCCAGTAATGTACCAAAGCTTCCTGCCTTCGAGCTTGGAAGGGGACTGAGGTAGCAAGCCCTGAAGGTGCCCAAACTCTGGCTGGGAACACTGAGACCTGCCAACAGTCTGTGCTCTCCCGCCACAGGGAAGTGGGGGATGGGCGGCGATGGACAGGTAGGGGATGGCAACTGAGCTGGCACTAGTGACTCAGTGTGGGCTTGTGTGGCCCTTGCTGTGGGACTGGGTCTACTGAACGTGCAATTGTAGTGCAGAGGCAGCTTAAATTGTCACGGGATCGGGGCACAGCAGTGGGGGATCTGGCAGCTGCCTAATCACAGCAGATGTTGTCCCCGCGGGTGTGCGAACCAAGAACAGCGTGGCGGGCCGGCTCACACTATCAGAGCACAATTGTGGAGGTCCCCATAAGGTGGAGGTCCCGGTGGATGTGTGATCAGAGCACAGGGCAGCAGGCTGGCTTGCGTGCGATCAGAGTACAGACACTTGGGGTGCAGCGGCTGTATGGGGGGATAGACTACCCACCCAAGAGGGGATCCACAATTTCCTGCTTTCCCCACTCTGTGCCCTCCCACTGGCAAGTTGACCCTGAAAACCCTTAATTTTTTGCCCTTTTTTCCCCAGTATTTGCAGCGCAGCTAGGCAGTTGCCATCTTGGCCAGAAGTCTGGGAGGTTTTTTTAATCACCTTTTAAAATTTGATGGTTGTGATAGGTTTGTTTAGAAGATTAATCTGCTCTGAGTTTACATATGTAGATGGTATGTGTCTAGGCATTTTTCCATTTCCACTATATTTTCCAATTTTGTAGAGCAGAGGTTTTTGAAGTAAGATCCAATGATTCTCCTCAGCAAAATCTCCCTGTTTTCTCCCCAACCAAACATATAGTGTGGGGACATTGTATGGTTTATGTGCCTTCAGCAGCAAGGAGGGTCCAGGACAGGATATCCATGCTCATCCCTCTAGAAAGCTCCCAAACTCGAGTACCTCCAACATTACTCCAGCCCCATACATGTCTTACATCATGACATGTAGGCAGTGCCAATAGCAAGATAGACCAAATGTGAAGACTTCCACATCTACACCTATCTTGAAAGTCTATATGTCGTTCTTGGAGAATGGGTTCTCTGGGATGGCTTTTCCTTCTCCACTCTATGGAAAGCTGGTATATGGGTACCCCCTTCATGTGTGAATGTTTTTGGATGGTCTAGGAACTAAAGGGTATTATTTTAAAGGTAATCTTTGACTTTATAACCTTAAATATAGAACTCCTACATGTTATTGATATTAGAGAGAGAGAAACAAATGAGAGAGAGCATGACAGGGTTTCTAGCCACATCAAACAAACTCCAGACAGATGCCTTACCTTGTGCATCTGGTTTACACAGGTGCTGTGGGATCAAACCGAGGTACTTAGGCTTCCCATGCAAGCAGCTTAACCACTTAGTCATATTTACTTGATGCATTTTTATTATATCTATTTATACTGTGATAGACATTTTAGGTAAGTCTGATATTTATCTTATATAAGGAGTTTGTAAACTGATTAATTAGCTTGACTCAGTTTATCTAATTAACCTTTTGGTCTACTGAAAAATTTGTGACTTTAGGTGTTTGAAACAGAATAACTATAAAGAAAAGCAAATTATATGGTATTGGTGATTCCCCTTTCCTTGTCAGACAATTGGCCATTCTAACCCTGGACAGGGTCTGGCAGACACATGGCTTAAATTTGCATGGGGTCTGTAATAAAGGTGGTGACATCTTTTTTGCAGAGTCCAGCTTCCCATGATGTTAAATGGCATATAACAGTAAGAAAGAGCAAAAGGAAATGAGAAAGCTAAGCATCCTTCATTCCTTGTCTTACTCTGAAGTTTTTTTTGTTTTTAATTAAGAAATTTATTTTACCCATTTGTAATACATAAAGGGATAGAAGCTTTTATATGTCTAACCTGGTTAGACCTTCAAAGAATGTGAATAACACATGTGCTTATGACTTTGTGAACCATGTAGCATAGTATATCACCTCTGTCTAATGTAAGCTGAATTTATATAGTCTATGTCCCTATACAAAACTTTTAGAACATCCATAAGAGTCTGTGAAAAGTGCAAATATCTTTATTTTTTATTTATGTCTAGCCCCCCAAAGTAGTTTTCTTGTTCCTTATAAAAGGAAATTATTTTTAGGCAAAATTTGGTCTTTTAAGATTTCCTATACCCTTTCTACATATGCACACCTTCATCTACACACTGATCTAAGTTCCACTCCAAAAAAAACCACATTTTTAACACACATTCTATGTCCAACATTGAGAAATTCCTTCTCAGTTACTTCAATCATTTTATCTCACCCCATAATTAACCATCTTTCTTATAAGACTATCAAGAGAAACTATACCAAATTGACTAATCTTATTACAGTGACAAAGAAGCAAGTGGTGCATCCTCAAAGAGTTAACCACTGAAAATGTGTATAGAAACAGCCTTAGAAGAAAAATTTACAACTTCCTTAGTATTTATGTCACCAATAATTTCTACCTGGAAACCAGACTTGTTTTATAATACCAGTATGTGTGTGTGTGTATATATATATATATATATATATATATATATATATATATATATATACCTATAGATTTTATATAATCTGATGATTTATCTCCTATTAATAAGCTCCATGAAATACACTTTTAAGTTATAAGCCTATGAATACAGACAAAAGATGACAACCATTTTGGGGATAATCTTTATTAATATCTCTAACATACTTGGAAATATTTCATTAGGAGTAACGAAGGTAAATTTTTGTTTCTATCTTGTGGTAGGCTTACCTGGAACTCAGGCCAGTTGCCTCCCCCTTTTAAGTAACAGAAAATTACAATCTTTTAAAATACATAGCAAATTATGAGATACAACCTCAGAGAAAATTTTGTTTGTTTTCAATAATCTTCTATGTAAGTGGAAGTTGATCTAGATCATAAACTCAGTAATTATGTTTATATCATGTAACAAAGTGTGGTGTTGTTTACATAAAATTTTAGCTCACCATTGGCTTTACTTAAATCTGACTCTTTTTTTTTAGCTTTTTTTAAAAAAATTTTTTATTTATTTATTTGAGAGCGACAGACACAGAGAGAAAGACAGATAGAGGGAGAGAGAGAGAATGGGCGCGCCAGGGCTTCCAGCCTCTGCAAATGAACTCCAGATGCGTGCGCCCCCTTGTGCATCTGGCTAACGTGGGACCTGGGGAACCGAGCCTCGAACCGGGCTCCTTAGGCTTCACAGGCAAGTGCTTAACCACTAAGCCATCTCTCCATCCCTAAATCTGACTTTTTAAATACAAAAAAAAAAAAAAAACAAAACCTTGAAATAAATCAAATGCCAACAAAAATTTTAGGGAGATCTGTTGGACTATTTGGATTAATAAGAAAGCAAAAGTTGTCTACAAAAAACATCCTGTTTTTAACCTGGGCGTGGTGTCACATGCCTTTAATCCCAGCACTCAGAAGCCAGAGGTAGGAGGATCACCATGAGTTCGAGGCCACCCTGAGACTACATACTGAATTTCCAGTCAGCCTGAGCCAGAGTGAGACCCTACCTCAAATAAACAAAACAAAACAAAAACAAAAAAAACCATCTTACTTGTTTAAAGTCTAAACAAAAGAGAAAATATCAGGCACAGTACAAATTAAAATTATGTACTTATTTTTAACAAAGCAATTTAAAAGTCATGTGGTTTTAAAATATGGAGTCAAGCTATCACATTGGAACCTTGAATTGCTGTTCTCCAGTTTCATTCAGCTCCACAAGTTGCTAGAATAGGCCTGTGCTATCAGACCTGGCTGTTTATAATACCTGCATTAATAAATGATTTACAGTTATATAGAGATACATTTTTCATACAGCAAGTTGGCAGAAAAACATGGCACTTAGTGAGCATTGGTCATGTCTATCCCCTACAGTCTCTATGTTTTGAGACAGCATGGTTACTTCCCACACCTGGCTGACATAGCCACAGGCTTCAGCTTCATAGGGGGAAGGAAGGATGTGGTTGGGACTCAGGCCTGTTGAAAAACCCTTACCAGCCACATGCATAGGCTCAGGGTTTGGCTGGAGAATTTTCAGTTTCCCCTTCATTTAGGCAGTCAGAGACCCACAGACTCTGGCTGGCAGTGAGGGCCAGGTCTGTGCTGCAGCAGGAGTCAGAGCTCCATCCTTTCACCCCCCACAGGCAGTCATATGTCTTGTGGCACAGTGGCTTGTAATGTAAAATGGAAAAAAAATAATACAACCTACAAGATATTCATGGCAGGAGTCTTAGGTTCTGGGCCTCCATGTGGCCACATGCCCCTAAGCTCAGCAGAACCAGTTCACAAATTGGAGGAGTTCAGCCTTGGGGTCCCTACAAAAGTTTTCACCTTTACAAAAGAGCCCTGCCTAGCACTATACCAATTTTGATAGGGCTCTGATCCCTGCAAGGTGGAGCAAGCCAGGCCAATAAGCTGTGGCTAGTAGCTGAGCCTGCCTTCCAATGTCATTAGTACCTTCTATCAATATAACACTTGCTATTATCCTTAAGTCTAAGTATTGTTGAAATAATTTCATGTTATTAACCCAATGACACCCAACATTTACAATTTCTTTTCATCAACTTTATGTAAAATATGCATCAAGACCTCAATTTGAATGGAAAAAAATGTGTAGAGGGAAAAGGGAAAAATAGAAATCCATTTATTTATTTATTTTTATGTCCTCTTAATGTTTATGGCCTTTGTGTTCTAGGCACCACAAACCATTCTTAATATAGTATAGTCTAGGAAAAAAAAAATACCATATAGTAGCTGCCATCTTTAATGGAGGAAAGGACACATGGTCTGCACCATCTTTGATAAGGGAAAAGACACATGGTTCTCTCTGTCTCTCTCTCTCTCTCTCTCTCTCTCTCTCTCTCTCTCTCTCACACACACACACACACCCTCTCTGTCTTTCTCTGTCTGTCTCTTAAATAAATAAAAAATAGCAACTAAAAAAGTAAGAAAATGGATAAATCACCACCAAGCATGCCTAGTCCCACAATGGAAGTCTCCAATGAAATCATAGAGAAAACAACAGAACTTGGATCCCGAAATGAAAACACAAGTTGTATGACATGATCAAAAGAATTACTGAACTGGAAATAAACCATGAAAAAAAAACCAAGAATATCACAAATGGAATTGAAAAGAATTGTCTCTGAGAGCACTCCACTTTTGTCACTAGTCTTAGCTTAATTTAAGAAAACCAAAGAAGCCTTATAACAAGAGGTATAAATGAGCTGAAGATGAGTGAACCAATAGAGGATCTAAATACCAGCTGAGTAAGCTTAATGAAGACATGAGCAAATGTAAGAATGAATTCCAGGAAATAGCAAGAAAGTCAGACCTTGAATTGAAATAATACCTCAAAAAAAAAAAAAAAAAAAGCAAAAAGAGAAGGACATGATGCAAAATAAAACAACAGAAAACAAAAATTAACTAGAGGCTTCAAAACCTCTGTAGAACCCTTCATTATCAGAGCCACTGCTGAGCTGGAAAACATGACAGAAAAACAAAATGATCAGAGGATCAAAAACTTGGTAAGGGCAAAAAGGAATTTGAACAGAATATGGGGGAACTGTGGGATACCACAAAAAAACTAAGAATCTGGATCATGGGTATACCAGAAAGAGAGGAATTTCAAGGCAGAAGCATAGAGAATATATTCAACACAATTATTGAAGAAAATGTTCCCAATCTTACAAAAGAGGCCCATCCAGACAAAAGAATCTCAAAGTACACCAAAGAGACAGGGGCAAAGAAGATACTCTCTAAGATATTTGTAACTGTTAATAATGTTAATAATGTTAATATTATGTTAATATTATAATATAATGTTAATATTATGTTAATAATGTTAATATGTTAATGTTATAATGTTGTTAATAATGAAAACAAAGAGAGTGTTCCAAAAATAGCAAGAGAAAAAAAACTCACTATATACAAAGGCAATTCCATCAAAATTACCTCAGATTTCTCAATTCTACATAGGTAGAATTAATATTATGAAAATGGAAATTTTACCAAAATCATTATAGAGATTTAATACAATACCAATAAAAATTCCAGAATCATTCTTTTTTAAATTTTATTTTGCTTATTTTTATTTATTTATTTTGACAGTAATAGACAAAGAGAGAAAGATGCAGAGAGAGAAGAGAGAAAGAATGGGCACGCCAGGGTCTCTACCGCTGCAAACAAACTCCAGACACATGTACTCCCTTGTGCATCTGGATAACATGGGTCCTGAGGAATTGAGCCTCAAACCAGGGTCTTTAGGCTTCACAGGCAAGTACTTACCCGCTAAGACATCTCTCCAGCCCCCAGCATCATTCTTAACCAAAATAGAAAAAAAAAATCTCCAAATTCATATGGAAAGATAGCAGCCTCAGATATACCAATATCCTCAGCAAAAGAAACACCTCTGGAAGTATCACCATCCTTGATTTAAGCTACATAACAAATCTGTAGTAACAAAAAACAGCATGGTATTGGTATAAAAGCAGTAATATGTAGACCATTGGAAAAGAATTGAAGACCTTATGTCAAGTAACTATAGCTACTTGATCTATGAGAAAAGTGTCAATAACATAGACTAGACAAAATTCAGCATGTTCAACAAATAGTGGAGGACAAATTTGATAACCATATGTAGAAAAATGAAGTTAGACTCACTCATATCACCATACACAAATGTAAAGTCCAAATTGATGAAAGATGGAAATGTAAGATCTGAAACTGTTCTCCTACTGGAAAAAAATAGGAGGAACTTTCCATGTTATAGTAGTAGAAAAAGACCACCTAAACAAACCCAAGTTGTCCAAAACATTGAACAATCACATGACAAATAGTACCTAAAGAAGCCAAAAAGGCTTTTGCACAGACAAAATTAAATTGGACTGGAGGCCCACCCTATGGGAGGGAATATGTGCCTGGTACTGAAAACCTAATCAAAAGTCGATGGAAGGAAGAGTTATAAGCCTTAAGGGTATAAAGCCTGAACTTGTATGGTGAAATTAATATATTATGCTCAACAAATGCCCAGTAAGCACTACACTTAATGTTCATATTCACATATTAATACTATTCTCACTTTTGGTTAGAGAAGTTTCTCTTTTCTGATGGCAGTGGCCACCAGGATAACCCAAAAGGCAACATGGTGCTGAGAAGTGATGGAGGAGTATCCAGCACTGAAATATCTCTATCACACCCTCCAAGGCTCAGGGTCTATTGCAGAAGAAATGACAGAAAAAATGTAAGAGCCAAAGGAAGGGTACCAATCCTTACAATTCAACTGTCCAGACAGAACTTATCCTTGATATCCATGACCTCACAGTAGCTCGTAATACCTTCAGAAGACCATCATAATAGGAGAAAAGATTATGACATCAAAATAAAAGGAGACAATGTAGAGGGGGGAATATGATGAAAGGTCGAGTTGTGAAGGGCAGGGGAGGGGATTATCATGGTTTATTGTCTGTAAGTATAGAAGTTGTCAATAAAAAAAAAAAAAAACTGGGTGTGCCTTGCACACTTGCAACCCAAGTATTGTGGGGATATGAGACTAGAGAATTACTGAGGCCCATCTGTCAGCCTATCTGACAAAGAAAATGAATTAACTAACTAACTAAATAAATAAATGTAGTTACAGTTCCAGTAAGAAATTCCATCTCAAGGAAACACAGAACTGAAAGATAAAGAGAGGGAACACTTGATGTTCTCCTCTGTCCCATTCATGGATACACACAGGCACAATTTGCTCATACAGGTGCATATCCCACATGCTGTACACACCCTACACAGCCATATGTGCCTAAAATAATAAAAAACAGTGTGTCATACTTTATTTATTTTGGATCTATATCATTGTTGATTAAAATGAAATATGAAGACTGTCTCTGAAATTTTATATTTTTATTTTCAAATTATTTATCTCTTTAATCCTTTCCACTCATATATGTTTTTTTGAACATGTATTTACTAGTAATGTTAAATATTATATTTTTAGCTGTATGTATATGACATACTTTGAATGAGTCCATATGTGCTGTATAAAAACAGGTGGTGTTTCATCATTATCTCTGCTACAAACTGACAGAACTGATCCAGTACAAGTGGTATAACCATTATATCTCTTTAAACTGTGATTTTCTTGCATATATTTGGTGATTACAATATTTATTATTGGGAAAACAAACTGATGAAATACTATTTTTCAAGTAAGGCAGTGCCTTGAGTGAAATTCTGCAAAATATCAGCAAATATATATAATCTGATTTTTCAAGGTAGTGATTCACTCTTTCCCAATTCACTATGTAGTCTCAGGGCAGCCGCGAACACATTGTGATCGTCTGCCTCTGCCCTCAGAGTGCTGGGATTAATGGTGTGTGCCATTGTGCCCAGCTTTCAGCAAAATTTTACTCATAATGGTAAGCCTAAAAGGTAGTGAGGCTATCATTCTTATTACTTAAATTAGATAGATAAAACTGAAATTGATACATTTGGATAGATAAGAAAAGATTTTTGTCAAATGAACAATACACCAGCCTATTTTAGAAAATGTCTGATTTTAAAAGTTGGACACTTTTTTTTTTCTTTGAAAGCAGTCTGTTTTATCTCTCAATTTTGCTAAAGATTTAAATGCATTGATGTGTTCCAATTGGCTTCATGCATGATAAAGTTGGCCAAACAGATGTTTGGAAAACAATTTTTAAATCCTCCTTACTCTTGCATTTCTAGAAAGAGTAAGCAGCATTTGTATAATATTGATTTTTTAAAGTGGGTGTAAATAAAGTGTTTGTAAAACAGATTTTGACTTAATGAACCAATATTAGGCAATATATTATAATAGATTTTACTCTCATCTGCTGTAACATAGATGATGTTTACCTATTATAGATTACAATGCTAATTGTACATGTGGATTAGGTACAGCACTGAAGTTTGACAATTTTCTTAAAGGCAGTCAATATTTATTTGTATCTTATTAAACATTTGTAAAATGTTCTGATTTACTTGTAACTGTAATGCAAATGTATGGCATGGGGTGTTGTATTTTAATACTTGTGTATAATACATACTGATTAAATTTGGGCAATTAATGTAGTCATGTTTTTTAATTACACAGAACATGAATCTTTCTACATTATGTTTCCTTAGGAAAATAAAAAAGACAAAATCACCAATGAAAAGGCCAGTATATGTTATATCACCCCCCCCCACACACACACACACGGCCACACATTTTTTTTTAATGATTTTTTAATGGTGAGGTACTATACTCAGCCTTAGCCTAGATCACTTGGGACCCTACGAGGATTTTTGACATAGCACTAGGATTGAGTAAGAATTGCCTAGCTACTTTTCTTTGAAATTTTGGATTAGGTTTCCTTGGCTTAGTTTCAAATAGACATTTTGAGCAAGACTTGTAAAGAAAGTCATAGGCGGAAAACAAAAAGCTAAATGAAATGCCATTTAATTTCCTATGTACCATTTCTCTGTTTTTTCTTTTCATCAAGTACTTAATGTCAACATTGCAAGAAAACATTAAAGAAAGACTACAAACAACAATGATATACTTTGAAACAGAATTTTCATTCAATTTATTTTGCTAATTCTTACAATGCCTTGTCCACTTAATAAAGTTTAGGTTTTGAATTAACAATGGAAAACATTTTCAAAGTAAATTTTAAAAATTAATGCATCTTATATTATAGCATTAGAGAATTTGACAGAAACAAAAATGGTCTAACTGCAAGTTATCTTTAGTATGTAAGAAAATATTATGGGTTCAAAAAATTAAAGAAAGCAATATTAATTTGGTTAGTTTAAATAGACTTAGACTGGAGATGTTGCAGAAGGTGTCTCCAGTAACCCACCAGTGTCAAAATTCAACTATTTTCACATGTTTCACAATCATTAAAAAACATTGAACACATGAAAATAACAACAACCAAAAGACCAAGATATAATTTAAAAGTGAGATGGCCCAGCACTCAGGAGGCAGAGGTAGAAGGATCTCCATGAGTTAGAGGTCACTTTGAGATTACCTAGTGAATTCCAGGTCAGCCCTGACTACAGTGAGACCTTAACTTGAACCCTGCCCCCCCCCCCCAAAAAAAAATGAGATGACAGCTAAACTATTATTATCAGTCCAGTAGAAAACAGTGAGATAAGTTAACACTGAGGGAAGTTGATTTAATTTTGATTCACAAAACTCTATCAGCTGGGAACCTTGCATTTAGGACAACTTAGTTTATAGGGGACAGCTGAATCAAACCACCACATTCCACTCCAGGCCCCCCAAACTGATAACCATCTATGATGTAAAATGCAATGAATCTAGCCCAACTTTAAACATCCCCATAGTTTTTGCCAATCCCAATGATGTTCAAACAGTCTCATAGTCCACGATATTTTTAAAATTTTTATTAGATATAGACATATTTAGTAAGTAAACAACACATGTTGATACCATCCTTTCCCTCTTCCCTGCCCTTTTCTGAAAATACCTTCCTTGTTGGGGATGTAGGCCAACACCATGGGGATTGTGAGTCATGCATTATATCAAATATCTGTGCAAAATGTCCACCCCCTCTTCCATAAAATTCCCTGAGTCATGCTGGGAGCATTGTAATTCTATTTCAGTGATGAGCACTTAGGAGACTCTGGATCTCAGATTTGGTAGGTGTTGAGTGTCCTCAGTGTCTATCTCCTTCATTCTTGTGCTAATATCAGATTCACTAAGAAAAGTGCACTCTTGCTCACTTCCCCAATTCCACTGTAGTTTTAACTGGTGCTGGGTAGAGTGCACTGGGTCACGTATGTCCTCAAGTCTACCTCCCATATGAAAAAGAGAAGCAGATTCTTCAATGGAGAATGAAGTCAATACTAGTTAAATGGGATAACCACTATTAATTTAGAGAGAATTAAAAGGGTTTAGGTCCTCTTATAGCCTAAGGTTAGGGGGAGCTTGACAATGGAAAGCGGAATCATTAACTGGATATGATTCTGACTTGTTTCCCAGTCCCAGATATGGTTTCCTTTCCATTGATTGGATCTGTTAGCAAATCCAAGGGCAGTTGGTTACCCATCATGGCTGTACACCATAATTGCACTTGTAGGATCTCATGAAGCTAAAAAGCTTTTGCACAGACAAACATACCATAAGCAGAGCCAATAGATTACCCTTAATGGGAGAAAAATCTTTGACATCTATACCACTGACAGAAGTTTAATATCTAGAATCTACAAAGAACTCAAAAAAACTAAACAATAAAAAATAAAAATCAAACAACTCACTCCAAAAGTGGGGCAGAGAACTAAATAGGGATTTCTCAGAGGAAGAATTACAAATGGCTAACACACACTTAAGAAAATGTTTGGGTTGGAGAAATGGCTTAGTGCTTAAGGTGCTTGCCTGCTAAGCCAAAGGACCCAAGTTTGATTCCCCAGGATCCACATAAGCCAGATGCAAAAGTGGTACTGGCATCTGGAGATTGCTTGCAGTGGCTGGAGGTCCTGACATGCCCATTCTCTCTCTCTCTCTCTCTCTCTCTCTCTCTCTCTCTCTCTCTCTCTCTCTCTCCCCCTGCCTATTTCTCTCTCTCAAGTAAATAAATAAAAATAAAATAATTCTTTTTAAAAAAGAAAATGTTCAACATCCCTAACCATTAGGGAAATGCAAATTAAAACAACTATAAGATTCCATCTTACCCCAGAAAGGATAGCAAACATTAAAAGTTCAAATGAGCCAGGTATGGTGGTACATGCCTTTAATCCAAGCACTCAGGAGGCAGAGGTAGGAGGATCACCATGAGTTCAAGGCCACCCTGAGACTACATAGTGAATTTCAGGTCAGCCTGAGCTAGAGTGAGACCCTTCTGCAGAAAAACAAACAAACAAACAAACAAAAATCAGATAAAAATAAATGCTGGTGAGAATATGGAGAAATAGGATCGCTCATTCACTGTTGGTGGGAATGTAAGCTGCTACAATTACTATGGAAATCAATATAGAGACTCCTGAAAAGGATGAAAGTAAAATTACCAAAAAAAAAAAAAAAACCCCTGTTATCCCTTTACTGGGTATTTGGCCCAAAACCTCTACATCTCAGTTCAGAGAGATTTGCTCAACCATGTTTATAGCTGCTCAATTCTTAATAGCTAAAACCTAGAATCAACCCAGGAGCCCATCATTGGATGAATGGATAACCAAGATGTGATACATCTACAGGATGGAATTATACTCCGTAGTAAGAAAAAAAAGACACAATGAAATATGTAGAAAAATGGTTGAACTCGGAACAGATCATTCTAATTGAACTCACACAACCACAGGACAACCATCACATGGTCTCACTCATCTGTGGTTCCCAACCTGGATCAGCCCTAGTTTCTGACATACCTGGATAGCATCTCAAGGCTTGGACAATAGGGAGGGTAGGGCTTAGCAGAAGGGGAAGGGTGGTGGAGGTGGGGGGGACAAAATTGAATCCAAATTGACTGGTACCATAGTATCCTACATCCTGGAAGTCAGAATAAAAGGTGGAACCCTTTAGAGGACTTTAGGGGAAGCAGCTGAATTAAAGGGCCCTGGAGAAGATGAGACGAAGCCTAGCCTCAGTTTTCTCCTGTTTATCTTTCTTCTCTGTTTTTTTTTATTATTTTTTTTAATTTTTACTTTTCCCTTAGCACAACAAACAAGACAGACTTCTGTCAGAGCACTTGATTACCCACCAGAAGTTAATAGGAAGATCCTACTGCTGAAGACACCATATGCTGTTGGCAGGGACCATGGAGAGACCTGGTTAAAATCTAGAAGATAGCCAGTCCCCAGACTTAGCCCCTCTAGTGCTTTAGTGTGCTACATGAGCAACAGAGGGAAAGTGGCCAACATCTGTCCAAGAACTCAAAATCTAAGTGACCCAGAAGTCCAAAAATCTTTTAACTGAGCCATAAAATAAAATAAAAAAATCACAATGGCACAGAATAAACACTCACACTGCAAAAGATGGTATCATGCATAGCAAAGAAATACTTAGCCAATACAATATTTTAAGAGGGCAAACATCAAACTATGTAGCTCCAAGTCCAACAACTCTAGCCAGTGGCAAGTTTCCAAATCTGATAATTCTAACCAGCAATAAGCATCTGGAGTTCCAATTTTTCCCCTCTAGCTACGCTACTCACAGTCCTGGAAAACTTCATCCAGGGCTGGCATCTCTCCTTAGCAGCCATATGGTGATCACAGCATCTCCCCTAGGTCTCCACTGCAACCCACAGTTCATCCTCATGGCTCTATCAGATCTCTCTGTTGGCAGTCCTGCTTCACACTGCCCTTGGCTGTTTCCAAAACAGAAAACTGTGTTTCAAATTCAAATGTACCTCTCCTTCTTGCATTTCTTATACTCCATAATACCAGGTGGGGTACAAATTTGTTAATACAGGGGGAAATAAAGCAGACTTTGAAGAACAGAACACTCCTTCAGCATTCAAAACACTTCATTCCTTCTGCTGTCCCAATGCCGAATAGCTGACCCAATCTTAGTTGTTGTAATCTCTCATATAATTATAGCTGAACAACAGCAATTTTGTCCCAAAGATTTCATTTTTTTCTGTGCCACATCTCTCTGCTCACACCAGTCCATTTCTATGCAATGCAACCCTGCACAAATTCTCAGGGCATGGGCATATCAGCAAGCTTCTCACACAAACTGTTTCTAGCCCAGTCCAGGCAAAACTTTTTCTCACCTTCATAAGCCAAACCTCACAGTCCATTGTTATTACTGCATTGAGGGCTTTCAACTCTGACCAGAATAGTCCATCAAGCTCTACTTATAGCACTGCAAGGTGTCTCTGAGACCAAGATTTCAAATCCTTTCACATTCATCTTGAAAATAAACTCTAAAAGGCCAAAGTCTCACAATCAGGTTTCAAGAAACTATCCCACTCCTCTGGTACCACCTTTATTAACTTAAGTGTTAATGTGGGTACTTGGGTATTTAGATAAACATGTTCTTTACCCATCATTTAATGCCCACAACAGTAACAATGTTTCTGTATAACTGGCTTTCTTGATATCAAAAAAGCAGACATTCTAAGAAATCAGATAATACGTGTTTTGTTTTTCTCTAGCACCTTTTTTTTAAAAACCTCTAAACTCTAACGTAATGCTTGGAATTCAGAAAATATTTAATAAATGTTTGATTGCAAAATTATTATATAAATATTCCAAATCCCCTCCTTTCAATTTCCTGAGACAGAAGTGCCTTCTGTTATGGAGTATTTTTTTTATAATGTTGAATCAATGGACATACTTCCTTGATCATGAAGGACTGTGGCAGGTGGTGGGTCTTTTCTGAAAGTAAAAGGAAGTACATGGGCTCTGTTTTCATTCATTCTGGCTCTCTGTCATGGCTTAGAGCATCCTGCAGATAAAAGAATCAATATGTTTGTGTTGCAGACTTACATCAAATGTAAAAACAACACAGCATGGCAGTGTTTTGGAAGAAAAAGGAAATGGAGGGAGAAATTTTTCTGTAAAACTTCAGCACATTTCTTTTTTTTTTTCATAAGAATACCTTTTCCATCTATGTAGAAAGCATTAGTGAAATGGGTAACATTTTAACTAGTGGATTAGAAGAATAAATTTAATGCAAAATGCAACACAAATAAAAGAGACTGTAGTATATAATTATCCAGAAAATAGTGTGGTCCTGTTTATTCCAGAAAAGAAAAGAAAAACCCCTTCAAAAGGAACATTTTAAAATGACTGAATATTTAAAGGATTAGTTTTTAAACACATATGTGGTTAAACAATAATAAAACACATCAAAAATCTACTTTCCTTGGAATGAATATGGGAAAGAATATAAGGTGTTTAAAATGACATTACAAATTATTGTTTTAAAATTTTAATGATATTTAATTCTCACTCACTCCCTTTGTGAGTGTGTTTGTGTATGTGTGTATGTGTGATTCTCTCTCCTCTTCTCTCACCTGCATCCTCAATTTCTCAATCCCTTATTTCTGTTTTTTACTACAACTTTATGGTTTGCTCACAAACAAGTTCTCCAATGAGCTCTTAGATTATTTTTGAATAATAGTTTTTTTCTTTTTCATTTATTTGAGAAAAATAAAAAGAGGCAGAAAGAGGGAGAGAAAGAGAGAAACAGAGAGAGCGCGTGCAAGCCAGGGCCTCTAGGCAATGCAAATGGACTTCAGAAACATGAGCCACCTTGTGCATCTGGCTTATGTGGGTCTTGGCGAGTTGAACCTGGGTTCTTTGGCTTTGCAGGCAAGCACTTTAAGTGATAAGCTATCTCTCCAACCCAAGTGATAGTTTTTATCTTTAAAAACTAATATTATTTTTCCTGTTGTATTCAAGAATTAGAACTCAGGTGAGGAAAAAGTCTGCATTACTGAGTTAGTCACTTTCTAACCTATATTTAAAAAAAAAATTCTCAAAAGTTAAAGACTTCACTAAATTTTATTTTGTTGAGTAATGAAGAATTACATATTTCAACATGCTTAAACTTTGGATTCTTGCAAAGACTAAAGTACTTAGAAAAAATTAATATCATGTTTGTTGCAGATACGTAGCTTCTGAAAATTGCTAACCCATCCAAACGTTTTAAACCATAAAGCAAAACACATTCAAGATGTAAATACGTGAGATGTTTGTTTCAAATAAAATGGCAAGTTGCAGATGTTATTTGTAGCTTTAAGAAGCTATCATGGGGATGGAGAGATTGCTTAGTGGTTAAGCACTTGCCTGTGAAGCCTAAGGACCCTGGTTCAAGCCTCGATTCCCTAGGACCCATGATAGCCAGATGCACAAGGGGGCGCAAGCGTTTGGAGTTTGTTTGCAGTGGCTGGAAGCCCTGGCACACCCATTCTCTTTCTCTCTATATCTGCCTCGTTATCTGTCTATTGCTCTCAAATAAATAAATAAAAATGAACAAATTTTTTTAAAAAGGAAGGTATCTCGGTAAACTCTAAATGCTATGCATGTCTATCTATGAGCTAAGCCTTCGTTTTACCTTCACAGTGGTAATACACACACACACACACACACACACACACACACACACACACACACACGCACACACCTCTTTGCAGATCCTTCCACTACAGCTATAGCTGTGCTCCAAAGACACTTTAGTTTGCTTGACATGAAGAAAAGCCATAACCCAATATACTTTCTTTGTTAACATTTACTTATCTTCAAAGATAATGAGAGGAACTTTTTCTTGTGAAAACTTTATGTAAGAATACTCAGCTTCAAGATCAATATTAACTTTTATCATGAGCAACAAACTTTGTTTTATTTCCTTGCCATTTACTTTGGGTTTAGTTATGAACTATCTTAGTCAACTCAAAGAATCTATTGTACTGACAACAAAAGCATGGATATTTGGTGAAAAACAAGCCAATCTTGCGTGTGTGTGTGTGTGTGTGTGTGTGTGTGTGTGTGTGTGTATGTGTGTGTATGAGGTAAAGCCTAGCAAAGACAGATACTTCAAGTTGTTTACATCTCTTAGATTGATGATCCCTTGACTCACAGTACTTTTTACTTTATGTCATTTTGCATATCTTGTGTTATTTCATCCTAAGAAATGACTGCTGAATTCATTTTTTTATTGAATCAGAAGATATGCTTAAAATTGGATATGATTCCTTCCTTTATCCTGGCAGTTCTTTTTCATGAGAATCTAAATAGAAAGCACTTAAGCAGATCCAAGGAATCATGCTATGACCTATCTATGTTTTCTGGGTTTTTTTTTTTTTTTTTGGTGTCATTATAAATTTATATGTGTGTGTGTGTGTGTGTGTGTGTATTTTTATTTTAAAATATTTTTTTATGTGAGACACTGAGAGAGAAGCAGAGATAGAGAAATAGAGAGAATGAGTGCTCCAGGACCTTCAGTTTCTGCAAACAAACACCAGATGCATGTGTTACCTTGTGCATCTGGCTTATGTGGGTCTTGGGCAACTGAACTCTGGTCCTTTGGTTTATAATGAAGCACTTTAACTGCTAATCCATCTTTTTAGCCTTGTTGTACTTTTTGACAGAGGTTCATTATGTATTCCTAAGCTTGCTGTGGACTCTTGATCCTCATTCTACCTCTGCCTCAGTTCTGTGGTTACAAAGGTAGATCACCATACCCTAATGCACCATGCTTTAATAATCTTGCCCATCACTTGGTCATGGAGACAGACAGCTGTTCATCCCCACCAACCCTTCATTATCTTGAAGTCTACTGATTCTGTTCTCAAACTTTTACATGCTATTTCTGAAATAGTCTTGAAATACTCATATTCCTTTTTATTCATGGCAGGTTCTTTGTACTTTTATAGGTGTTAGTTTCCATAGAGATGTAGTATCTTCCTTTGCAGTCCCAACAATATCTTAATAAATTTTAGTATATTCATATAATATTTTTTTCTCAAATGCTTATTTCTTATATTATCACACAAGCTCCAGGAATCCTTGTATAATACTTTTCTCATCATTGGTTCATGGGTGCAGCATATTTTTTGATATGGTACATGTACAAAAATTATAAATTATATAAATACATGATCATTAATGAGCTCCCCTGGATCTCCTCATATGCATTCTAGCACTATACTTATTTTCTTATGCTAGTTTGTGTCTTATACATATTAAAAGAAGTTTTGAAATTAATAACTTTATGTTGGCAATATCCATCTTTTCTTTATTATTTAAAGAATTTGTTGAACCCAATGAATTCTAGGAGGGGATGACCCACAGCTCTGTGTCTTCCAAAGGGACTCCCAGGGAACTCCATGTGAATCTCTAGGATTCTGAATTCCCCTGTGTTCTTCACTCAGTGATGAGTGATTGGTACTAAAAGAGGGATATATTTTAGTGGATACGGTTCAAAAGATTTAGAGAAATAATGTCTGCTATTGGAACAGAAGTGATATTTTCAGAAGATTGAACATAATCTCCACTATAAATCATATAGCAACTCAACATGATAACTTTAAGGGATGTTTGTGTGTATATCATAATATATAAATGTATTGCTAATTTTAGTCATTAATTGGTTTTTATATTTACTGTACATTTTATGCCATAAAAAGAGAAACCTGGAGTATGGTGAGATGGCTCAGCAGTTCAAGACACTTGCTTGCAAAGCCTGTAACCTGGATTAAATTCTCCTACACCAACATAAAGTCAGTTGCAAAGTGGTACATGAATCTGTGATTCTGATGTTCTTGCGGCAATGGGAGGTGGAACCAGGCTAAACTGAAGCTTTTTGACCTACTACTCTGATGTTTCTATGCAGTTAGGAAGTTTGTTTTCAGAGGCTACAGAGTCTGTCTCCAAAAAATACATGGAAGATAGACAACCCTCTGACTTTCACATGCTTGCCATAACACATGCACCCAGGGAATCTCTCTCTCTTTCTCTCTCTCTGTCTCTGTCTCTCTCTCTCTCTCTCTCAAACACACACACACACACACACACACACACACACACACACACACACTTTCTAATAAACTCTTTCTCTCCCTTACACATACAAATAAATAATAAATACTTTAAAAAGAACATAAAGAAGAAGAGAAAGATGTCAGACTCTACACCATATGCTTAATTACTAGTCCTAAGTCAATCACTTGGGAGAATGAAGTAATCTCTCTATCAACTTCTGAGGAATTCTCCAGGATTATATATTTATACCACACAGATATGATATAAGCACCTTTAGTGGACATATAGAGACATCTTTTGCAACTAATATAAAAAGATGGCATTCAATCCTTAATTACCAATCAAGTAGGTGGCACTGCTTGGGCATGCTTTGAAGATGTGAGATAGCTCTGGATTGTCTGAATGAGGCCACTGCTTTTGCATTTTGCATAGCAGTTACTGTCAGGTTAGCACAAAAAGAGAATGGTCATCACACCAGGTTATTTGTTGCTAAATAGATTAGACCATGAGTTGCTTGGACAGATATTGGTCATTTCCCCCAGTCGCCCATGTAGCACATTCTGGCACTAGACACGCTGACTTTTTGGGGACTGACTTTCTCCTGGCTTCCAGCCAGGCCGTTCAATTTTACATGTCAGCTGCATATGGAGTCTTCAGCAATAGGGTCTTACCACTGACCTTTGGTGGGTCATCAAGTACTCTGACAAAAGTCTGTCATTGTTTTAGGAAACCTTGTAGGTTTCTCTGATCAAAAGCTCATTGTGGATGATAGCCCCATGCTGGGAGTACTGAAGCAGACAAAAAATGAACCCAACATGGCTCACGGAAATTTTGCAGAAGAGGGGACGGAAAGAATGTCAGAGTCACATGTTGGGTCATGATATGGAGAGACATTTATTGTACCAATAACTGTGGACTAACTCCACAATGCACGACCCATTTACATCAACAAGGAAGGTCCACTGGGAGGGGGTAGGTCATGGATGAACCTAAACAATGGTACCAGACTGCCTGTATTTGCTGAAAACTAATAACTTAAATTAAATTAAATAAATAAATAAATACGTTATTTTATAAAGCAAAAATAAAAAAGAGAATGGTGTCTGACAGATAGGAAATGTTAGCAAATCTGTGACTCCTCCACCCTGTGTCTGTCAATGTGCTTTTAACAAAGCTGACATGCTTAACATATTCTGAAATGAAAATGAAAATCCAAGGGCCAAACTCTGTGAGCAGTGCTGTATGTTGTAGTATGCATTGTTATTTTATTCACTGTCTTCTTTTTTATATATCATGTTCCATCAAGAACTTAGGTATTGAAAATTTAACTGTATTCTCTGTGAAGGCTGTTAATGGAATCTTGTTTCTGCAAACTTTATTCTATTGCTGTGTTGTAATCCTTAAGCAGAAAATGACTTTGCTCAATTCATACTAGTGTTCTCTAAAAATATAACTTGATTCTTGGTATATTAATGCCCTATTTTATTTTTTTATATTATTGAACTTTATGTACAAAATCATTTGATTTCAAATAAACATTTAATGTAAAAACAAATGTTGTTTTAAACTGAATTTTTTTTAACATCCACTGTACCATTCGAATGCTTTATCAGCATACACTATTTCTTCAAAATCTGTTATCAAGGGTACATATAGAAAAGCATTTTTTTATAAATGGAAACAAAGAGATTTTTCAGCTTTTATTGTAAGATGACATAAAAAATTTTACTCAACAAAAGTAATTTCATTACTCTTTGGGGGAGGGAATCACCAACTTTCTGTGCAAACAATGCTTCTTTTAAGCATTAAGAGCATGACTGCTTAAGAAATGACATAAGTGATAATTCTACACCTACATCTCCCCTAAAATAATCTTTTTTTTTTTTTTTTTTTTTTACATATGTGCACAGCTTTAGCAAACTAAAGCCCGAGAGAAATGCTCAAAACCCATTACCCAGAGGCAAAATGATAGTTTAGTGGAAATCCTCATGGGGAGAGCTTACCAGCCAAGGAGTCAGTAACAAAAGCTGCAGTTTCCCTCTTCCCTATTTTTAAACACAAAAATCAATGACTAAGAACTTAATACAGGATGACAAATCACATCCACACTATTAGTTAAATATTCTCACAGTTATACACATCTTAAGGACCAACCAAACCAGTATTTACATTTTATAAATGTCTGAAGACACCATTAGAAAGCTTATATATCCCTTCACTAAACAAAATAGGGAACTGCATCTGATGGTGGTGGAATGAGATTAAAAAATTAAAAATACCAGTATTTACAGCAGCATTGATCCTTTATAAAGAATATGAAAATGCAATATCTTTAAAGGACAATAAAAAATTGAGGTGATGTTATTCAACCACAGTGCTTGGAATTGGAATAAAAACCTATTGGTGCTTACTAATATTCCAGTAGTGAAACTGCTTTCTGTTGGGAAAAAAAAAAAATCCAGCCGCAAATATATGCGTAAAACACATAACACAGGGCAAATTGCTCAAAACAGTTCAAGTCAGCTTATCTGCATCAGATATTCTAATAATTAAGTACATTACAAAGACATCCTTGCCAAGAAAAAAAAAACAAAAAACAGGTATAACATTTTCTGGTTCATTTTTATAGAACACTCCCCTAAAAAGTGGCATCTTAAAAATCTCAACTTTGTTCTTCCCTTGCTTGGCAATCCTCATAAAAAGATGTGTACTGATGAATTTAGCATGTGATTACCTAATTGAAAATTAAAAAAAGAAAATATTCAAGTTTAAAAAAACTGTCGGGTAAGCAAGCACTAAAATTCTCCACATGAAAACCAATGGTCAGTAACCCTTATGACACACATGACATCTCACTGTCAACGTGAAAAATTAACATAATTTCAAACAGGCATAAGATGAAGAAGTGCTACTTTAAAATTGTCAAATGAACTTAATGTAAAATACCGTGCATTGTAGTATTTCATTGAAAATTAATAGTGATTTCAAAGTCAAGGATCATACTTTGTTTGCAAGTAATAATGCAACAAATTCACAAAAATCTCCAATTCTAGACCAGGGAGTTATATTTCAAACTTGCCTCCCTAAGAATATTATCTCATAATTACAAAGTAGAAAAACAGCCAGTCACAAATGCAAAAAGCATTAATTTAAATTTGAAATAATTTCTAGAATAATTCAATAGATTTCATGTTTTTTGCAGTTACAAGTACTCTCCTTCAAGTTAATGCCCTATTTTCAAAAGCTGAATTGTGTCCTTCAGAGTAATAAATCTTGTTGCTAGTTTGAATTTTACATATCCTAAATAGAATTCATTTTCCTTTAGCATAGAAAACTTCATGGAGGTATATATTTATGTACAATTTCCACAACTATTAGTACTCATCTTGCATGTCTGAGAGACCCTACCACAGTTTTGGTGATAAATCATTGAATAAATATTCCTCATACCAAAGGAATGTATGCATATTTAAAATATTTATTTGTGATATACTATTTTTAAAATTTTCTTTGAGCTTGTGAGACTTTGAATACATATTATAGACCTTCATATATTTTTTTTGTTGGTATGGTAACTCAATTGTGTTGTGTCAAATATGATGACATTAGTTAATAATCCCATCTCTGTGGCAAAAATACTTCAAGAAGGAATAGCTTACTTTGGCTCACAATTTGAAGGTATAGTTTGGGAAGGTGTGGAGACAAGAGAAGCTCTATCAAGAGTGGTAGGAAAATGAAGTGTCTGGTCATGTAGTAGCTGCAGTCAGGTTTCAAAGAGAAATGCATGTCTGTGCTCAGCTCACTTTCTCTTGTGTGCCTCTTCACTCAGTCTTGAACCTCAGTTCATGAGCTGATGCTGCCCACACTGAGGTTGGGTCAGCTATTGCCAGTGTAACCTGTCTGGAAACACCCTTAGAGATAGAATCAAATGTATGTCACCTAGGTGATTCTAAGTCATATCACAATGGCAATAGTGATTTAACATTACGTAGGAGAAAGGAGAAATGTAAGTCAATTACACTTCACTGAAATAAATACTAAAAAGAAACAAAATGAGGATTCTCTCTCATTGCATGATTTAATTAAGCATAATTTTGTATGTTAATTGTTTTTCCAAAAGTAAAGACAGCTCAAAGATACCTGTAAAAGTACAATTTTTAATTAAAGAAAGCCTCAAACTTTAGAAGAGCTTTAATATCTAGCTAAGGATTATGGTCTTCATTCTATAGATAATAAGAGACATTGACCATTTTAAAAGTGCCAGTATAATCAAATATTTTATAGAGAATTACCTCTACTGAAAGGTGGCACCCACTCTGCAGTGGGTTATAATGGCAGCAGAAAGGACCATGATAAGTTATTACTATGTAAAAGACAGGATGAGCTATAGTTTAAAATAGAGAAGTAGCATCAAGCAGAATAGTCTATGACTGGCCATTGGTTGAACTGCTCATGAAACATAGTATTAATGGAATATTCTTATCTGGGTTAAATGTCAGCATTGTAGAGGTAGTGGTGGGAGACAGTTGTATGTATGTGTGGGGGCACTCTTTCAGTGTTTCCTTTAGTGAAGTGAACAAGAAGTGGATAGAATTCCTTTTCACTACTCAAATGTGTTTTGAAATATTTTTACGCATTTTTGCAGTGAACAGAAGTTCACTTAGCATTTGGATATAGTATTGAAATAATGCATTTAACATTCCTGGCTTCTAAAAGAAATTCTAATCTCAAAATAAAAATTATATATATTCTGGCTCCTAATCAAGGATTTTATCCTAAGAATCCTGCCAGTTACACTGACTATGTTTGGCATCAAGTGTGTGTGTTCAAATTTTTATTATCACTGTAAGAAAGTTTTGGTATTTGTACATTGACTTGATAATAGTATTATGCAATATATTTATAAAATTTTAAATATAAATACGCTTTTAAAAATAACTTTATATATGTAAGTAGCAGAAAAGATTAATTAATGGGAGAAAAGGCCCAAAATGAGGTCTGAGGAAGAGATTGAGTCACGGAAAGATGGAGGGACAAGTAATCAAAATCTAAGAGGACATAAATAAAACATACGTAATCCTACATTTTTTGGACACTCCGGAGCTGTAGATTATTGCTAGAAAATTTTCAGTGCCAGTGATGGGATATCTTCCAGTGAGTTGTTGGCCAGGGATATCCTTGATGCCCCCAAAACATTATAGGCCATTGCCGAGGCCCTTGGTTTCCCATCAGGAATAGATGGTAAGACCCTCTTGCTGAAGACTCCATATACTTGGGCTGCAAGGCCACTGAGCAATCCTGCTGGAACTGAGCTAATAGCCTCCTCCATGGAGACCAGCTGACAGAAAGTTGGAAGAAGCCATTCTGCATTCAGTTCAATGGGAGAAAGAGAAATCACCAGTGAAGATACTCATCAGTGGACACTGCAAGCCTTATAATTGGACAACCAGGCCAAATGAGCCAACAGGTGCAATAGTGGCACATCTGTTATGGGGGAAACCAACTGTCCTCTAATGGGACTGGAAACCCTCTCCATGGGAAGGGAATATATCCCTGATACCAAAAACTTAAAACAGGGGCAGTCATAAGCCCTTGGGGTGCAATGTCTGTTGTTTGGCCAAATGTATACACTGTGCTCATCAAATGGCCCAGTAAGCACTTCTGTTAATGTTCACACACTTATATTAATGCTACTCTCACTTTTGGTTGAGAATCGTCTCTTTTCAGATGGCAGTGACCTTGAGATGACTCAGAAGGTATCATGGCGATGGAAAGAAATGACCACAGTGCTCAGTAATGCAGTATCTGTATCACACCTTCCAAGACTCAAAGTCTAATGTGGAAGAGGTGGTGGAAAGAATGTAAGAGCCAAAGGAAGGGCAGGAATCCATACAACATGCTCCCTCCAGACAAAATTGCCTGAATATTTATGCCCTCACAGTCGTGATACTACCTGCATACGACCATCATAAGAGGAAGAAAAGATCAAGACATCAAAAGTAAAAGAGAGACTGAGATGGGGAAGGGGTATGATGGAGAGTGGAGTTTCAAAGGAGTAGGTGTGGGGAGGGAGGGTATTACCATGGAATATTTTTTATAATCATGGCAGTTGTTAATAAAAAAATTTAAAAAATAAAAGAATAAAGTAGGCCTTGATGGGCTCGTCTTAAAAAAAAAAAAAAAAAAAAAAAACTTCCCTCTTTTATCTGTATAACACATAGAAATGAGTCAATGTTTTTTTTTTTTTTTTTTTAATCTGATGCTGACTGTGACGTGTTTGTATAAATCTAGGTCAAATTAAAGAAAATAATAAATTAGCAACATTAATTTATAACAATCCAAAAATGCTCACTGGATTAGTAAAATCTCAAAGGCACTCCATAAGACCCTATTATATTAATTCAGAGAGAAGGAGAACAAATCCCAAGCCTAAAGCAAATCATTGGGAAAAGACAGAGGAGAAGGTGGGATACTTAATCAGAAGGTGGTATAGATATGTAGATACATTATAACAAGATTTTTGAAAGGCTAAGATACCAGGGGATCAGGACAATGATTCAGTTCTATAGGTAAAAATGAAATGTTTCATCACATCTAGTAATACAAAGTCACTTATAGGAAGTACATGTGACCAAAAAGATTTCTTATTCTTCCAAATACTCAAGTGAATCAAAGAAGCTAGCATATCTCCAAAATAATTACCAAAGAACTCTAGCAACAATTTTAGAATTGTCTCAAGGTAGATTTGCTAAACATATGCATCAGTACTATATTATAAGATAAGTTAGTAGTAATTGTCCTTTTCACTTTAATGATTTAATGATTGGCATGTAAATTCAACAATGAATATTTGTTTTCTGAAAGTGGCATATAATTTTTCTGTCAATCTGTTTGCCTCCTACAAGTATACTCCTTCATCATGATCCTTTCCTTTAGAAGAATCTCATTTAACAACTTCTAAATATCCAAATATATTGCCAAGTTTAATATTTCTAGTAATGATTTTAAATCTTGCATCTTAGGTTATACAAGTTTGTTCTTGCATTATCATTCAGTTAATGATTCAACCTACCAAGCAGGATTTAAGTCAAGAAAACTACAAATGAACTAATACTTATGTTTCCCTAAATGAATTTGTACTGTAATGGAGCAGTGGAACTTGTTAAGAATAATGGGTGTTCCTTAAAGAAAGGCTGCCTTGGGCTAGGGAGATGGCTTAGCAGTTAAGCACTTGCCAGTGAAGCCTAAGGACCCCGGTTCAAGGCTCGGTTCCCCAGGTCCCACATTAGCCAGATGCACAAGGGGGTGCACGTGTCTGGAGTTCGTTTGCAGAGGCTGGAAGCCCTGGCACGCCCATTCTCTCTCTCTCTCCCTCTATCTGTCTTTCTCTCTGTGTCTGTTGCTCTCAAATAAATAAATAAAAAATTTAAAAAAAAAAAGAAAGGCTGCCTTGATATAACTACTGATCCCTTGTTCCATTGTGTGTAGCAGGTACATTCAAGCCATTCAGGATAAATTCTGAGAAATATGTCATCAGGCCACTTTGCTATTTAATAAAAAAATCATAAAGTACACTTACACAAACTATGATGCAACATACAAGGAGAATAAAATATTGAGAGACTATCATACAATATGCAGTAATTGAAATGCATGTGCATAAGACATGACTATATCCTATTGGTTTACTGGCCTTATTACTCAAAATGTATGAAAGTAAACTAACTTCAATTGAGATATTGGGAGTTCTCACTGAGATTTATAGTAAAAAGCCAAACACAAAAGTATGTAATCATGATTCATTCTAAGAATAAATGGTACCAGAAAATACTGTAACATGCCTCAATGTTACTTCTGTGCTTATAGTAGATGTGTTCAAATAAGGTTTCAGTTAGGAAACAGAAAATGTGTCAGGAATTATTCATCAACTTAAGAATGTATGTATACTACTTTGGTCAGCAGTAGTGAGAAGTATTATTATTCCCATATATCCCATGGCTCTGTGAGAGAAGACAATGTATCCTTGCTATGTACAATGCAGGAGTAGACATATGACTGTCTACAGGAAATACTTGTAATAGTGTCAATATTTATGCATGTGTGTGTTTCTTAAGTTTAAAAAATACATATGTAGGCAAAACTGACATGTCAGAAATATTCAGAATTATTTTCTGTTTGTTTGTTTTTGAAGGTAGGGTTTCATTATAGCCACAGGCTGACCTGGAATTCACTATGTAGTCTCAGGCTGGTCCTGAACTTAAAATAATCTTCCTAACCCTAAATCCTGACTGCTGGGATAAAAACATGTTCCGCCATCTCTGGCCTAATATTCATAATTCTTCATAGCCATTGGAGGTTGTGGGTTTCACAAGTTTCTCTTTATCTTTAAAAAACAGTTAACTATGTTTTAGGTAGAGAGTGATGTTTATTCTGAGTCTCAGCTTGAAACTGGTCTAGGAAAATCATCCTGATGAGGAAATATACCTCTATCTATTGCCTAGTGGATTTCTAGCATCTTTTTTCTTCTATTAAGATTACATTGTTATTGGTGGTACAGTATTATAGTTTAATGTGTCACTCCCTATCTCAATTTTACTTATATAATGAGCTATGTGAAAATTTCCAAACTTTTGCTTTTTGATTAAGGAGTATTCAGAGCTGGCTCTGATGGTGCAGGTCCTTAATCTCAGCACTTGAGGAGCAGAGGTAGGGGGATCACCATGAGTTGGAGACAACCTTGAGAGTATATAGTAAATTCTATCTCAGACTAGGCCAGAGTTAGAATATATATTGAAGAAAAAGAAGACCAAAAACAAACAAACAAATATAAAGGTATTGAAGGAACTCCCATTTAGATCATTAAAAAGATAGGTGTGTCCACTCTCACCTCTGCTCTTCAACTTAGTACTGTAAGTCCTAGCTCAAGCAATTGGACAGGAGAAAGAAGTAAAAGGGATACAAATTGGAAAGGAAGAAGTTAAGTTAGCCCTAATTGCAGATGACATGATTCTATACATAAGGGACCTGAGAACCTTCATCTCAAAACTCACAAAGGTGATTAACTCCTTTAGCAAAGTAGCAGGATACAAAATCTATGCACAAAAATAAGTAGACTTGGACTTCCAGTCAAGATGGTGTCTGCCTAACCTTGCCTCACCTCATGGGGAAGGAAAGGTAAGAGCCTTATGGTTCAGGTTTATTTTTTTAGGGGTTTGCTGATTATAGTAGTCTTCCAGAGGGAGGGTATGGAGGAGCAAAGAAGGGCATCCACTGATTCCCACAGTCTCAGGTTGTACTCCAGTCCCTTAATCCCCTCAAGCAGCCTTACTAGCAACAGTCCCAGCAGGAGGCACTTCATGAACTAACTACAGGCAAAGTGGACCCAGGGTAGCAGGCTAGGTACTCTGCCCTAGGCTGTCTTGCCATTGCACAATGGAAAATTTAATTCAACAAAATTATAGAAGAAAACTTTAGGAGTCTCTCAAAAGAAAATCCCATCAAGTTACAAGAAGCTCACAGAACTCCAATCAGTTTGGATCAAAGAAGAAATTCTCAGCCTGGCGTGGTGGCACAGGCCTTTAATCCCAGCACTCAGGAGGCAGAGGTAGGAGGATTGCCATGAGTTCAAGGCCACCCTGAGATGACAGAGTTAATTTCAGGTCAGCCTGGACCAGAGTGAGACCCTACCTCAAAAAAACAAAAAACAACAACAACAAAAAAAAAAAAAAAAAAAAAAAAGAAGAAGAAGAAGAAGAAATTCTCCAAGACATATTATCATTAAGACTCTAAACATTGGGGTGACTTCTGGCCAAGATGGCAACTGCCTAACTGTGCTGCAAATCCTGGGTAAAGAAAGGCAAGGCGTTAAGGGTTCACTGGGTCTTTTAGGGGAGCGCAATCTCCAATAGATTGCCAGTGGGAGGGCATGGGTGGGGGGGTGTGGGGGAGAGAAACAGGGAATCACTGATCCCCTAGTGGGCAAGTAGCCCACCCCTCCCCCAAAATAGTGGCCATATCCATATCAACAGTGCCACCAAACACTAATTGATCCCTGTGTGCGGAAGCTGCTCTGCCCACTTGCCCACTTACTGCTCCAGCCACCGTGCATTCAGCAAGTCCTGGCAATAACAGGGAAGTGCTGATTCTCTCACCGATGGGTAGCGCACCCCTCCCCCAATGTAGCCACCATACCCACGGAGCCACCACATGCCAATCCATGCCTGTGGAAGATTAGACTGCTCCGCCTACTTGCCCTCTTCCTGTTCTGGAGATTGCACGTTCAGTGAGTCCTGGCAATAACAGGGAATCCCTGAATCCCTCAGAAGTGGGTAGTACACCTCTCCCCCCTAGTAGCCACCATATCCACAGTGCAGCCACACACAGATTGATCCCTACCCTTGGAAGCTTAGACTGCTCCGCCCACTCACTCACTTACTGCTCCTCCTGCCACACCTTCAGTGAGTTCAGTCCCACAGCAACTGCCACACATGTTCAGATTGCGTCCCTCGCGTGCGCCAGCTCAGGTGCCATCCCCTACCTGTCTGCCACACTGGCCATCCGCCATTGTCCTGTGGCAGGGAAGCGCAGACTGCTTCCAGGTCCCAGTGTTCCCAGGGGGAGTTTGGACTGCTTTAGTACTTGGTGCATCAGTGTCTCTCCTAGTGCAAATGCAGGCAGCTTTGGCACATTGCCCCTTGAGAATTCGGGCAACTTTGGTGCCCCTGCCAGGCAGTAGATCAGGTGGCTTTGGAAAGTGAGAGCCAAAGCCCAGGCTGCTTGGCAACTCCATCAGGCTGCCTCATATACCTATTGTGCTTGAGCCCAGGCTGATCCACCCACCTATGTGCCCATACACTGTCATGGGCAGACCACAGCACAAAAGAAATAATATGAAAAATCAAATGCAAGAAGATCCAGTTAGATCACACACTCTGACAATTAATATATCTAACCAAAAATAGAAGAGTCATTAGGATCAGAACATCAAATTGAAGCTATGAGCAATGCAACCCTGACAAACCTACTGGTAGAACTTGCAAGAAAGTAACAAAGGACAGAAAATCCTGTGGATACTGCCATCACTAAACTAGAACTAACAGATAATAAATTGGAAGGAGTTAAAAGAGAGTTAAGAGATTTGACGGAGAGTGAAAAAAAAAAAAAAAAAAGACCTTAGAAATGAGCTGGCCGTGCTAAATGAAGACATAGAGAAATGCAAGGATGAATTCCAAGAATCATCAAGAAAATCAGAAAATGATGTGGAAAGGGAGCTTGACAGAGGGAGGGAAACTATACATAGAAAAGTAGTAGAAAATGCACACTTAAATGAACAAGTTTAAAATCCTCTAGAAGCTCTCAAAGAGAGAGTCAGCCAGTATAGAAACTCTGATCTGGAAGACAAGATGGAAGAAACAGTTCGAGAGAGTTCAAAAAGTTCAGTAAGTTCAAAAGTTCCTGTGAACAGAACATGTGGGAAGTGTGGGATACACTTAAATGTCCTAATATCAGGATCACTGGAATCCCAGAAGGAGAAGAAATTCAGACCAAAGGCAAGGAGAACTTATATAACAACATAATTGAAGAAAATGTACCCAGGCTCATAAAAGAAAGGTCCATCAAGATACAAGAAGGCAACAGAACTCCAAACAGACTGGACCAAAGGAGAAACTCTCCAAGACATATTATCATTAAGACTCTAAACACTGACACCAAAGAGAAAATCCTAAAAGCAACTAGGGAAAAACAGCACATCACTTTCAAAGGTAACCCCATCAGAATTACTTTAGACTTCTCAATGGAAACCCTGAAAGCTAGAAGGGCCTAGAATGAAACACTGCAAAGTCGAAGAACCTATGGCTTCCAATCCAAACTACTTTACCCAGCAAAAGTATCCGTCATAATAGATGGTGAACGAAAAATTTTCCATGAGAAAACCCAGCTTTACAATTATATAAACACAAAACCAAAACTTCAGAGAGTACTTCAGGAAATTCTCCACAGAGAAGAAATGAATAACCAAACTCAAATGCCTACAAGAAGCACATCACAATAACAAAACTCAGAGTAGGCACAAAAAAACTTCAAATTCCATGAAAACACCAACCCACATCTACCATAACAATATGGCAGGGATCAAATCAAATCTCACAGTCATTACCCTAAATATTCATGGCCTTAATTCACCCATCAAGAGACACAAGCTAACAGGATAAATAAAAAATTAGATCCCTCAATATGTTGCCTTCAAGTAACCCACCTCACCACTAAAGACATACACCTCGTCATGGTGAAAGGGTGGAAAACAATATTCCAAGCAAATGGGAATAAGAATCAAGCAGGTGTAGCTATATTAAGATCGGATAAAATAGTCTTCAAACCAAAAAAGACAAAGAGACCATTTCCTACTTACAAAGTGAATGATCTATCAAGGGGCTATTACAATCATAAAACTGTGTGCACCAAACACAGGGGCACCACAATTGATAAAACAAAACCTACTTGACAATAAAGCAGAAATAACCACCAACACCATCATAGCTGGGAACTTCAATATACCATTATCAGTAATAGACAGATCATCCAAAGAGAAACTCAACAGTGAAGTAAGAGAGCTCAACAAAACCATAGAGCACTCAGACCTAACAGACATCTAGAGAACTTTCCATCCCAAATCCACAGACTAAACATTCTTCTCAGCAGCCCATGGTACATTCCCCAAAATAGACCATATACTGGGTCACAAAGACTGCCTCTACAAATTTAGGAAGATTGACATAACTCCCTACATGATATCAGATCACAATGGTATATTGCTAGAAATCAATAACAAAAGACCCACCAAGAATTGCAAACGGAATCAAATGACACATCAAAAGCATTATCCACCAGACCAAGTGTAATTCATCCCAGGAACACAGGGGTGGATCAGCATATGGAAATCTGTCAATGTAATACACCACATAAACAAAGTTAAACATAAAAACCACATGATCATTTCTATAGATGCAAAAAAGGCCTTTGACAAGATACAACACCACTTCATGATAAAAACATTGGAGAGAATTAGCATGGTTGGTTCATATCTTAACATAATAAAGGTAATATACAAAGCTCCTAAGGCCCAAATAATACTTAATGGAGAGAGCTTGGAGGAATACCCATTAAGGTAAGGAACAAGACAGGGTTGTCTACTCTCACCTCTGCTTTTAATATAGTACTGGAAGTTCTAGCTCAAGCAATAACACAGGAGAAGGAAACAAAAGAGATACATGATTGTATATGTAAGAGACTGGAGAGATTCCATCCCAAAATTATCTCCTATAGCAAAGTAGAAGGGTACAAAATCAATGCACAAAAATTAGTAGCCTTTCTACATGCAAATGAAAAAGATACAGAGAAAAAAAATAAGGGACATGGTCCCATTTTCAATAGCAACAAAAAAATAAAATACCTTGGAATAATGTTCACAAAGGAAGTGAAAGATCTATACAATGAAAACATGAAAACACTCAAAAAAGAAATTGAGGAGAACTTGAGAAAATGTGAAGACCTCACATGCTCCTAGAGAGGCAGAATTAACATTGTGAAGATGACAATTAAAATCCCTACAGTATTCTTCACAGACATAGAAAAAATGATCTCAAATTTCATATGGAAAGGCAGAAGGCCTCACATATCCAAACAAATCCTCAGCAAAACAAATACCTCTGGAGGCATCACCATACCTGATCTAAAGCTATATTACAAAGCCATAGTAATAAAAACTGCATGATACTGCCATAAAAACAGGAGTATAGACCAATGGAATATACTTCAGGACCTGGATTTGGGTCAAGCAACTATATCTACTTGATATTCTACAAAGTCCCTACCAATATAGGCTCAAAAAAAGACAGCATCTTCAACCAACGGTGCTGGACAAACTGGGTAACCATATGCAGGAAACTGAAACTTGATCCACACATTTTTCCATGCACTACACTCAAGTCCAAATGGATCCAAGTCATCAACATAAGACCCGAAACTCAAAAACTACTGGAAGAAAATTTAGATAGTACTTTCCATGATACAGGAATGGGAAAAGACTTCCTGAAAAATACTCCAGTAGCTTACAGTATTAAACAGTCACTCAACCAATGGGATCATATGAAGCTGAAGAGTTTCCTTACAGACAAGCATACAATAAGCAAAGCCTACAGATTACCAACACAATGGGAGAAAATATTTGTGGGTTATTCAGCTGATAGAGGCCTAATCACTGGAATTTAGAAAGAACTCAAAAATCTAAACAGTAAGAAGTCAAACACACCATTCACAAAATGGGGCCAAGAGCTGAACAGGCAGTTCACAGAGGAAGAAGTACAAATGGCAAACACACACTTAAGAAAATGTTCATCATCCCTACTCTTCAGATAAATGCAAATTAAAACAACTATGAGATTCCACCTTACCCCAATAAGGATAGAAAACATCAAAAAATCAAATGAAAATAAATGCTGGAGCTGGGAAACAAGTCAGAACCATATTCAAACATAAACCCACTCTCCATTATGAAGCTACCATCAATCATGGGATACAAGAGGGCCTACACTTATTAAATTCTCTATAAGGAAAAGCAAGGGTTATCTCATTTGTCCTGGTGCTAACTTACTCTCCATTGGAGAATCTGTTTCTCTTTTGCAGATAGATGTAGATCCCATGGAGATAGTCAGCCCATCATACACCAAAAGGGCCCTGGCTGAAACTAAGAACAATTGGCGAAACAAGCAAGGGTGCTGCTTACCTGATGAATCGGATACCACCACAAGGGGGAAGGAGATCAACACAGAGAAAAATCAACTCCCACCAAATCAGACAGCCAGAGTCCCAGAAGCCCCCAACACATCATCACTGAAACAGACCAAAAAAATGAACCAAATATGGCTCAGGGAAATTTTACGGAAGAGGGGGTGGAAAAAATGTCAGAGCCACATGTTGGGTCATGATGTACAGAGACACTTATCTTACCCATAACTGTGGCCTAGCTCCACAATGCATGACCCATATACCTTAACAAGGAGGGGCCAAAGGGAGGGGGTAGGTCATGGATAAGCCTAGTAATGGTACCAAACTGACTATATTTGCTCAATACAAAACTAATTAATAGAATTTACCCAATCACAGAAAAAAAATCGCCACATAGTCTCGCTCATCTACAGTACATAACCTGAAAATACCTTACATACCCAGCAAGCACCTCATGGACTAGACACTAGGATGAATAGGGAGGCGGGGGAGGGCATTGAAGGGGTGGGAAACACTAATATAGACCCAAATGGATATGGTACCATAAAATTCTACTTCCTAAAAGGCAGACCAAACGGCTGAACCTTCACCAGGCCCTTACAGGAAACACCTCAACCAGAAGACACTGGAGAGTGTAGGATCCAGTCTAACCTAAATTCTCTACATCTTCCCTCCCTCCCTCTCTCTCTCGCTCTTTCTCCTTTCTATCTCCTATATATTAGTTACCTTTATTCCTAATTTTCTTAGGGGCACTGACCTGTAACTTCCACTATCAGCATAGGGCTATCACCCACAATGAGCTTTTGATCAGAGAAACCTACAAGGTTTCCCAAAACAATGACAGACTTCTGTCAGAGTACTTGATGACCCACCAAAGGTTAGTGGTAAGACCCTATTGCTGAAGACACCATATGCAGCTGACACGTAAAATGGAACACATGGCTGGAAGCCAGGAGAGAGACAGTCCCCAGACAATCAGCGTGTCTAGTGCCAGAAGATGCTACATGGGTGACTGGGGAAAATGACCAATATCTGTCCAAGCAACTCATGGTCTAACCTTCTTAGCAGCAAATAACCTGTTGTGATATCCACACAAGTGCAATAGTGGAACACAGCCATGGTGGGGAACCAACTGCTCTTGGTTCGACTAACTGATCCCCTCAGTGGTACAAGACCCAGAGCTGGATCTGGGAAACAAGTCAGAACCATATCCAAACATAAGACCACTCTCCATATCAAGCTAACATCAATCATGGGCTACAAGAGGGCCTATACCTATTAAACTCTCTACAAAAAAAGTAAGGACTATCTTATTTGTCCTGGTGCTAACTTACTCTCTGTTGGAGAATCTGCTTCTCTTTTTCAGATAGATGCAGACCCTAAGGAGATAGCCACCCCATCATACCTCAAAAGGGCCCCAGCTGAAACTAAGAACAATTGGTGAAACAAGCAAGGGTGCTGTTTTCCTGATGAATGGGATACCAGCACAAAGGGCAAGGAAACCAACACAGAGAAAAATCAACTCCTACCAAATCAGAGATCCAGAGCCCCAGAGGACCCCAACACCTCATCACTGAAGCAAACCAAAAATGAACCCAACATGGCTCAGGGAAATTTTGCGGAAGAGGGGGCAGAAAGAATGTCAGAGCCACATGTTGGGTCATGATATGCAGAGACATTTATCGTACCAATAACTATGGGCTAACTCCACAATGCACCACCCATATACCTCAACAAGATGGGACCAATGGGCAATGGGGAGAGAGTAGGTCATGGATGAGCCTAATAATGGTACCAAACTGCCTGTACTTGCAGAATAGAAAACTAATAAAAACATAATTAAATAAATAAAAGAAAGAAAGAAAAACAAAACAAAACTAATTAATAAATTTTAAAAAAAGAAGAATGTTAGAGAAAAAAAAAAACACCATGATATCTCAATTGATGCAAAGGCCTTTGTCAAAAATAAAAAAAGACTCTAAATATTGATCACAAAGATAAAGACCTAAAGGAAGCCAGAGAGAAACAAGATGAAACTAATAAACTACCCCCCCCCCCCCAGCCATCAGAATTACTTCAGACTTCTCAAAGGAAGACTTAAAGTAAGAAGGGCCTGTAATGGAACACTGCAAACTCTGAGAATTCATAGCTTCCAACCAAACTACCCTACCAAACATAAGTATCCTTCATAATAGATGGTAAAAAGATTTCCATGAAAAACTTAGCTTTAAAACTACATGAACACAAGCCAAACCTACAAAGAGTTCTTCAGGGAATGTTCCCCACAGAAGATTCAAATGATCAATGTCAACTGCCTACAAGAAGCAGATCACAATAACCAAACTTTGAGAAGCCACAAAAATTACAAAGGCCAAGACAATACTAATCCACATAAACTGACACAATATGGCAGGTATAAATCAAACCTCATAGTTATTACCCTCAATACTAATTTCCTTAATTCACCCCCCAAGAGACATAAGATAACAGGGTGGGTCAAATATTAGACTCCTCAATCTGTTGTCTTCAAGAAACCCACTTCACCACTAAAGACAGACAACTCCTCAGGGTGAAAGGGTGGAAAATGATATTCCAAGAATTATGGAATTACAAGAAAACAGGTGTACTATACTTATGTCAGAATAAATAGACTTCAAACTGAAAGTACTTAAAAAAGACAAAGAAGGCAACTTCTTACTTATCAAGGGAAGTAACCAATAAGAAGATATTATAAACATTAATCTTTATGCACCAAACACATGTGCACCACAATTCATAAAACAAAGCCTACTTGATAATAAAACAAGTAACCACCAACACCATCATAGTTGGGGACTTTAATACTTCACTATCAGCAATAGATAGATTATCCAAACAAAAAATTAACAGGGAAGTAAATGAGCTGAGCAACACCATGGATCAATTAGACCTAACAGACATCTACAGAACATCCTAACCAAAATCCACAGATTACACATTCTTCTCAGTAGCCCATGGAAAGATCATATCCTGGGTCATAGAGCCTTCCTCAATATATTTATGAGGATCAACATAATTTCCTGCGTGATATCAGAACAGAATCTTATACTGTTAGAACTTAACAAACAAAGAAGCACCAGGAACCCAAGCAACTTCTAGAAACTGAGAAACACACACTTAAACAACAAATGGGTAGTGGACAAAAAAAAAAAAACAAAAAACTGAGATTGAAAAATGTCATAAAATGAATGAAAATAAAAACACAATGTACCATATCTTATGGGACACAATGAAGGCAGCCTTCAGGGGAAAATTCATTGTGCTAAATGCCTTCATAACAAATACAGAGTGATCATAAATACATAATGTAACCACCACCTAATGGCATTGGAAAAACAAGAAGTATCCAACCAAAAGTCTTCAGATAGAAAGATATAATTAAGATTAGATCAGAAATTAATGAATTGGAAACTAAAAAAACAAGAAAATTGATGAACGAAAGAGCTGGTTCTTTGCAAAAATAAATAAGACTAATTAGTCCTTGGCCAATTTGATCAAGCAAAAAAAGAGACAATTCGAATTAACAAAATTAGAAATGAAAAAGTAAAGATCACAACAGACATAACTGAAATTGGGAGAATCATCAGGATTTACTTCAAAAACCTCTACTCTACAAAACTGGAATACAAGGAGGAAATAGATGAATTCCTGGACACATACCAACTACCACAGGTAAATTCAGAGCAGCTTAATCTCTTAAGCAAATCTATCACAGCCACTGAGATTGAAAGTGTAATCAAAAACCTCCTGAAAAAAAAAGAGTCCAGAACCAGATGGCTTCTCAGCTGAATTCTATCAAACCTTCATGGAAAATCTGAAACCAGTTTTTCTCAAAATGTGCCACAAAATTGGAGAACAAGCAAAGCTCTCCAACTCCTTCTATGTAGCTAGTATTACTCTAATAACAAAACAAGGCAAAGATGCCACAAGAAAAGAAAACTACATGCCTATTTCCCTGATAAACTTAGTTGCAAAGATCCTGAACAAAATCCTTGCAAACCAAAATCAACAGGACATCAAAAGCATTATCCAACTGGATCAATTAGGCTTCAACCCAGGAATGCAGGGATGGTTCAACATATGGAGCTCTGTCAATGTAATATACCAGATAAATAAGCTTACACACACACACACATGCACAACACACACACAAACATGATCATTTAGATAGATGCAGAAAAGGCCACATCACATCACGATAAAAACATTTGAGAGAATTGTCATGGATGGTCTATATTTCAACATATCAAAGCTAGATATGAAGATCCTAAATCCCAAATAATACTTAACAGGAAGAGACTGAAGAAATTCCCACTGAAGTTAGGAACAGACAAGGCTGTCCCTTCTCACCTCTGCTCTAAACATAGTACTGGAAGTCCTATCTCAAGCAATAAGACAGGAGAAAGAAATAAAAGATACAAATTGGAAATGAAGAAGTTAAGTTAGAGCTATTTGCAGAAGACATGATTCTATGCAAAAGTGACCAAAAAACCTCCATCTCAAGATTCTTAAAAGTTATTAACTCCTTCAGTAAAGTAGCAAGACACAAAATCAATGAACAAAAATCAGTAGCCTTTACATATGCCAAAGGCAAAGATACAGAGAAAGAAATAAGTGACCTTGTCCCATTTTCAACAGCATCAGAAAAAAAACAAAAAAACAATAACAACAACAAAAAACTTGGAGTAACATTAACCAAGGAGGTGAAAAACCTTTACAATGAAAACATAAAAGCACTCAAGAAAGAAAGAAATGAGGACTTAAGAAAATGGAAAGTCCTCTCATGCTCCTGGAGGGGCAAAATTGACTTTGTGAAAATGGCAATATTATCAAAAGCAACTTATAGATTTAATGCAATACCCTCCCCCACCAAAAAAATCCCAACATTTTTCTTTACAGAGATAGGAAAAAATGCATTCAAAATTCATATGGAATGGCAAAAGACCTCAGATATCCAAGCAGATTCATAGCAAATGAAACATCTCTGGAGTCATTACCACACCTGATCTAAAGCTATACTACAAAGCCCTAGGAATAAAAACAACATTGTTCTGGCATAAAAACAGTATTATAGACCAAAGGAACAAATACAAGGACCTGTACTTTGGGTAAAGTAACTACAGCTACTTGATATTTGACAAAGACCCTAACAATGTAGACTGGAAAAAAAAGGCAGAATCTTCAACAAACTGTGATGGACAAACTGAACAACCATATGCAAGAAAATGAAATTCAGTACACACCTTTCACCATACAGAAAAATCAAGTACAAATGGATCAAAGACCTCAATGTAAGACCAGAAACTCTGATACTACTGGAAGAAAAAAAAAATAGGAATTTTCCATGATATATGAGTGGGAAAAGACTTCCTAAACAAAACCCCAGTGGCTCAGGAAATTAAACAATCACTCAACCATTGGGATCTCAAGAAACTGGAAAGCTTTTTTACAGACAAACATACTTTAAGCAGAGCCAATAGATTACCCACAGAATGGGAGAAAAATTTTGCTGGATACACATTGGACAGAGGCCTAATTTCTAGAATCTAAAAAGAACTCAAAAACCTAAACAATAAAAAGTCAAACAACCCAATCACAAAATGGGACAAAGGACTGCACAGGGAGTTCTCATAGGAAGAAAATCAAATGGAAAACACACACTTAAGAAAATGTTCAGGGGCTGGAGAGATGGCTTAGCGGTTAAGCGCTTGCCTGTGAAGCCTAAGGACCCCGGTTCAAGGCTCGGTTCCCCAGGTCCCATGTTAGCCAGATGCACAAGGGGGGCGCACGCGTCTGGAGTTCGTTTGCAGAGGCTGGAAGCCCTGGTGCGCCCATTCTTTCTCTCTCCCTCTATCTGTCTTTCTCTCTGTGTCTGTCGCTTCAAAAAAATAAATACAAAATATAAAAAAAAAAGAAAGAAAATGTTCAGCAACCCTAATCATCAGGGAAATAAAAATTAAAACACTATGAGATTCCACCTTACTCCAGTAAGGATAGCAAATACTAAAAACTTGAATGACAACCAATGCTGGTGAGGTGGTGGAGAAATAGGAACCCTCATTCACTTTTGGTGGAAATGTAAGCTGGTACACCCACTATGGAAATCAATTTGTAGACTCCTAAAAAAGATGACTATAGAGGTACCAATAGATCCAGTTATTCCCTTACTAGGCATTTACCATGAAAGCTCCAAACCTCAGCTCAGAGATATTTTCTTAACCATGTTTATAGCTGCTCAATTCATAATAACTAAGAGTGTAAATCACCACAGATGTCCATCATTAGTTGATTGGATAACTAAGATTTGGTATACCTACCCAATGGAAATCTGCACAACAGAAGGAAATATGACATAATGAAATTTGGAGAAAATTCTCAGTGAACTCACCCAATCACAGAAAGATAATTGGCTTATAGTCTCACTCATCTGTAGCTCTTAACTGAATCTGCCTGAGATGTTGACATACCTAATAAACATCTCCAGGACTGGACAATATGGATGGTGGGGTGGGGAGGATAAGGATGGGGAGGATAAAAGTGGACCCAAATGGAAATCGTGCCATGAAATCCTACATCTTGAAAGACTTATTGAAAAGTTGACCCTTCATATAGTGATTATTCTTAGAGAACACCTGCATCAGAGGGCCCTGGAGAGGGTATGACAAAGACTATCCTCAATCTTCTCTTGTTTCTATATCCCTTACCTGCATTCTTTATCTTTTATATTACCTATACATTTCCTCCTTCTTTTTCCTTGGCACAGACCTATAACTCCAAGTACTAGCATGTGGGTAACATTCACAATGAGCTGTTGATCAGAGAGACACAAGGTTTCTGAAAAGAAGACAGAATTCTGTCAGAGCACTTGATGACCTACCAAAGGTTAATGGGAAGACCCTATGGCCAAAGTCACCATATGCTGTTGGGACAGAACAAGGAGCAACCTGGCTGAAATTGAAACTGAGTCAGTACCCAGACAGTTAGCTTGTTTAGACCTATACAATAAAAACATAAAAACAAGCAAGAAAGAAATTGAGGAGGACTTGAGAATATACAATGACAATGGAACACTCCTAAAATGGTTGCCTGTAGAGCTACCAACAGACCCATTTATTCACTTACAGGGAATTTATCTTAAAAGTTTGATACCTAAGTTCAGAGAGATTTGCTCAACCATGTTTATAGCTGCTCAATTCATGATAGGTAAGATCTGGAATTAACCCAGATTCTCTTCATTAGAAAAATGGATAACCAAGATGTGGGACAGCTACAAGACAGAATTCTGCATACACATCAGTAAGGGAAAATAATGCAATGAAATTTGAAGAAAAATAGTCTAACTTGGAATAGATTATTCTCACTGAACTCACCCAATCACAGGAAGATAATTGTTGCATGGTCCTTACTCATCTATGGCATACCAAATAAGTATTTCAAGGACCAGACAATAGGGAGGGTGGGGTGGGAGAGAAGGTTAAGGGTGGGGGTGGGGGACATAAAACTGGACACAAATGGCAATGACACCATAAAATTGTATATCCTAAAAAACAGACTAAATGGTTGAACCTTCATCAGGGCCTTAGAGGGAACACCTGAACCACAGGGTCTTGGAGCGGGTATGATGAAGACTAAGCTTAATCTTCTCCTCTGTCTCTCCCTCTCTCCATCTTCTCTCTTTCTCTTTATATTACCTACTTTTTTCTTCCTTTTTTTTTCCCTTGGTGCTGACCTATAACTCCCACTACCAGCATGCGATTAACATCCACAATGAGCTGTTGATCAGAGAGACCTACAAAGTTTCCCAATAGAAGACAGAATTCTGTCAGTGTACTTGATAACCCACCAAAGGTTAATGGTAAGACCTTACTGCCAAAGTCATGGCACGCTGTTGGGATGGAACAAGGAGAATCCTTGCTGAAACTGGAGGTGAGTTAGTACCCAGACAGTTTGTATAGTGCCAGAAGGTGTTACATGAGCAACTGGGGGAAGATGACTAACATCTGTCCAAACAACTCATGGTCTCTAAGCTACTCAGCAGCAATCAACCTGATGTGATGCTCACACAAGTACAGTAGTGGCGCACAGATCCACTTAATGGAATGGAAACCACAGCTGGAATGGTTAAACAAATCAGAAACATATCCAAAAAGTAAGCTTTCTCTCCTTTATCAAGTTCCCAACAATTGTGGGCTACATGAGGGCCTACACCTTTTAAATTCTAAAATAATAATGGTTATCCCATTTATCTGGTGTTGATTTCATTCTATATTGGAGAATTTGCTTCTTTGTCAAATGGATGAAGATCCTGAGGAGAGAATAAGCCCATCACACCTCACCAGAGCTCCAGCTAAAACCATAGAGTAATTGGGGAAATGAGCAAGAGTGCTGCTTTCTTGGTGAACCTGGTACCAGCATGAGGGTGAAGGAGATAGACACAGAGAACAGTCAACTTCTACCTAACCAGATATCTAGAGACACAGAGGCTCCCAAGACCCCTTCACTGAAGTAGACTTAAAATGAAGCCAACATGGCTCAGGGAAATTTGTGGAAAAGCAGATGGAAAGATTGCTAGAGCTACATAATGGGACATTATGCACAGAGACATTGCCTTTTACCCATAACTAATGGCTAGCCCCACAATGCACAACCCACATACACCCACAAGATGGGACCCTGCAGAGGAGGGAAAGAACAGGGAGGAGACTAACAATTGTAGCAACATGGCTGTATTCACTGTGTACATAACTAATAATAATTTTTTTAAAAGGCCTTCAGATATGCTGTATCCAAAATTATGGCCAGTGGACACTAAACTATATGAATTTAAATTGTTTCAGGCTACAGAGAGGCAAAATATTAGTTTTTAATCTCGCAAAGTAAATTTTAAGCGTTAAGCTGTTGTTCCCATCCAAGAGATACTATGTAGAATAACATAGCTACACACCATTTCTACCACCACAGAAAATTCTTCCAAGAAGTAAGGATTCTAAGTGAGGAAGATCTCTACCTTCCATCACATTCCCCACACATACAGATTCATTCATTTCTTTTCTCCAGGGATAGGTAAACTTAATCACCGAAAGAATTCCTGATCTCTTAAGCATGTTAAATCTGTATGGCTGCCTTTAAATTTATATTCCTTTTTATCTAAAACCAATTGAAGTTGTCACCATATCACTTTACACCTTGCTAATGGCCAGACCCTCTGGAATTCACTAATGCTGTTACACACCAATCAATAACAATTAGCTACCACCTCTTCAACTCGATCTTTGCCTGGTTCCAGAATTAGCAATGTGACACACTTGATTTAATTGAGAAGTGCAATGATTTCTGAAGCCTCCCAACCCCAATTCATGTAGACTTTTATATTGACATCAAGAATCTCATCTGTGTAGTCTAGACACCAGAAATTAGCTTCCATTACTGGGTTGAAAAGAATGAGCAAGCTAGTCACATCAGCATCTGATTAATTTCAATTTTTGCGGGCTCTGTTTCATTCAAAAGTTGCTAGAGGCTCTCAACTTCCCACAAAATAAAGGATATATTCTTATCTAAAGGACTGTTGTATCTAGCTTTTTATTGCTGGAAGAAAACACCCCAAGCAAAACAACTTACAGGCTTAGTCTTGAGGGGAGGTTTCCACATGGTTGCCAACCAGGGTATGGGGAGGAAGTTGCCACATATCTAAGTGGAAGTAGCTGGGTTAATAAACCTCAAGGTCTACCCCCAGTGGCATATCTCTTCCAGCAGGGCTCCAACTCCTAAATTGCCAGCAGCTGAGGATGAAGTGTGTTATACACATGAGGTAATAGGTAACAATTCATCCAAACCACCCTAAAACACTAATACTATTCACCTACAACCTGCTAGTAAGACATTATTTTCCTCTTACCTCTATAAAGCATTCTTAACTTCATATGAATATGTCTCTGTTTAACAAATTTGACTTTGTCACAAATACTGACTTGACAAGAATCTTTTTATCTCTATATATTTACATACTTGGACTTTATTTAAGCCTTATTTTTCCGGGACTCTTTTCCATACATTTCATGGAACTGGATTACTACCTTTTTCGATTGCTGTAACAGAATAATTGACATTAAAACTTAAAGAAGGGAGGATTTATTTTGGCTTACACATCTAAAAGATGCAGTCCTATATGGCAGGGAAAGCATGATGGAAGGAATATGAAGCAGCTGGTCACATTGTATTTACAGTTAGGAAGCAGATAGCAATGGCTTCTGGTGATGCCCCACTAATTTAATCCAGAAACTATCTCACAGCCATGCTCAAAGATTTATCTCCTAAGGAATTCTAGATAAAATCAAATTGATAATAGAGATTAAATATTGCAACCACTTTCACTGATGTTTCCCCAGACATAGTAGAATAATTTCATTTTCTGTTTTATTCTAGGTAAATTCTAATTCTAATCCAGGCTGATCCGGAACTCACTCTTTAGTTCCAGGCTGGTCTAAAATTTACAGTGATCCTCCTCCCAAGTGTTGGGATTAAAGTCATGAGCTACTATGTCAGAGTAAAATAATTTCAGTTACTGTCGTTTACTGTGTATCACATTCATTTTCAGGTGTCCATTGCAAATCAGCTGTGTATCTGTCCCATACTTATCTTAGTACATAGGAAATATCAATCAAAAATCATAAGTATACCATGGAGTGTACATTTTAGTGAAATTTAATATATTATAGTGACTATCTTATTAGAATATCAAATGCTTGTGCTATACATTATAACTAGTTTTATTATATTTGCTTCCAGGTCCCCAGAATATTGTTGGCTCAGCAATGTATTAAGAAAAATATTTGTATGAAACATCCTTCAATGTATAGTGATATACATTTTTAAAGTATTCTCTCATTTTATTAGGTGTCAAAAATACTTTTAGTTCATAGTCTATTCCCACTATTCCTGAGTACCTCGTATGTTGAATCTGGTGCCTGTTGCATAAACTGCTTCTGTCTTTCATCTAATATGTCGCAAATAGCAGACAGCAAGAAATCAAGGACAGGTGCTCACCTTTGTGGGTCTGTTTTGTCACTATTTAAGTTAATTTTGTTCAATGTTAAACTCTTCCATGGTCTAAGGCAAAGACATCAGATCATTTCATTTAAGTGGAAGAAATGCTGTCTTCTAAACAGCTGGCTGCGTGATAAGTGACATTACTCAGAACTCCTTTACTTCTTGAGTTTTTCATATCAAAAGTAATAGATGGATGAACCCATTATTGGTGAGCTCTAAAGTGTGCTTCAGACACATGGTATGTATATATGACAAATAAAAGCAGATCTAACTGGTTTATTTTGAGTTCAAATAGCAGGACTTTTAGGTTGTATACCCATTTCCTCCCTCCTTCCTTGCTTCCTTCCTTCCATCCTTTCTTGTTTGTAAATCATTGATAACAGCAGTTTTTAAAAATTATTTTTTCTTCTCCTGACTTACTTATGTGACTGGCCCATGTTCACACAGGAATTTAATATTTTTAGTACCATCTCTCATAATCTACCACAGATGTCATAACTTTACCAAGAGTAATTAAAATTTATGGTACAATTATGAATCATCATGTCTTAAGTGTGATTAGGTCTGGAATTTGATCATGTTGCTTGCTTGTAGAATGTGATTGAATTGGCCTAGTCATATTCCAGATATTATCAGTGGTTTATTGTTGAGGAAACTCAACATTTTACAATCCATGAAAAATGAAAGCATCAAACCAGAGAAAATACTTCAATAAATAAGGTGATTACCACATACACTTAAGGACATGCCACAGTGCTCTTGTAAATGCAGAATATAATAGGATGCATCTGTATTTCTAGCCTTAGGAAGGCAGAGACAGGCAGATTGCTTAATCCCAGGCTACCGATGTATTCAAATCAAACTGCTGAGAAAGAGGTGCATGTAGTACCAGATAATATTGTGTGAAAATTTCCTGTCATCCACAAACACATGCAGATACACATGGAAGCATACCAACATGTGTACTTGCATCCACATACATGTGAACACACATTGACACATGCCTACTACAGAAATGCAAGTGCAGAATCATGCAAATACCACACTTTAAAACAAACTGACTGCTATATTGTAAGTATATTATATGCTAAAGTTTGTAAAGTTAAAAGAGTTAGCTGGGTGTGGTGGCGCATGCCTTTAATCCCAGCACTTGGGAGGCAGAGGTAGGAGGATTACTGAGAGTTCAAGGCTACCCTGAGACTACATAGTAAATTCCAGGTCAGCCTGAGACAGAGTGAGACCCTACCTTTAAAAACAAACAAACAAACAAATAAACAAAAAGAGTTCAATTGAGTGCACTCATATTGGTCAAAGTCTACTTACATCAAATGAACTATTTGAAGTAGAAATTCCCAGCTTCTGGTCAAGATGGCATCTGCTTAACCACAGCACTCCTTCCTCCTGGAGAAGGAAAGGCAAGATATTTAGGGTTCATTGGGACTTCTAGTGGTGAGCAGACTCTAATAGACCTCAAGTGAGAGGGCACAGAGGAGCAAAGTAGGGAATCCAGTGATTCCCATACTATTGGGTAGCCCACCAGTCTCCCAATCCCCTACAGCAGCTGTCCAAGCTATGGTCCCAGCTTCAGTATACTCCTGTGCTAAACACAGGCAAGGGGGGCCCAGGGCAGCAGGCTAGATTAGCTCCATGCATTCCTCCAAGCTGGTAAACATCATCCCACTCACCACATTCCTCCATCCCCATGCACCACACAGTGCAGCAGGCTAGAATTCCCCCAAGGGACCTCCAAACACAAATGCTGTCCTACATGCCACTGCCCCCCAACCTGTGCATGGACCCATGCCAGCATGGTAGCATCCCCCCACAGGCATTCCAGCACTGTAGAGCTCCACATGAGAACTCTCCATCCTCCACCCCATGTGCTATCCCAGGCCAGCAGGCTAGCATTCCCCCAGGAGTCCTACACATGCAAATGCCATCCCACTTAACAACTGCCCCCTGTATACTCAGACCCAGGTCAGCAGGCTACCACTTCCACTGCTACCACCAGGGACCTCCACATGCCACTGACCCTCCATAGATGGACCCAGGCCAACAGTCTGGGGTTACCCCTTCCCTAGGCTCTCCCACCACAGGGGACCTCCACCTCCCCAAAATGTCACTTGACTGACAGGAGTCCCATATCTTGGCCTTCCCTGTCACAAGACCTGGCAGTCCCATCCACCCCCTGCTACAGGGTCCCAAGGGACCTGTTGTCCCACCCATTCACATTCAGCATTGCAGAACCACCACACATTTCCAACAGCCCTCCCCGCTACCCGGTCCACAGCACAGCCACAGCACCAGTCAGCTTTGTCACATTGCCTGCTAGCCCCTGTTCCTTCAGGCCACTGGAACAGGCTGTACCATACCCCAAATAATGGAACAACAAGCCCCTTCATCAGAGCAGAGCCTCAGGGGCTCATTCTCTCTGAGCAGGAAGGCCTCATTGCCATCAGAAGCCTAGTAGAAGCAAACATGAAAGGGAATAATCACTAAAGATACTTCAAGAGTAGACTAAATCCAACAAGATTTCCCAGTTCCACAATATATGTCTCTAATCAAAACATAGAAGAGACAATAGAATCAGAACCCCAAAATGAAGATACAAGCTATGAAACCCTGACCAAGCAAATCGCAGAACTTGCAGAAAAGCAACAAAGAGCCTATGATAATATGAGTGCTGTCCTCACTAGGTTAAGCCTAATAGAAAAGAACCTGGAAGGATTCCAAAGAGTTAAATGATCTGAAGGAGAGGAAAAAAAGAAAAAAAAAAAAGAATAACTCAATAACCAGCTGGCTAAATGCAAGGATGAATATCAACAAGCATTAAAACATCAGAAAATGGCGTGAAAAGGGAATTCGACAGAGGGATGAAAATCACACATAAAACTCAGTAGAAAATACAAGCCAAATTTAGCAAGCCCAAAACTGTAGCAGCTCTCAAAAACAGAGTCTGCCATGTGTAGTATAGAAGCTCAGAATTGGAAAGCAAAATAGAAGAAATAGCTTGAGAGTCCAAATTTCAAAAAGTTCAAAAGTTTTTGTGATCAAAACATGAGGGAAATGTGGGATACCCTTAAATATCTGAACATTTGGATTGTGAGGAGAGGGGGAAGAAATTCAGACCAGAAGCATGGAGACTTCTTCAACAAAATTATCAAAGAAAACATCACCGTTCTCTCCAAAGAAAGTCCCATCAATTTTATAAGAAGCTAACAGAACTCCAAACAGACTGGGCCAAAGGAGAACTTTTATGACTCTAACCATTAATACCAAAGAGCAAGTCCTAAAAATCAGCTAGGGAGAAATAATACATTAAATATAAAGGTAACCCCAGCAGAATTAGTTCAGACTTCTCAATGGAAACTCTGAAAGACAGAAGGGCCTGGAATGGAACACTGCAAAGTCTAAGAACCTATGGCTTCCAACCCAAACTACTCTACCCAGCAAAAGTATCCCTTATAATAGAACACATCATACTAAAACTTATGCGACACAATGAAGGTGAACCTCAGGGGAAAGTTCATAGAACTAAATGCCTTTTTAAGAAAGAGAGAGATCTCAAATTGATAACCTAACCCTTTGCCTAAAGGCACTGGAAAAGCAAGAAGAACCCAACCCAAAAAGCTCCAGGCAGAAAGAATTAAGATCAGGGCAGAAATTAATAAATTGGAAACTAAGAAAACAATTTTAAAAACTATTGTAACAAAGAGCTGGTTCTTTGATAAAATAAACAAAATTGATAAACCCCTGGCTAATATGATCAAGAAAAAGAAAGAGACAATTCAAACTAACAAGATTAGTAATGAAGAAGGAGAGATCACAACAGATATAATTGAAATTGGAAGAATCATCAGGATTTATTTTAAGAACTCCTCCATAAAACTGGATAATATGGAGAAAATGGATGAATTACTGGATACATACCACCTACCAAAGCTAAACTCAGAAAAGATTAATCTTCTAAACAAACCTATCATACTCATCAAGATTGAAAAGGTAATAAAAACCCTCCCCAAAAAGAAGAGTCTAGGACCAGATGGTTTCTCATCTGAATTCTATCCAAGCTTCATGGAAGAACTGAAACCAATGTATCTCAAATTGTGCCACACAATCAGAGAACAGGGAAACTTCCACAACCTCTTCTACAAAGCTACTATTACCATAATACCACAACCAGGGGGAGATGCAACAAGAAAAGAAAACTCTAGGGCTATTTCCCCAATAAACTTAGATGTAAGGATCCTGAACAAAATCCTCACAAACCAAATTCAACAACACATAAAAATCATTAACCACCTGAATCAATTAGGATTCATCCCAGGAACACAGGGCTGGTTCCACATATGGAAAGCTGTCATGTAATATTGTAATACAGCACACAAATAAGCTTAAACATAAAAACCACATAATTATTTTGATACATGCAGAAAAAGCCTTTGACAAAATACAACATCACTTCATGATCAAAACATTGAAGAGAATAGGCATTAACAATTTATATGTCAACATAATTAAGCCTATATATAAGGCTTCTAGAGCCCAAATAATACTTAATGGGGAGAAACTGAAGAATTCCCTTTGAAATCAGGAACAAGACAGGGGTGTTCACTCTCACCTCTACTCTTCAATATAGCACTGGAAGTCCTAGGTCAAGCAGTAAGACAGGAGAAAGAAATAAAAGGGATAAAAATTGGTAAGAAAGAAGTTAGCCCTATTCATAGATGTTATGAATCCATACATAAGAGACCTGAGAACCTCCATCTCAAAATTTCTTAAAGGTGATTAATTCTTTCAGCAATGTAGCAGGATACAAAATAAATGCACAAACATCAGTACCCTTTCCATATGCAAAGGCAAAGATACTGAAAAAGAAATAAGTGTAATTGTCCCATTTTCAATAGAAATAAAAAATAAAACAATATACCTTGGAATAACATTAACCAAGGATGTGATGAGAAAGACCTATACATTAAAAACACTCAAGAAAGATGGCAGTGACCTTGGGATGACTCAGAAGATATTATAGTGCTGGAAAGAAGTGACTAGAATACTGAGTAACATCTTGATCACACCTTCCAAGGCTCAGGGTCTAATGCGAAAGAGGTGGCAGAAAGAATGTAAGAGCCAAAGGAAGGGTAGGACTCCTTACAATGTGCTCCCTCCAGACATAAAATGGCCTCGATATCCATGACCTCATAGTGCCTGACACTACCTACACAAAACCATCATAAGAGGAGGGAAAGATCACGACATCAAAATAAAAGAGAGACTTACTTAAATGGGGAGGGGATATGATGGAGAATGGAATTTCAAAGGGGAAAATGGGGGGGAGGGGAGGGAGGGTATTACCATGGGTTATTTTTTATAATCATGGAAAATGGTAATAAAATTGAGAAAAAAAAAACAATGTCAAAAAAAAGAAAGAAATTGAAGAGGTCTTAAGAAAATATGAAGACCTCCCATGATCCTGGATAGGCAGAGTTAACATAATAAAAATGGCAATCACACCAAAGGCAATACACAGATTTAATGCAAAACCAGTAAAAATCTCAACATCTTTCTTCACAGAGATAGAAAAAATTATCTAAAAATTCATGTGGAATGGAAGAATGTCTTGGATATCCAAGCATATCCTCAGCAAAAGAAACACCTCTGGAGGCATCACCATACCTGATCTGATGCTATATTACAAAGCCATGGTAATAATAATAATAATAAAATAAATCATACTGGCATAAAAACAGGATAATAGACCAATGGAACAGACTTGAGGACCCAGACTTTGGGTCAAGAAACTACAGCTACTTGATATTTGGAAAAAGCACTAAGAATGCAGGCTAGAAAAATGAGAGCATCTTCAACAAATGTTGCTGAACAAACTAGATAACCATATGTGAGAAAACAAAACTTGATCAATGCATCTCTCCATGCACAGAAATCAAGCCCAAATGGATCAAAGATGTCAATACAGGACCAGAAATTTGACTATTACTGGATAAAAAAATAGGAGGAACTTTCAGTGATATAGGAAAAGAGTTCCTGAACAAAACCCCAGTAGCTCAGGGAACTTAATCAAACACTAAACCATTGGAATTTTCTGAAGCTGAAAAGTGTTTTCACAGACAAACATACAATAAGCAGAACCAATAGATCATCCACAGAATGGGAGAAAAATTTTGCTGGCTACACAACTGACAGAAGCATAATTTGTAGAATCCACAAAGAACTAAATACCCTAAACAATAAAAAGTCAAACAACCTACTCACAAAATGGGACAGTGATCTGGTAATTCAGAGGAAGAAATACAAATGGCAAACAAACACTTAAGAAAATATTCATGACCCATAATTATCATGGAAATGCAAAGTAAAACAACCATGAGTTTCCACCTTTCCCAAGTAAGGATGGAAAACTAAGAAATTAAATGAGAACTAGTGCTGGCATGGATGTGGAGAAATTGGAACTCTTATTCACTGTTGCTGAGAATGTAACATGGTACAACCACTATGGAAAGCAATATGGAAATTCCTAAAAAGGTTGATTACAGAGTTACCAACAGTCCCAGTTATTCCCTTACTGAGCATTTACCCTAAAAGCTCCATGCCTCAGTTCAGAGAGATTTGCTCAACCATGTTTATAGCTGCTCAATTCATAATAGGTAAGAGCTAGATTCAATCCAGATGTCCATCATTAGAGGAATGGATAACTAAGATGTGGTATATCTACACAATGGATTTCTACACAGCAGTGAGGAAAAATGACCAAATGGAATTTGAAGTAAAATGGCAGAACCTGGAACAGATCATTCTCAGTGAACTCACCCAATCACAGAAAGATAATCATCACATGGTCTCACTTATCTGTGGCTCCTAACCTGAATCTACCCATGATTCTGACATGCCTATAAGCATCTCAAGGACCAGACAATTGGGAGGATGGGGAGGGTAGGGAGGGTAAGGGTAGGAGTGAGGGACACAAAACTCGACCCAAATGGCAATGTTTCCATAAAATTCTACATCCTAAAAGACAGACTAAATGGTTGAACCTTCATTAGGTCCTTAGAGAGAAAAACTTTTATTATAGGGCCCTGGAGAGGATATGATGAAGGCTAACATGAATCTTCTCCTGTTTCTTTCTCTTTCTTCTCTTTTTCTTTTTATTTCTCTTTCTCTCTCTCTCTCTCTCTCTCTCTCTCATTCTCTCTCTCTCCCTTCCTTCCTCCTCTCTGTTCTTCTACCTCTTTTATATTACCTGTCTTTTTCTTCCTTATTTTCCTTGGCGGTGGCCTGTAACTCCCAGTACCAGCCAGCATTTGGTTAATATCCACAGTGAGCTGTTGATCATAGAGACTTACAAGGTTTCCCAAAAGAAAACAGATTTCTGTCAGAGTACTTGATGACCCACTAAAGTTTGTTGTAGGACTCTACTGCCAAATACACCATATGCTGTTGGTATGAAACATAGAGTGAACTGGCTGGTATCTGGAAGAGAGTCATTCCCCAGAAAGTTAGCTTGTCTACTGCCAAAAGGTGCTACATGAGTGATTGGGGGAAAATAACCAACATCTGTCCAAGCAACCTGTGGTCTGAGCTACTCAGCAGCAAACAACCTGCCATGATGCTCACACAAGTGCAATAGTGGCACACAGACATGGTGGGTAATCAACTGCTCTTGATTTGGGTAACTGATCTGCTCAGTGGATCAGAACCCACAGTTGAAGCTGGGAAACAGGTTAGAACCATATAAGAAAACAAGCCTGCTTACCATCATCAAGATCCCACCAATCATGGGCTCCAAGAGTGCCTATACCTATTAAATTATCTCTAAAATAATAATTATTATCCCATTTACCATTTGCTGACTTCACTCTCCTTTGGAGAATTTGCTTCTCTTTTTCAGGTGGATGCAAAGCCTGAGGAGACAATTAGCCCATTGAACCTCACCAGGTCCCCAACTGAAACCAAGAGTAATTGGGGAAATGAGCTAGAGTGCTCCTTTCTTAGTGAACCTGGTACCAGCACAAGGGTGGAAGAGACAGATACAGAGAACACTCAACTCAACTTACCAAACCAATTATCCAGAGACACAGAGGCTCCCAAGACCTCATCACTGAAGTAGACCTAAAATGAACCTATCATGTCTCAGGGAAATGTGCAGAAGAGGGGGCTGAAAGATCGTTAGAGCCACATGGTGGGACATTATTCACAGAAACACTGCCTCTTACCCTGATGGCTAAGCCCACAATGCATGACCCACATTCTCCAATGAGGAGGGTCCCTGCATAGGGGGATGACAGGAAAGAGGCCAGCAATGCTACCAACATGGCTGTATACACACTGTGTACATGACTAAGAAAAACAACAAACTATTTGAACATACATCACCCTTCTATTTTTTCTCCACTTATCATTCATGGTTACTTGATAAGCCTTTCAAAAATGTAAATCTAGACCAAATCATTGACATTCACTCTGTGTCAGAATACTGACTTCCCATAATGTTACCAACAGACTTACACATTGTGGTAGTTTGGATAAAATGCCCCCACGGTAGTTTCAGGAGTTTATTAAAACACTTTGGATTTTCAGCCATGGGGGTAGAGAAAGTGGCACTGGTCAAATCTTAGGGTCCAGCCCTAAGGTTTGGTGGTAGACTTGAAATTCCAATCTAAGTTGTGTTTTCTTTATACCTGTCCCCACCCCCCTGGTCCTTTAAGAGGGACCCAACTTCTTCTTCCATAATGGAACTTCTCCTGGATTTGTAAGCTTCAAATAAACATCCCTTCCTCCACTACTGTGCCTGGTCTGCAGGTTAATTCATCTCAGTGACCTGTAGCTATCTGCTACAGAATATGGTACCAGAATGTGGGGTGAGATGAATCTGACCATGTAGATTTTGGTCTTGGAATGAGCATGGACTTGGAGCTTCCATATGAAGATGCCTTCTGGTCCAGTAAGCCAATTATTATGGACTATTCTGATAAGAGTGTGAGAATGCTTTGTGCAAAGAGAATTGAACATGGAGGCCTGGCTTATGAACTTTATAAGGGGAGAAAATGACACCAGAGGACTCTTTGGAAACTAGTTACTGGCATAAGGCCTGGTTGTGTTCATCACCCAGCCTCAGCGAGTTTGATCAAGATTAAATTTGCAATGGACTGATGTGCTTGGCTAAAGATATTGGACTGAGATATTTAAGATTTTAAGTTGAAAGGTCTCAAGAAGTTAAAGTTAACTGAGACTGAATTTACTGAAGCTACTATTTTCAAAACATTAGCAATGTTAAGGAAGATGGCCCACCTGCTTTAAATTAAAGCAATGGAAAGGATGCTTGAGGAAAGACTATGATAAACATGCAAACTCTGTTGTTAAGAGTTGAGTAGAGAAGGAACCTGCTTTTCAATATTATGATTTGTTTTTTTTTTCCCTGAATGTAAAATATAGTTGTGTCCTGCACACCTGGTATTTGTTTTGGAAGAAATAAAAGTGTGGAGTGGGTCATTAAGTGCACATGGTTCCAGGAGCCACTGTTGCATTGTGGCATGAGTCAGGGAGTGATGACCCTGATAGGCTGGCAAAGCCATTGGAAGATGGACCATGGTTTGCATTCAGACCTAAAGATGTTTTGGGTATACCAGGACTGTTCAAGGGCTACCATGCAGTGCACTGTTGGCATAGGATGGATGTTTTCTTTGGCTACACTTTCCTGCTGGAGGGGCAAAATTGAAAATCCAGAGACTGTCAGTCATTGGTTATATTGAACTTGAACTGCAGAAATTTGATGTTTCTCTATGGCTGATGAGTTTGCATTGTTCTAGCCTCTCTTTGCTATGCCTTATACCAGTTTAAAAGGATTACTCTGTGCCTTTACATGTTGAAAGTATATAACTTGTTTGATTTTACAGAACTCACAGCTAAGAAACAATCTTAAATTTCAGATGAGAATTTTGACTTGGGAAATATCCTAAGTTGTTAAAGACTGTGGAGACCTTTGAAATTGGACTGGGTACAATTTACAATATGAACTGGTTTTGAATCTATTGGAGGTTGGGGCAGGCTGTGTTAATTTGAATAAATTCCCTGATATATTATATTCCTCATTTATTAAAACATCTTGGATTTCCAGTTAACTGAGTAGCAGCGGTATCACTGGATAGATTTTAGGGTCCATCCCTAGGGTGTAGTGGTAGATTTGAAATAACAATAGAAAGATGTGGAAAGTGCCTAGTTATGCCTGGAGTACCTGAAGTGGTATGCTGGCTCTCTCTCTCTCTCTCTCTCGTTCCCTCTCTCTTTCTCTCTCCTTTGTCCTTTAGGAAGGAGCCAGCTTCTTTTGCCACTATGGAACTCCTCCTGGATCTGGAACCTTCAAATAAGCATCCCTTCCTCCATAACTGTGCCTGGTCTTGAGGTTTATCTCAGTGACCTGTAGCTGTCTACTACACACAGTATTTCTTCAGGGGTCTTTTTATTTTAATCCTGAATGGCAACAAAATTGGCCTTTGATGATCTGTCAAAGCATGGGAACAAAGAGCTTGCTGAATTGTGAATCGAATATTCTGCAGATAAAGTTCAAAACTTTACTATAGTGTTGCTCATCCTGCTGAAGGAGCTGATGAATTCCTAAAATATTTTCTTTCATGGTGGGCTGTGACTTCATACCCAGTGATCAACTCATGCTTTATTTATTCTTTCAAAGACGACATGTCCCAAGTATTAAGAATGCTTTCAGAAGCCAAGGGTACCCTTGGGTCTTTCATCTCCTTCATTCAGCCTATCTGCAGTGTACATATCCTTCATTAAAATAGCCAATTCACAGAGAGCCTGTCTATATGCAAGTTCAGCTTTCTTTGGGAAAATGGATAAAAGGCCCATAGACAGTTGGGACAGCAGAGGTGAGGGAGGTGTTCTTTAAATGGTGTTTCATAATGAATTTTGAAGAAAACTATGGGTCCCAAGTTACACTGGAAAATGACAACATGTGATCTATGCCTTGAGGTTTTTATATCTTATTTTAAGCATCTAGAAATAAGGCATAAGAAAAACATGAAGCATAGAAGGAGTAGAATGGAAACCTATTTGGATGAGCTGTAAGGAAGCAGGGAAATTTATTGTGTTATCTAAGTAATATACCACCTCATTTTTAAAAATCAATGACCACCAAAAAATTCTTGCATTACTGAGATCATGTTATCTAAGGGGATCATTGAACTTTGAGTCATTTATATCTATTCTATTCCTCGATCCTGAAAAAATGTTAATACAGATATGATGATGTTATAAATTAAGAAACTAAAAATTATTACAGTGACAATTTTGTTTGCAATAACTCAGAAAATAAATCTCAGAGCAATATTGATTTAATTTTTAAATATTTAATTTTTAATTTATAGCCTAAATATCACCAACAGCCTCTCAAATTCAGGCCACTATTTTTAGTTGAAAGTTTGAACACTAAGACTTTTCTTCATTTCTTCCACTTATTTCAGCATCTACTGCAGTTCTGTAACAGTGTGGTCAGTGTTCAGGAAATTCCTTGAACCATAAAGCCTAAGTTTGTACTAAATTTTTAATCGAAGAATTGAATAAAATAAGGCTGAAAATGATAATTATTAAATTATTATTATGTACATTGAGGGAAGTACAGAGCCAAGGAAAGGCACCAACATAGTTAGAGATCCCAAGTGCAGGGCCTGAAAAAAAAAACATGGGGAAAAAGTGAGAAAAGAAAGTTTAAAGAGCTCTTACCATGTAGGCAGCTGGAGGGGGTGGGCGAAATCCCATGTGGAGAGTTAGGGTTAGGAAGATCTTTCCACAGCACATCCTGGTTGGGTTTGGGATAAGCCAAGGGGAAACTCACAAACAGCTAGAAGTTCCCAAGTGGTCAGGCAGCTCAGAGAGCATGCCCTCCCCTCACAAGTATTTTTTATTACTTTATGGTTATAAGGAAGTTGCTGCAGTCCTAGTCCCCACACTGCTAGGACTCCTGATTAGCAGTAAAATACATGTTGCCAAAGTATATGACATTTTTATGTGTCCATTTAAGTCATTTAGATTATTTTTAATTTTTTATTTTTTACGATTGATTAGTTTGAGCTTCTTATATATTCTAGAATTAGTCATCTTTTCACATGATATATATGAATGATGCAATTTTGTCAATCTCTGGGGCCTGGGAAATGGCTCAGCAGTCAACATCACTTGTGTGCAAAGCCTGTCAGTCTGGGTTCAATTCCCCAACACCCAAGTAAACCTGAAGCACAGAATGGCACATGCATCAGAGTTTGTGTTCATTAGCAAGAGGTCCTGCTATACCATGTTAATTCTTTCTCTCTTTCTTTCTTTCTCTCTCATACAAATAAATAAATAAAAGTATTTACATTTTTGTAAATCTCATGGAGCTCTGTACCTTAACTGAATGGACCTTCTTATATGAAACTATATGAAGACCACAAAAACAACACAAAATCATGTCAAGTATACATAGTTTTATTTTGAAGTCTTTTTTTCCCCTTTTGAATTGGTCAGCCAGATTTCTGTACTTTATTGGCATATGAGATTAATAATCTGTCAGGAGGATATGATTTATTTTGAGGTACAAATTTGAAGAGTTTAGAACATTGTTTCTTGAGCCTATGATATGCCAGGACACCAGAATGCAGAGGTTTTTTTTTTTTTTTTTTTTTTTTTGTTTTTTGTTTTTTGTTTTTTAAGGTAGGGTCTCACTCTAGCCCAGGCTGACCTGGAATTCACTATGGAGTCTCTGGGTGGCCTCGAACTCACGGTGATCCTCCTACCTCTGCCTCCCAGTGCTGGGATTAAAGGCATGCGCCACCACGCCCAGCTCAGTATGCAGAGTTTTTGATGGAGGAAATCTATTCACCACAAGCCAGCTTGGAAATTCAAAAAGGAAAGAAATAGTCTAAGATTCCAATAAATCACCCAATATCTTTCCCATCATAACCTCTCAATGTACCCCAGATTGGCAGCCAACCCTTCATAATATGAACTTTTGAAAAACATTTAACATCTAATCAAAAATATGGTGTGGTAGTTTGAATGTGGAGTTTCTCCAATAATAGCCTCATGTGTCTGTGATTAAACCTTATAATTAATTTCCCACAGGTAGAATCTGGTTGGAAGAAATGTATCACTGGAAGCAGACCTTGGAAAAGTAACTGTAGGGCTTCCTCCCTTCTTAAATGACAACATGTGACACCTCACCTGTCTGTTCATGCCAGGCATCCTCCACCAGGATGAAACATCTCCTTGAAATTTTCAGCCAGAAATAAACCCTCTTCTTCCATAAAGTGCTGCTGTTCAGGTGTTTAGTTTTAGTATTGAGAGCTGCTGCACATGGTCCATTCCACTTTTCCAGCCATAGGTATGATCCCATTCAGGAAACGTGTTTCTCCACTTGCTTACAATATAACATGTTTTTATAAATCTGTGAAGCAGATTGATTAGATTCCTTTTGTTTCTGATAACTTCAGTATGTTCCCATCTATTCATGAACTATTGATTTTAATAAAACCAACTGAGATATCAATATATCTATCTATATTTATATATACTCAGTCTGAGTCTGAATCATATCTGTAAACATTTGTCAATATGTCTATCCATCTACATACCTTACATATATTATACTGCATATATTATCAGGTTCAAAGTAACTGCATTGGTTTCTAAGTATTATACCATTTCTTTTTTAAACAAAGTTCTTTCCACACAACACACATTAACTTTAAAGAAATGAAAAATGTTGAGGTTGTTGCCTTATAATTTGAATATTAGAAATCCTACTATTCTTTTTAATGCTTTTTGTACATTGTTGCTTTTATGCACTGATGCCCTAAGTAAAATATTTTTTCAGAACATTCATTTCATTTCACTTAATATTTTTAACATTTCCTTATATTCCTTAGAAAGAGTCATGTCTATAGATTTGTAATATTAAGCAACAACACCAACTAAGTTAAAATCTAGTTATAAAGTACCTCATTATTAATTTTCCTCAGGTTGAGGCACTGTGATTTTTTGATGTAATGTTAGTGAGGCATGCTATATTTATATACTACTATATGGACATTTCAGTATCTTGAACAATCCATCTCTTTCCTAATAACATTTTCCAATCATAGGAAGTCATGTAGCCAGCTCAGTTTTTTTTTAATTAATTAATTTATTTATTTATTTATTTGAGAGCGACAGACACAGAGAGAAAGACAGGTAGAGGGAGAGAGAGAGAATGGGCGCACCAGGGCTTCCAGCCTCTGCAAACGAACTCCAGATGCGTGCGCCCCCCTGTGCATCTGGCTAACATGGGACCTGGTGAACCGAGCCTCGAACCGGGGTCCTTAGGCTTCACAGGCAAGCGCTCAACCGCTAAGCCATCTCTCCAGCCCCAGCTCAGTTTTTACTTAGCATTTTGTGGTCAACTTAGATAATGACCTTCCTCTAATGACAACATAAGGATAATTGATTTAATTTTAGGTAAGTTTTGGAAAAATCTCAGGCAAATTCCCATATAAAATATAAATTTATTAAGTAATTTAAGTAATAAACAAATGAATAAACAAGATATTTTTTGGAAATATGCAAGGAGGAGGGTTTAGAAACTGGCTGTATTATCTAATTTCCAATTCCAGTTATGACCTGATTATTTAAAGGATGTTTGTGAACTGATATGAAAACATATGATTTAAAATGCTTGTATTGGAATTAGCAAAATAGACATTATGTTGAGAGATGTATATTTTCTATATAATAAAATTAGAAAATTATATTTTTATATTCAATTATTATTCTTTACATAAACATTTAAGCATGTAAAATTAAGCAAATTATATAACACAACATTTGCTTATTCTACTTCATATTTGGATTTAAAAGTGAAAACAATAGGTATTGTGATAAATTCTCAGAGAAAAGTGATAAAAAAATTTTAATCTCAAATGACACTAGTTATTCAAATACCATTTGAAAGGCAATCAGTTTACATTTTAGAACACTAACTCTCTCATCCCAAGTTTAAATTTCTATATATGCACATAATAAGTATTGGAATTTTTTCACCACAAAACAAAATTTATTTTTGCTATATGTGGCTATGCCACAACTGTAACTGCCCTGTTATTATAATAAATACAAACCAGAAATCAATTACGTAAACTTAATTACATTAACTAAAATATTGCACAGTCTAAATAACTAGAGTAAAACAAGAAAATGGATTTCTGTCATGTGGCCCATTAGATCAAGAAGTTAATATTTATTGCTTTGCCCTATTTTTAACGAACAATAATAAATTATAGAGAATAAGCATTAATATAAATTAAAATGCATCTTATGTTTGTATTCAATTATGGTTTGTTTTGTTGTAATGAGTTCCCTGTGAATATACATAAATCTACATTTCCCATTATGGTTTAATTACATACTCATTAGAAGATGAAAATCGCTAATGAAATCAGCTTTGAACATAGCAGGGTCATATGCAAATCCATCCAGATGATTTTATAATATTTTTAAACATGCTACACATACATTTTAAAATTTTACTTATATGTGTGTATACATAACATGTGTGTATATATATATATATATGTGTGTATATATATATATATATATATGTGTGTGTGTGTGTGTGTGTGTGTGTGTGTGTGTATGAAATATGTATATATGCTTATATATGCATATATATAATCCAACTTTAGTATTTATTATTGTAAACTATCAAGTATCCTACTGTGAATTTATTTGTGTATATTTCAAATGTGGTTCTGTTCTAACTATAAGCGTAAATGTGAAATTTCAGTCTCTATGTAACTTTCAAGCAAAAAGATTTTCTGATACTAAACTTCTGCTTTCTTTTTTTTTTTAGTACTTTTTCTATTGCATTTGAATTTTCTGAATTTTGCCTGCCTTAGGTTAAAATAATGGATTGTTAAAATAAATTGTATATTTTTCACCCCTATTGAAGGTAGTGGCATCTTACCATCTTAGTATATTTTCCAGTAGAAGTTTGTTGAATACATATGTGAGTGGATGTATATTTGTGAATGTGGGCCACATTATTTTTAGAAAATGCAGTGATGTTCAGAAATTGTATAAATGTAGTAACTAACATCTCTCAATTAAGTGTAATTCAGTTATTACTGTAATGAATGACTATATTAAAGAAAATTTTATAAAGACATGATTTTCTTGCCTTTAAAGATGTCATGTTCTAATAGGAAGAAATGAAATAAATACATTTATACAAGCACTACAAATTACAATTGCTTGTAGTATGGTTTCATATAATTGATCAACTCTATGTGGGTGATATGTTACTATTCCATGTCACAAAAATATAACTTAAATTATTTGTCACTAAACATAAAGAAAGTATATCAGTGTTGACACAGACTAAACTATCAACATTAACTGTTTTGGCATAATCAGTGATTCAATTAGGGAAACATAAGAGATGAAAATGATCAGTGAAATTTGGGGCTATTTCAGCTATGGAATTCTAAGGGACAAGATAAAGCAACAATCCTGTATGCATAAATTTCTAGGGGAGAATACATCAATTCAGTATTGTTACAGAACAATCCTGTAACAATCTTGAATTGGCTTCTAAGTATAAATTGCTAAAAATGCACTCTCAAATTTTAATGTAGTTTTGTTTGGATGTTAAACAGTGCCTACTCCTAAAACTAAAGTAGAAGAAATTACATTGAGCCAACATAATATTTTATTGAAATATGTTTTTGTGTTTTACTCACCCACCTTATTTTTTGATGATGTGGGATTATTCAATGCCTCAGTGATGATGAGTTGAAACGAAGTAAGTAACTTAGACATTGGCATGTGGCACTGGGCTTCTGTGAAATTATTGCTTGAATATAATACTGTCATAGTTGAGCTGATCATTATGACAGTTGAATGACTAATATAGTGTATGAAGTTTAGTCACATTGACAAAGCGACGATTCAACACCCCATGTGATGGCATGAGACAGCATGTTGATCATAATATTCAGACTATCATGCAATTTAAAACATGTGAAATCCATTTAGTACTTCCATATGATAGATTACTGAATTTGTGAGAAAAATATCTCAGAAAAGGGTGTGCTACTTTACTTTAATCTGATTATTTTTCCCTTAATTTGTTGTTAAGGTATCTTCTTGACAATATATTAATAATTGAGAAAATATTATACTTTGTTTCTTTAAACAAAAAGCAAATACATTATAAATATAAATTAGTTTCTGGGGTTATTTCATTTCTTTTTTTTTAATTTTTATTAACATTTTCCATGATTATAAAATATATCCCATGGTAATTCCCTACCTCCCCACCCCCACACTTTCCCATTTGAAATTCCATTCTCCATCATATTACCTCCTCATTATAATCATTGTAATTATATATATACAATATCAACCTATTAAGTATCCTCATCCCTTCCTTTCTCTACCCTTCATGTCTCCTTTTTTACCTTACTGCCTCTGCTACTAAGTATTTTCATTCTCATGCAGAAGCCCAATCATCTGTAGCTAGGATCCACATATGGGAGAGAACATGTGGTGCTTGGCTTTCTGGGCCTGGGTTATCTCACTTAGTATAATACTTTCCAGGTCCATCCATTTTTTGCAAATTTCATAACTTCCTTTTTCTTTACCGCTGAGTAGAACTCCATTGTATAAATGTGCCACATCTTCATTATCCACTCATCTGTTGAGGGACATCTAGGCTGGTTCCATTTCCCAGCTATTATAAATTGAGCAGCAATAAACATGGTTGAGCATGTACTTCTAAGGAAATGAGATGAGTCCTTTGGATATATGCCTAGGAGTGCTATAGCTGAGTCATATGGTAGATCAATCTTTACCTCTTTTAGGAACCTCCACACTGTTTTCCACAATGGCTGGACCAGACTGCATTCCCACCAGCAGTGTAGAAGGGTTCCTTTTTTTCCACATCCCCGCCAACATTTATGATCATTTGTTTTCATGATGGTGGCCAATCAGACAGGAGTGAGATAGAATATCAATGTAGTTTTAATCTGCATTTCCCTGATGACTAGTGACATAGAACATTTTTTTTTAGATGCTTATATGCCATTCATATTTCTTCCTTTGAGAACTCTCTATTTAGCTCCATAGCCCATTTGTTGATTGGCTTGTTTGATTCCTTATTATTTAACTTTTTGAGTTCTTTGTATATCCTAGATATTAATCCTCTATCAGATATATAGCTGGCAAGGATTTTTTCCCATTCTGTAGGTTGCCTCTTTGCTTTTTTCACTGTGTCCTTTGCAGTGCAAAATCTTTGTAATTTCATAAGGACAAAAATCACATGATCATCTCATTAGACGTAGAGAAAGCATTTGACAAAATCCAACATCCCTTCATGATAAAAGTCCTACAGAGACTGGGAATAGAAGGAACATATCTCAATATAATAAAGGCTATTTATGACAAGCCTACAGCCAACATATTACTAAATGGGGAAAAACTGGAAGCTTTTCCACTAAAATCAGGAACAAGACAAGGGTGTCCACTGTCCCCACTTTTATTTAATATAGTTTTGGAAGTCTTAGCCATAGCAATAAGGTAAGAGACCCACATAAAAGGCATACAAATTGGAAAGGAAGAGATCACGTTATCATTATTTGCAGATGACATGATTCTATACATAAAGGACCTTAAAGACTCTACTAGCAAACTGTTAGGGCTGATCAAAACCTACAGCAATGTAGCAGGATACAAAATAAATATACAGAAATCAGTAGCCTTCATATATGCTAACAACAAACACACAGAGGATGAAATCAGAGAATCACTCCCGTTCACAATTGCATCAAAAAATAAATAAATAAATAAATAAATAAATAAATAAATAAAGTACCTTGGAATAAATCTAACCAAGGAAGTAAAGAATCTATACAATGAGAACTTTAAAACACTCAAGCGAGAAATTGCAGAAGACACTAGAAAGTGGAGAAACATCCCTTGTTCCTGGATTGGAAGAATCAATATTGTGAAAATGTCAATCTTACCTAAAGCAATCTATACATTTAATGCAATCCCTATCAAAATTCCAAAGGCTTTCTTCATGGAAATAGAAAAAACAATCCAAAAATTCATTTGGAATCACAAAAAACCTCGAATATCTAAAATAATACTGAGCAACAAAAAAGAGGCTGGTGGTATCACCATACCTGATTTTAACCTATACTACAGAGGCATAGTAACAAAAACAGCATGGTACTGGCACAAAAACAGACACATGTAGATCAGTGGAACAGAATAGAGGACCCAGATGTAAGCCCAAGTAGCTATAGCCACCTGATATTCAATAAAAATGCCAAAAATACTCAGCGGAGAAGAGACAGCCTCTTCAGCAAATGGTGTTGGGAAAACTGGATATATATCTGCAGAAGGATGAAAATAGATTCTTCTCTCTCGCCATGCACAAGAATTAAGTCTAAATGGATTAAAGACCTTAACATCAGACCTGAAACTCTGAAACTGCTAGAGGAAAAAGTAGGGGAAACCCTTCAACATATTGGTCTTGGCAAAGACTTTCTGAATACAACCCCAATTGCTCAGGAAATAAAACCACAGATTAATCACTGGGGTTATTTCTTGAGAATTTAGTGGCATGACATATTTAAAATGTACATATTAATACTGGACACAATAATACATAATATATTATCACCCAGGCTATTAGGAAAGTGTATCTAACACTATTGTTAACTGAGTTACAAAGGGCTAATTCACCAATTTCCAGTTATACTCTAGCATATGCAAAAAAACATATAATTTTATTCCCCGAAGTACATATGGCCCAATATGATGTCATGTTAAACAAATGTGAGTAATGATTTCATGTGTCTTTATTTTATTTTATCTGCCTATTTGTTTTGTGCTGTGTGTGTGTTTGTGTGTATGTGTGTGTGGTATGGTTTCCTATATGTTTAACTACTGCAGTGGGTGCACATGTCTATTGTGTTAGTTTGATTTAGGTGTCCTCCATGTTCTGAATGCTAGGTCCCCAGTTAGTGGCAATTTGGAAACTGCATCCTTCTAGACACGATGTAATGTTCAGGGTGGGCTTATGGGTTTTATAGCCAGCTACCCTTTGTCAGCATTTGGCACACTCTCCTGCTGTTGTTATCTACCTGATGTTGGCTGGGAGGTGATGTCTACCCTCTGTTCATGCCATTATTTTCCCCTGCCATCATGGAGCTTCCCTTTGAGTCTGTAAGCCAAAATAAACCTTTTCCTCCCATAAGGTCATATTGATTAGATATTTATTTTTTGCCAGCAATATGAAGTTGATTGTAATAATAAAACTGGCATAGAAAGTGGAGTCATTACTTCTAGAAATCTGACTGCCTGGTGGATTTTGGCCTTATGAAACTGATTTGTGGGAGGAGTGTATGTGGATTTGAAGTCTTTGCCTGTGAGACTCCTTGCTGTAAGTATAGCTTGATGGACCATTATGGTCAGAGTTGAAAGACTTGAATGCACAAAGAACTATGGACTGTGAGGTTTGTCTTGTGAGACTGAGAAAGAGCTTTGCCTGGACTGGGCTTGAAGCAGTGTGAGAGGCTTGTTGTTAATCCCGTGTTCTGAGAACTTGTTTAGGATTGCATTGCATCAAAATGGACTGGTGTTGTCAGAGGGATATGGCACAGTAAGACATGAAATCTTTGTGCCTAAACTGCTGGCCATTCAGCTGTAATTGTCTGAGAGGGTGCAACCTTTGAGATTGAACCAGCTGATCTTCATTGGGACAAAAAGAAGCATGCAAAGCCTTTTGAAGGGCAGCAATACTGAATGAGTGTCCTGTTTTTCAAAGTTAGCTCTATTACCCCCTGCATTAACAAATTGGCATTTCACCTGGTACTATAGAGTATAATCAATGCAGAAAAGAGAGGGTCATTGATTCTGAAACACTGCTTTGTATTTTGGAATACATGGCCATAAGCAGTCTGAAGCATCCTTTTTGGTTTACCTTCTTGGAAGCCTGATGGAGCTATGGGGATTCATTGCAGTAGAGATCCAAATGGAAGTGCCAGAACTATGGGATGGCTTCCAAGGTGAACTGATGGAACTGACTGAAGTAAATAGCATAGCGGGAGGAGTGAAATTGGAACTCCAGAGACTCCTCACTGCATTGAGTTATCAGATTTGGAGACTTGCCCTTTACTAGAGTTGTGAGACTTGGAGCTACAGAGTTTGGTGTTTGCCCTGTTTGTTTTAAATCTTGTATTGGCTGCATTTTTTTTTTTTTTTTTTTGCCATGCTCAATACTATATTTTGCAGTGTGAGTGTTTATTCTGTGCCATTATTGTTTGTATTTGCTTGATATTATGCCTTAGTTAAAAGATGATGGACTATGGTGGTATTTGAACATCATTGGGATTGATAAAAACTATGGAGACATTTAAAGTTGGACTTAACACATTGCATTTCACAACATGTATGGTTATCCATTTATGGGGGCCAGGGTAGAATGTGGTAGTTTGATTCAGATGTCTCCCATAAACTTTAATGTTCTGGATTCTAGGTCCCTAGATGGTGACAATTTGGGAGCTGGATCTGCCTTCAGGTCATGTATTGTTTGTGGTGGGATTATTGGTATTATAGCCAGCTCCCCTTACCAGTGTTTAGCACACTCTGGTCCTGCTGTTTTCCACCTGACTTAGGCCAGGAGTTAATTTCCACTGTGTACTCATGCTATCATTTCCCCCTGCTATCATGGAGCTTTAGCTAGAGTCTGTAAGCCAAAATAAAACCTTTCCTCCCATAAGCTGTTCTTTGTCAGATCTTTTCTGCCAGGAGCATTAAGTTGACTGCAACACCTATGGTGGCCTAAGAAAAACATCAGGTTACTCTCCATTGCTCTTTTTTCCTGATCCTATTTTAAGACAGAATCTTTTGATAGATTCTGGATCTTTCAAGGCTCTAAATGATTATTTGCTCTTTTATGGGACTGAGATTACAGACCACACAGCCGTGGTTCAACTGTTTACATGTAATCTGGAGATTTAATTGTACCAGTCTTTTGCTTGAAGAGGAAGTATGCTTAACTGCTGATCCATCTCTCTAGCCCTTTTTGTGCCTTTTTAGCTCAAATTATCAAACTCTTAGGTCTCTGTGGCTCCATTCATGTAGCATTCAAAAGTGCCATAGGAATAGTGTAATGATAATATAGCATTAAATATTATAGTTAGATTACCCCACTGGTGCACAGAGAGCCTATTGCGTGGTGCTTGTTTACTTCTATGATTTTATCATGTGTAGATTGAGCTGATTTATGCTGTAGCAGACCTTCGTCTTCTCTGAGAGAATGTTTGCAATTGTATGTCCATCTCTGGTTTATTATTATTTTTTTAAGATTTTATTATTTTTTATTTAATAAATAAATAAATCAGCAAGTACAGTCAATTTGGTACTATTGTTAGGTTCATCCATGTCCTAACCCCTCCCTCTGGCCCCTCTTTGTTGAAATATATGGGTCATGCATTGTGGAGTTAGCCCACAGTTATGGGTAGAAAAAAGTCTCTGCATATCATGACCCAACATGTGGCTCTGACATTCTTTCCACCCCCTCTTTGGCAAACTTTCCCGGAGCCATGTTGGGTTCATTTTTGGTCTGCTTCAGTGATGAAGTGTTGGGGGCCTCTGGGTCTCTGGATCTCTGATTTGGTAGGAGTTGATTTTTTCTCTGTGTTGATCTCCTTCACCCTTGTGCTGGTACCTGGTTCACCAAGAAAACAGCACCCCTGCTTGTTTTGACCATTGTTTATAGTTTCAGCAGGGGCACTTTTGAGGTATGATGGGGTGGCACTCTCCTTAGGATCTACATCTATCTGAAAAAGAGAAGCAGATTCTCCTATGGAGAGTAAGTTATCCCCAGACAAATGAAATAACCCTTACTTTTTTTTATAGAGAATTTAACACATGTAGGCCCTCTTGTAGCCCATGATTGGTGGTAGCTTGATAATGGAGGGTGGGCTTATGTTTGGATATGGTTCTAATTTGTTTCCCAGATCCAGCTATTGGTCCCATGCCAATGAAGGGATCAGTTAGCCAAATCAAGAGCACTTGGTTTCCCACCATGGCTGTGTGCCACTATTGCACTTGTGTGAGAATCATGATAGGTTATTTGGTAAGTGGGTTAGACTATGAACTAGGTGGACAGATATTTATCATTTTCCCCCAGTCACCCTTGTAGTACCTTCTGGCATTAGATGCACTGACTGTCTGGGGACTGACTCTCTTCCAGTTCCCAGCCATTCTATTCCATTTTAAGTCAACCACGTAAGGTATCTTCAGCAGTAGGGTCTTACCACAAACCTTTGGTGGGTCATCAAGTACTCTGACAGTAATCTGTCTGTCTTTTAGGAAACCTTGTAGGTCTTTCTGATCAAAAGCTCATTGTGAGGGCTGGACTTCCGGCCAAGATGGCAACTGCCTAGCTGCGCTGCAGATACGGGGGAAAGAAAGGCAAGAAATTAAGGGTTATCAGGGTCTTCTTGCCAGTGGGAGGGCACAGAGTGGGGAAAAACAGGGAAGCACGGATCCCCCCCTTGGGTGGGTAGTCTACCCCCACACATACAGCCGCCATGCCCTGTGTCCTGCGCCCCTCACCCCATGCGGCAGTGCTCTGATCACCACCCACCAGCCCATCGCATGCCTGCCAGCCCATCACATGCCCACCAGCCTGCTGCACTGATGTGGGGACCGCCACCATTGTGCTCTGATCATGCGCGTTGGCCCACCACACTGTGCTCGGTTCACACACCCACGAGGCCCACCTCTGCCGTGATTAAGTGGCTGCCAGATCCCCTGCTGCTGTGCTCCCATCGCTTGCCCGCAGGCCAGCCTCTGCTGTGTCCTGATCCTGTGCCTGCATCAGCTGCCTCTGCACTACAATTGTAAGTGCAGCGGGACCAGTCCCACAGCAAGGGTCATACAGGTCCACACTAAGTCACTAGCGCCAGGTTAGGTGCCATCCCCTACCTGTCCAATGCCACCCATCCCCCACTCCCCTGAGGTGGGAGAGCCCAGACTGTTTGCAGGTCCCAGTGTTCCCAGCCAGAGTTTGGGCAGCTTCAAATCTTGTTACCTCAGTCCACTTTCAAACTCACAGGCAGGCAGCTTGGTTGCATTACTGGGTGAGAATTCAGGCAACTTAGGTGCCCCTGTCAGGCAGTAGATAGGCAGCTTTGGCAAGAGAGAGCAAAAACCCAGGCTGCTTGCAACTGCCTTAGGCTGCCTTGGATTCTCATTGAGCTACATCCCAGGCTGCTCCACCCACCTACCTGCCCATACACTGACATGGGTAGACCACAGTGCAAAAGAAATAACATGAAAAATAAAATGCAAGAAATTCCAGACAGATCACCCAGTCCAACAAGGATTACATCTAACCAAAACATAGAAGAGTGTTTAGGATCAGAACATAAAGTGGAAGCTATGAGCAATGCAACCCTGACCAACCTACTGCTAGAACTTGCAGGAAAGGAAAGGACAGATAATTATGTGCATGCTACCATCACTAAGCTAGAGAATATGATAAGACACTGGAAGGAATTCAAAGGGAGCTAAGAGAGTTGAGGGAGAGTGAAAAAAAAGAGGACCTTAAACATCAGCTGGCCACCCTAAATGAAAACATAAAGAAATGCAAGGATGATTTCCAAGAATCATCAAGAAAATCAGAAAATGAGGTGAAAAGGGAGCTGGACAGAGCAATGGAAGTGATACATTGGAAAGTAGAAGTAAATGCAAACTTAATTGAACAAGTCCAAAACTCGCTAGAGGCTCTCAAGAATAGAGTCAGCAAAGTGGAAGATAGAAACTCTGATCTGGAAGACAGGATGGAAGAAACAGTTCAAGAGTCCAAAAATTTCAGTAAGTTCAAAAGTTCCTGTGAACAGAACATGAGGGAATTGTGGGATACACTTAAAGGTCCTAATATCAGAATCATGGGAATACCAGAAGGAGAAGAATTTCAGACCAAAGGCATGGAGAACTTATTTAACACAATAATTGAAGAAAACTTCCCCCATCTCTTAAAAGAAAGTCCCATCAAGATACAAGAAGCAAAGTGAACTCCTAACCGACTAGACCAAAGAAGAAACTCCCAAAGACTTATTATCATTAAGACTCTAAACATTGACACCAAAGAGAACATCTTAAAAGCACCTAAGGAAAAACAGCACACCACTTTAAAAGGAAACCCCATCAGAATTACTTCAGACTTCTCAATGGAAACCCTGAAAGCTAGAAGGGCCTGGAATGAAACTCTCCAAATTCTAAGAAACGATGGCTTTCAACCCAGATTACTCTACCCGGCAAAAGTCTCCCTTATAATACATGGTGAAAGAAAGACTTTCCATGACAAAACCCAGCTTTACAATTATATGAACACAAAACCAAACCTACAGAAAGTATTCCAGGAAATTCTCTACAGAGAAGAAACAAAAAACCAAACACAAATGCCTACAAGAAGCAGATCACAACAACCAAACCCAGAGTAGACAGAAAAATTTCAAATTCCATGGAGGCACCAACACACTTCTCCCACCACAAAATGGCAGGGATCAAATCAAATCTCACAGTCATCACCCTAAATATGAATGGCCTTAATTCACACATCAAGAGACACAAGCTAACAGGGTGGATCAAAAAATTAGACCCCTCAATCTGCTGCCTTCAAGAAATCCACCTTACCACTAAAGACAGAAACCTCCTCAGGGTGAAAGGGTGGAAAACAATATTCCAACCAAATGGGAATAAGAAACAAGCAGGTGTAGCTACATTAATATCAAATAAAATTTACTTCAAATCTAAAACAATCAAAAAAGACAAAGAAGGCTTCTTCCAACTTATAAAGGGAACAATCCATCAAAGGATATTACAATCATAAATCTGTATGCACCAAACACAGGGGCACCACAGTTCATAAAACAAAATGTACTTGACTGTAAAACAGAAATAACCACCAACACCATCATCTCAAACTTCCTATGGAAAGGCAGATAGCCTCACATATCCAAATATACTCAGCAAAAGAAATACCTCTGGGGCTGGAGAGATGGCTTAGCGGTTAAGCTCTTGCCTGTGAAGCCTAAGGATCCCGGTTCAAGGCTTGGTTCCCCAGGTCCCATGTTAGCCAGATGCACAAGGGGGCGCATGCATCTGGAGTTCGTTTGCAGAGGCTGGAAGCCCTGGCGCGCCCATTCTCTCTCTCTCCCTCTATCTGTCTTTCTCTCTGTATCTGTAGCTCTCAAATATATAAAATAAAAAAATTAAAAAAAAAAAAAAAGAAATACCTCTGGAGGCATCACCATACCTGATCTAAAACTATACTGCAAAGTCTTAGTAATAAAAACAGCATGGTACTGGCATAAAAACAGGAGTATAGACCAATTGAATAGACTTGAGGACCAGGATTTTGGGTCAAGCAACTATAGCTACTTGATATTTGACAAAGGCCTAAACAATATAGGCTGGGAAAAAGATAGCATCTTCAACAAATGGTGCTGGACAAACTGGATAACAACATATAGGAAACTAAATCTTGATCCACACATTTCACCATGCACTACACTCAAATCTAAATGGATCAAAGACCTCAACATAAGACCAGAAACTGGAATACTACTGGAAGAAAATTTAGAAAGTACTTTCCATGATATAGAAATGAAAAAAGACTTTCTGAACAAAACCCCAGTGGCTCAAGTTCTTACGCAGTCACTCAACCAATGGGATCATATGAAGCCGCAGAGTTGCTTTGCAGACAAGCATATAATAAGCAAAGCCAATAGAATACCCACAGAATGGGAATAAACATTTGCAGTTTATCCAACTGATAGAGGCCTAATATCTAGAATCTACAAAGAACTCAAAAGTCTAAACAATAAGAAGACAAATACCCCACTCACAAAATGGAGCACAAAGTTGAACAGGCAATTCGCAGAGGAAGATATACAAATGGCAGACACACACTTAAGCAAATGTTCATCATCTGTAATCATCAGAGAAATGCAAATTAAAACAACTATGAGATTCTACCTTACCCCAATAAGGATAGCCAACATCAAAAAATCAAATGAACATAAATGTTGGCAAGGATGTGGAGAAGGAGGAACACTCATTCACTATTGATGAGAATGCAGGATGGTACAACCACTTTGGAAAGCAATATGGAGACTCCTGAAAATGCTGACTATAGAAATACCAACAGATCCAGTTATGCCCTTACTGGGCATCTACCCTAAAACCTTCAAACCACAGGCCAGAGAGATTTTCTCAACCATGTTTGTAGCGGCTCAATTCATAATAGCTAAAACCTGGAATTAACCCAGATGTCCATCATTAGAAGAATGGATAACAAAGATGTGGTATATCTACACAATGGAATTCTATAGAGCAGTAAGAAAAAATGACACAAAGAAATTTGAGGAAAAATGGTTGAACCTGGAACAGATCATTCTCAGTGAACTTACCCAATCACAGAAACAAAATCGACACATAGTCTCAGTCATCTACAACACCTAACATGAATCTACCCAATATACCTTACATATGCAGTATTCACCTCATGGACTACACAATAGGATGGATGGGGAGGGCGGGAAGGGCATCAAAAGGTGGAAAACAGTAATCTGGACCAAAATAGCAATGGTACCATAAAATTCTACTTCCTAAAAGACAGACCAAATGGCTGAACCTTCACTAGACCCTTACAGGAAACACCTGAACCACAAGACACTGGAGATGGTAGGATCAAGACTAACCTAAATCTTCTACATCTTCCCTCCCTCCCTCTCCTCTCCCCCCCCCCCCCCGCAACTATTGTATATTAGTTATGTTTTTCCTCATTTTCTTAGTGGGCACTGACCTGTAAGCCCCCACTTCCAGCCTGCGCCTACCATCCACAACGAGCTTTTGATCAGAGAAACCTACAAGTTTTCCCAAAACAATGACAGACTTCTGTCAGAGTACTTGATGACCCACCAAAGGCCAGTGGTAAGACCCTATTGCTGAAGACTCCATAGGCAGCTGACACGTAAAATGGAATGGCATGGCTGGAATCCAGGAGAGAGTCAGTCCCCAGACAGTCAGTGTGTCTAGTGCCAGAAGGTGCTACATGGGTGACTGAGGGAAATTACCAATATCTGTCCAATCAACTCATTGTCTAACCTAATTAGCTACAAATAACCTGATGTGAGGCCCACACAAGTTCAATAGTGGCACACAGCCATGGTGGTGAACCAACTGCTCTTGATTTGGCTAACTGATCCCCTCAGTGGTATGAGACCCATAGCTGGAGCTGGGAAACAAGTCAGAATCATACCCAAACATAAGCCCACTCTCTAATATTAAGCTATATCAATCATGGAGTACAAGAGGGCCTATACCTATCAAACTCTCTATCAAAAAAGTGTTATCCTAATTTTCTGGGTGCTAACTTACTCTCCATTGGAGAATCTGCTTCTCTTTTTTAGATAGATGCAGATCCAAAGAGAGAGCTGCCTCAACATACCTCAAAAGTAGCCTGACTGAAACTAAGGACAATTGGCGAAACAAGCAAGGGTGATGTTTTCCTGTGAATCAGAAACCAGCACAAAGGGGAAGGAGACCATCACAGAGAAACATCAACTCCTACCAAATCAGAGAGCCAGAGCCTCAGAGGCCCCCAACACCTCATCACTGAAGCAGACCATAAATGAACCCAACATGGCTCAGGGAAATTTTGCGGAAGAGGGGGCGGGAAGAATGTCAGTGTTACATGTTGGGTCATGATATGCAGAGACATTTATCGTACCAATAACTGTGGGCTAACTCCACAATGCACGACCTATTTACATCCAATGGGAGGGGGTAGATCATGGATGAGCCTAAACAATGGTACCAAACTGCCTGTATTTGCTGAAAAGAAAACTAATAAATTAAAATTTTTTTAAAAAAAGAAATTACAAGCTGCTTTTAGACACAATTTGGTATACTAGGGAGAAAAAGTGAGTTTTTTTTTTTTTTTTTTTTTTAGCGGGGTCTTGCTCTAACCCAGGCTAGCCTGGCAGTCACTATGTAGTCTCAGTGTGGCCTCAAACTCATAGCAATTCTCCTATCTCTGCCTCCCAAGTGCTGGGATTAAAGGTATGTTTCACAATGCCCAGCTCCAAAAAGTGAATTTTAGTGAGAATTTAAATGTCTATTACCTAAAATAAACAATTACATGTAAAATAAAAATATGGGACTTGATTCTCAACAATAAAAAAGAAAGAAAGAAAGAAAAGAAAAAGAGAAAATGGGGTTATAGAAACATATCAACCATCTTTACCAGGACTCTCTTATAGGTATTATTTATGATGCATCTGACTAATGTGCAAAAAAAAGAAAAAAAGGTTTGCTCCTGAAACATGCTGCCATTATAATAAAGCATAATCTACTGTGCTTTTTGCTGTGTAAAAGTATAATAAAGACCCATTCAGCTAAAAAAAAAAAAAAAAAAAAGCTCATTGTGAGGACTGGAGAGATGGCTTAGTGTTTAAGCACTTGCCTGTAAAGTCTAAGGACCCCAGTTTGAGGCTCGATTCCCCAGGACTCACGTTAGCCAGATGCACAAAGGGCACATGCATCTGGAGTTTATTTGCAGTGGCTGGAGGCCCTGGTGTGCCCATTTTCTCTCTCTCTCTCTCTCTCTCTCTCTCTCTCTCTCTCTGCCTCGTTCTCTGTCTGTCACTTTCAAATAAATAAATGAACATAAAAAAAGTAAAACACACACACACACACACGTGCAAATAAATAATTGTACTCAACTAAATTTTTTTGACAAAGTAGAGGAAACAGTATTTCTAGATTCACAGGTATTAAAGGAAAGTAAAGATGCTAATTCTAGCTGCAATATTATATTTTTCATTCAAATAATTTGAAGATACATTAAATGACTGATTTATATGTTATGTGGTAATGTGAATAATTAGGAGCTTAAAATTCAATAAATTAGGAATCCCTTTGGTAACAAATAATGACTACTTGAACTTATCTAAAGATAATGTGGCCTGTTAGGGGAAATTTATTTGACAATAAGGACAGTATTGATATTATTGGTATAATATAATATTGGTATAATATAATAATTATTATAATATAATAATATATTGGTATAATATAATAATATATCAGACAGAGAGAGATAAAGAGAGAAAGGGAGCCTCCAGCTGCTGCAAACAAACTCCAGATGATGTACCACCTTATGCATCTGGCTTACATGGGCCTTGGGGATTCAAACCTGGGTCCTTTGTCTTTGCAGGCAAATTCTTTAACCACTAAGCAATCTCTCTAGCCTGAGATATTGCTTTGAAAAATGACAAATGGCATCTGAGATAAAGAAAACCTGTTTTTACATCGTTTCCACACCTATGTGAATTCATACATATAAACCCATGTATACATGAACATGCATATACATGCACACACAAACATAAGTTGGAGAAAGAAACATGAAGGAAACAACTTAGTATGGAGTGAAGAAAAGACAAAAATTAATACAACAGTTTAGTTAATGCACACTTTTGTATGTGTGATAGACTATAATTTCAGTAGATACTTGGTAAGAGATGTAGTGAAGTACAATATGAATATATGAACCACATAAAATGAATTCTGGTTTAGTTCATAAAATAAAATACCAAACTACTTCTAGTTTCATTTCCTTAATAGGAATAATACTAGTTACTTCACAGACATATGGAAAGGGTTATATATTCATTAACCAGCAATAATGCCTAAAATGCTTAAAGTTATATAATGTCTAGTAATTTGTCAGACACTAAGATTATATGAATATATTTGAGAGTTTACTATTATTCTATGTCCACTTTACCAATCTTACCTAAAATGTAGAAGTATTGGTTTACTTTCCAAGTAAATAATTATTCAAACATAGGCAGCATATTGCTCCTACCCATACTAATAAAAATTTATCATCAGGCTGGAGAGATGGCTTAGCAGTTAAGCACTTGCCTGTGAAGCCTAATACCCCGGTTCGAGGCTCAATTCCCCAGCACCCACGTTAGCCAGATGCACAAGGAGGTGCATGCATCTGGAGTTTGTTTGCACTGGCTGGAGTCCCTTGCAAGCTCATTTTCTCTCTCTCCCTCTTTCTCCCTCTATCTGTCACTCTCAAATAAATAAATAAAAGAAAAAAAAAAACTTATCAAGTCCATATTCACTGTATAAGCCAAATTATGAAATTATGAATATGAGTAAAAAGTGCTTGTAAACTTGTTAAATATTGAACTTGATATTAACATTGCCATCTGAGAGACAAAAATTCATATTTAAGAAAAAAACTAAAGAGTATACTAGGAGGTAGCAGTTGATACCATGATCTTGGGGACAAAGCCAATAAGGCAAATGATGGTTAAATAAAGATACCTCATAATCAACAGTAATTACAACATGGTTGGAAATACAAAAATGGACATGTATTATCAAATAAATTTGATGAATGGAAGTGGAAAATTGCCCTTTAATCTTTATTTTGTTCTTTTTAATTAGTTAAGCTTTGTTTTATACTTATCTATTAACGTTTCAATGAACCACTACAAATTGTCCATCATTTTAAAAAGTAAAGATTTAGAAGTCAGTACTAGTTACAAATGAAATTTTCATACCAACATTTCTTTATTTATTTATTGTTTTTTTGAGGTAGGGTCTCACTCTAGCTCAAGTTGACCTGGAATTCACCATGTTATTTCAGGCCTCGAACTCTCAGTGATCCTTCTACCTCTGCCTCCCAAGTGCTGGGATTAAAGGTGTGAGCTACCACGTGCAGCCTGCCATCATTTTTAATTAGTGCTTTTTATTTAAAAGGGGGGTCTTGATAAAATAATCCATCTTTTAGCATAATGCAGTCTCAAATATTTGTAATTTTCATTTACATATACAAGAATAATTTAGACCTGACAAATAAACTTGACATTTCAGTAGCTATATTAAAGTGCACATGAGCATCAATGATTTCTTGGGTTAGGTAGTAGTGACTGAACTTATCTTTCAGGGAATCATTTCTTGAAGTATTTTGTTAAACCATTGATAATTACAAGTTATGCTCTTGAAAAAAACTTTTCTCTTGCCAGAGATAATTCAAAGGAAAAGCTTGCAGCACTTCCCGGATCACAGAAGTGGTAATGTTTGTTCTCCTCCAAAGAAGGTGAATATGCCTAAGGCAGCTAGCACCATTATGTGTGCTGCATGTGTTCACACCTTGAAAGGGAGGCAGTCTCGTGAATTCAGCCCCTGCATTTCATTTAGTTTATAATCTTCATCAGCAGTGAAGGCATGGCAGATAGTTAAGTATTTCTGCTCTATTAGGATCAAAGCCACTTAGCTAATACCAATAAACTTCAGTTTCTCCTACTTCTCAGCAGGAGAAAACAATGTAATTTTACTCAAAATGAGCTTGAAGATCAAATGATACTAATATAAATTATTTTATAAAATAGAAAGTATATCAATGATTATTAGTCATAGGGTATAATTGGAAGATGTTACATGAAACTTAAATGATCAATTATTCATTTCCTGATATAAAGACATAGAATTGATATCAGTTCATACAAAGTCAAACATTCATTTAATGCTATGTTTGATTAGAAATTGTTACCATCTATATGGGCTGGAGAATTGGCTTAGCATTTAAGGCACTTGCCTGTGAAATGTAAGGTCCCAAGTTCATTCCTCAGAACCCATGTAAGCCAGATGCTCAAGATGGCACATGTAACTGGACTTTATTTGCAGTGGATTGCCCCTGAATTCCTATCCTCTCTGTCACTGCCTCTGTCTTTTTCTCTTTAAAAATAATTTAAAATAAAATATAAAATAAAATAGATACTACTATTTATAAGTATTTATTAAAAAGTATTACTAAGTATAACATGCATGACTTGGCAGTGGGGATATACTCTGAAGAAGGTGTTGTGATATTATGTTGATATATGACCATTGTAAAATGTACATATTTACAAACACATATATGTATATATGTGTGTGTGTATGTATATGTGTGTGTATATGTGTGTGTATATATATATATAATTATATATGAGTATCCAAATCTCAACTTTGAGTGCTTATCAAGGAAGGTAGATGACTGGAGAGATGGCTTAACAGGTAAGGCTCTTGCCTTTAAAGCCAAAGGACCTAAGTTCTATTCCTCAGGACTCACATTAGCCAGATGCACAAGGTGGCAAATGCATCTGGAGTTTGTTTGCAGTGGCTGAAGGGCCTGGTGTGCCAAATCTCTCTCTCATAATATAAATAAAATATTTTAAAAAATGTAGATAGTGAACACAAGATGACAATGCTGTGGCATGACATGATTATTTATGGAAAATATTTGCAAGGAGAGAGAAAGAGATAGAGAACAGGTATACACCTGGGCCTCTAGCCACTGCAAATGAACTCCTGGTGGATGTGTAACTTTATGCATCTGGATTTATGGCTTTAAGTAGGTACTGGCGGAATCAAACCTAGATTGATAGGCTTTATTGGTAAGTACCCTAACTGGTAGGCCATCTCTACAGTCCTCTATTTTTTATATAATAAAAATTTTCAGGGCTGGAGAGATGGCTTAGTGGATAAGGGGTTTGCTTACCAAGTCAAAGGACCCAGATTCAATTCCCTAGGACGCACGTTAGCCAGAAGCACAAGGAGGCACACATATCCAGAGTTCGTTTGCAGTGGCTGGAGGCCCTGGAGTGCCCATTCTCTCTCTCTCTCTCTCCCTCTTTATCTGTCAAATAAATAAATAAATAAATAAATAAACAAACAAATAAATAAATAAAATATTTTTAAAATCATTAAAATGTTTATTAAAATATTATAGAATCACCTTCATTCACCTGATCTCCACCCTCCTCCATAATCACCTCCTACTGTTCTACTATTTCCTCTTCTATATTGATGCATTTTTTTCATCTAACCAATCTTCTACAATGATGTAAATACTGGCCTAATACTATGCAGTTGTTGTGCCGGTAAGGAAAGCCCATGTGAGGTTGTAAACACAATGACCACTTTGTTTCTAAAGCAAGGAAAGCCCATGTGAGGTTGTAAACACAATGACCACTTTGTTTCTAAAGCAATCTTGTCTATTCACTCTTACCTTCTTACCACCACCTCTTCTGCTATAGTTGTTGAACCATTGGAAGGTGTGATAGAAATGTCTTCTTAAATGATGAACACTCAACCATCACTTCTCAAGTCAAATGTTTGTTGATATCAAATAATGTAGAAATATATTTTGCAACAATTCTTTGGTATACATATAATTTTACCATTTTTAAAAGATATTAGTACATTTTCATGTTAATGAGATGGACAAGAAGGTAGGCTTGTTTACTTTTACATGAAGTTTTTATTCTTTATGGGATATCTTTTATTGCAGGATATGTGCCATCTTGTATGTTTTTAAGAGTTGATTGACATTTTAATTTCATAATCATGAATGATGTGACACTCTTTCATATAACTGCACTACAAAATGGCAAAAATATATTAAGGGATATTTCAGAAATCAGTGTAAGTTTTCTCCTAGTCACATGATCTTTGTTCCTTTCCGTCCTATTAGAGACTGTTTTGGACTCCAAGTAGAAATCAGATTTTCTTGTATTTTTCCTATCTTAGACTTCTAAAAATTAAATAAAGAAAGCATTGTCTATTCCTCTGGGTCCCCATACAGTGGCTTCCATGCTCTTTGTTTACTCTATGGTTGGGGGTTCAGCAGTTCCCCTGATTGTATAAAATAGTTCCTTATCATATGGATGGTTTCATACATGAAAGATAACTCAATGTAATCTATATGCCTGTAGATGTACTACATTAACAGATAAAGGTGTTGCTGTTTTATTGTTTGGCTTTACTGAGGAAACCCCACTAAAACATGATTTGACAAAGCAATTACTGAAATTTTCGAATGTGTGTTCAGTCATTGTCTTCACAAGTGATATGTAATTTGGGGTTTAGATGTGACTTCTACATAGTGTATTCCCTATAACTTGGCACATAGAATTTTGAATGCATCTCTCCTGCCATGCTCCTGTCAATCCTGTCAATGACTCACCAGTCTTTTCAATACTTCATGTAGAGATCATTGGTACAACCTCAAAATGTAAAAACCCACACCTGGGAAATACATGCCATCATCTCTCAATATCAGGCTTTCTCCATATCACTTTAACCTATTCATTCCATATAAAATATGCATTCATAAAAGAAACAACAATCATAGAAAGTAGAAGGAATAAAAAGAAATACTTCTCTTTTAATAAGCAACAGTAACATTATTACATAATCCTAGGCTTTTTTGATCAATAGTTTATATAATGAGAAGTGGCAAAGGACACATGATTTGGCATTATAGAACTTTCAATGTAAATTAATAAATTCATTTAATCAACCCACTATAGTTTATGCATTCATAATATGAGATTAAAACAGAACCCATCCTCATTGTGTTCTAGTGAAAATTAAATCATATGAAATGTACAAAATGATCATGAGATTTATGTACCATGAAAAATTTTAATAATGGTATTCATCATTATTATAATTTTATTAGATGTTGCTTCATTTTTGTTCATAAAACTGTTCATTTTTCTAGTTAGCATAACAAAAGATTTATGATATATATTAATAAACATAAGTGTATATGAGATTTTCCATCTGTTCCTTTATCTACTTTTATTTACTTAGCATTCCATCTAGTTTTAAAATTGCATAGCATCTAAGTCCTGGCTTAGAAGTCAAGTATGGCAGTATATTCATCCTATTTCTATCCTTTTGGTTTATGCTAGTAAGATATTGACTTGCTGGAATGCTTTCCTTTGTGCTCAGGTGGCATTCCAGCCTCTTCATGGGCACTAGTATATTAGTGACTATGATCAATGTGCATTATTCTTTGTAGCCTACATGGCTGAATACAGAAATGTTTTAATTCTGTTATATTGTATATAGAACAAATGATTGGACAAGCTCAAGCAGTCCAGAGAGAAGACACTTGATGACTGATGAATATTTTCTCTTTTAGGTGACCAACAAATACACACATACACACACACACACTGCTAAAACACTGAATATGTATTTTTGAGGATAAAACCTTATTTCATAAGACAGTTTGAAATATTTGTCTTTCATGTCTATTTCAAGTAATTTGCTCATAAGTAATGAAGGATAAACTATGTAGAACACGACTTTGCATGTTTTTGTTGAAAGAATTTATCTCCTTCAAAGAGCTCAAAAACTACAGTATAATTTATAAAATAAAACATTTTAATATTTAACAATAATTGTGTGCCACACACTGCCTTAAAAATAGCTAAATTGTTATAGAAATAGTTTTTTTTAGGGTTGTAAAAAATCAAGGTGATCAAATAGGGTCACCCTTTATTTATAACTGCATCTGTGACCAGTAACCAGTGTGGCCCTGACAATACTTATATAAGAATTCATCCTCACAAAAGGTACCCAGTACCTTTAATGGGAGAAGTAGTATCTCTCCCCGACATGATAATCCTAATTTGGCTGTCTTACTGTAGATGATAATTTTTAAGAAGTCTAGGAAATAAATGTGCTTCATATAAGAAACCACCGATTTTCTGTCAGAATTGATCTTTTCTGATTTGAAGACAAATTATATCTTCCATCATATCCTTCCTGAATGATACAATTCCAGTAATATCCCTGTAAGAGAATTATTTAATTTAATTTAAAGGCCTATTCTCCCTCCCTTCCTTCCTTCCTTCCTTCCTTCCTTCCTTCCTTCCTTCCTTCCTTCCTTCCTTCCTTCCTTCCTTCCTCCCTCCCCTCCCCTCCCCTCCCCTCCCTCCCTCCCTTCCTTTCTTTCTTTCTTCTTTCTTCTAACCTTTCTTCTTGCCTTTAATACATTTAGACTTCTTGATGGGGTTTCTGTAGCAAAGTCTTGCCTAAAATTTTCTATGCAACCCTAGCTGGCCTACAATTTACAGTCCAGATCCTCAGCACGTCCAGTGGTAGGACGACAGGAACATGAATATTAATAATAGTCATATTTAATCAATATCTAGTTGATATTTGTATAAGATCAATGTTCAGACAGTTATAGACTGCATCATTCATAATTACATTTCACATTTAATATTATATTTCTCCTCCTTGCCAATCATTTTCAAGTTTTATGTTTGTAATAATTTTTAAGATTAGAGTAACAGATTTTCCCCCATTCAATGCATTACTAAGCCAACTATTATTGAGTCACATCTACATAACAGGTAGTACCATTTCAAAGCTCTTGTGGGAACTTTAATATTTTAAAATTTACCTAGTGTATTTTATTTTTAAAACTAACCACATGTAATTAAGATTTTTTTGCCATAAACATAATGGATGGAAAAATTATTTTGCAAAATATAATTTCCTGTCTAGATAATAAGGGCACTTTAGAATGCTCATGCACTTTCATTATTTTGGATCTATTTACTCACACATACCTGGTGCCAAACCATGCTATAAATATAAACCTGTTACTATCTTTGAGACTATTCAAATTGTTTTGGCTATAATTTTAATTTCAGGTTATGTTCTGTCCTACAAATGCAAATTAAGACAAATTTCAGTATTGCTTCCTTAGATATACTTTGTTCTTCCAAACATGTCTGTTCATAAAAGTGTAAAGACACAAGTGTCCCCCAAAACATGGCAATTGAGTTCAAGTGAGATTATATGTTCAGTTATCAGGAAGGTTTTTCTTAACCTGCCAAATATTCTTAAACAGAGAGTGTTTTATTAAAGAGGTTATTTTACTTTGAATGGCTAAAGTATTTCTGGGTGTCTAGAGAATACCCAGTCCTTAAATGTCCTTGGAGAGGATGAGTAATCTTTATCATGAAAGCTCTAAGTGAGAATGCCATCAGAACCACTGTGTTATCATAAAGCAAATTTAGAAGCAGGATATCTGAAAGGGCACAGAATTGGCATAATGGAAAAGGCCAAGAATGAGTCCTTGTGGAATTTGTACATGTATTAAATAGAATGTAGTGCAAGTGGAATAAGGCCAATTTCATCTTAAGACACATGGAATGGACATCCATGCTGAGACCTCAAGTCAGCAATACATATACAATACTATGCCTTAAAACTATCACTAATAATAACAGATCAAGTGCTATTGAGTCCATTTCAAATATTCCTTTATCCTCACTTAATGATCAGTTATGAAATGAAATACAATTGATATTACAAGATAAAATTTAGATTACTTCCATAACGTTTGCTAAAGTGAATAGGAATCAAAATTGTGGATAAGGCAACATAACTGAAATTAAGAGCAGATGAAACATAAAGTATCATTTCCTAATATGTAAGTTCATGCTAATGACTAGTTCAGTAGATAATTGAAGATAAAGGATATCTATTCCATTCAGATATTGTATAAATTGCTTTCCCATTGCTAGCTTAAGGAAGGAAAACATTTATTTTTGGCTTACAGTTTCAAGATGAAGTTCATCATGGTGGAAAAAAAGAATGGAAAACCAAAGGCTGGCATTATCTCTTCACATCAGCTGGGAGGAAATAGAGAAAGAAATGAATGCAAACAGGGCTTGAATACAAGAGATAAATAGGTATTTAAACATATGAGCCTACAAGGGACATTCAAACTAACAAAGTTAGCTCTTAATATTTGATGTAGCCATTGATTTCATGGATATAAAATCCTAAAATCCCACCTGGCATATGGATAAATATATGAATTTAAATTCAAGAGCAGAAACCTGGAGGTGGGATTTTCCACTCACATAAGCCTTGTCCCCAAGCCAAGGGGAAGACAACAGGGACCACATGAGCAGCCACTGAAGGGATCTGACCAGCTGAGAAGTTCTGGTATATCTCCAGATATCCTGAACAGGCTCCTATTCCCCAACCACCAGTGCTGTGGACCACCAGAGAACTCATGGGCTCCTGGCCACATGGAATCGGGTATAGCCAATCAGAACACCAGATCCACAGTGCAACAGAGAAGGACCAAGGTAGGCACTCAACATTGGTGAGATTGGAAGCCATCCCAAAATCTAACAGGTCTACTTAAACAAAGGCACTAGAAGTGCTAACCTATCTTTCCATGTCAGGACATATTACATGTTACATATTCTTGGTTGGCTTTACAATTCTCAAATAAGCTATATTTTGGTGTTGATTGGTGCTTCCTTTAATGTTTCCTGATTCACAGGGCTTCTCTTCTTCCTCTCCTCCTCCTCCTCCCCCTTCCCCGCCTCCTCCTCCTCCTCCTCCTCCTCCTTCTTCTTCTGTCATTATGGAGGGCAGGGTATGACTTGGACTCAGGCTGACCTGAAACCTCCCAGTTGAAAGAATTAAGGGTTTGGGGCAACACATACCCTAAGGAACTTTGGCTTTGTTAGAATGTTTATGCTAATCATCACTCTGGCATAAATACTCTGTTCTGGTTTGGACTGAATGTGGATATTGCTCAGTTGAATTTTAGAATTTGCCAGTAAATTGCCACCCAGTCTACCATAATATTTAAATCACAGGCAAACTCAACTCCTTGGGTCAATTCTGCTATTTTCTTGGAGTATAAGAACTATACTTTTCACCTTAAATTTCTACTCTGAAGACATATAAACTCAGATTTACAAGGCTAAGAACACTACAGATAATTAGAAAACCCAAGCATCAAATGAATTCAAGATGCAAAAATCTTTACATTATAACACAAGAAACACAAAAAGGGCTTGAGAGATGGCTTAGCAGCTAAGGCACTTGTCTGCAAAGCCAAAGGTCCCATGTTCAACTCTCCAGGTCCCACATAAGCCAGACACATGAAGTGATGCAAGTACGCAAGGTCATATATGTGCACAAGATGGCACATGTGTCTGGAGTTTGCAGTGGCTGCAGGTCCTGGTATATCAGTTCTCTCTGTCTGTCTCTCTCTCTTTCTCTCTTGCTTTTGCTCTCACTCTCTCACACAAAAAAAAATCAAGACAATACAATCCCACCAAAACTTAGAAATCTATCAGAAATAACCTCCAGTAATCTGTAAGCCAAAATAAGCCATTTCATTCCAAAAGCTGTTATTGGTTGGGTGCTTTGTGCCAGCAACAAGAAGGTAACTGCAATAATTAACATTATATATTTCTATAATATCATATTTTAACATATGATTTCATAATTTTGTATCTTTGTATTAGAATCTTCTTAATCCATGATCATATATTATGTTTGCAAAAGCCTCAGGCTTTATCTACTTGTTTTAAGTTTGATTTTTCAAAGTAGTATCTGTAAAATTTTACAGTTTAAATATTGTTAAAGTATACTTATTATATTTTTTAATTAAATAGAACCTTTGTATGGATATATTATGCGTTTGTTCCATCATTTTCCTCCTCATCTCCCCCATCCCACTGAGGTCCCTCCACAACGGGATTGCTGGCATTTACCACGGGGTTGAGGGTTATTCACTGGGATAGTAGCGATCAGTCTTTGTGGGTGGGGGGATGCCTCTGGATACTCCCTACACTTTGTGGCTCTTAAAATCTTTCTGTTCCATCTTCTCCAAAATGTCATGAGCTGTTGTAGGTATCTTTTAAGTCTATTTTAGTGTTGAGATCAGCAGCTTCTGGATTTCTGATTTGCTATGTTTTAAGTATCTGTCTCCGTCATCCTGGCAGTGTTTGTCAGGAGTTAGTACTCTTTATCTTGTCACTCCTACTCCTCTGTGGTTTCACCAGAGCCCTTGCTGATGTGCAAAATATGGCTTATCTCTTTGGTTCTCACTGTAAAAGAAAAACATATTCTCCAACAGAGACTGAAGTCATTGTAGGTTAAATGGGATAACCATTGTTATTTAAAAGAGATTTTCTTGTGTGTCACCTCTCTTTCGACCAAAAACTAGTTGGTGTCCATGATCTTGGTCTCCATAGGATTCTGCCTTGATTCCAAGTTCCAGCTATGGATTTCTTTCCAATGAGCAGATCGCTTAGCCAATCAGGATGTCATTGGTTATCCACTTGGTTGGGTATGTCAATCTTGTCAGGCTGGTAGCTTTCAGACTGCAAAGTCCCATATTAGCACACAGCAATATTGGTCCCCACAGCATTCTTGTAGTGCTTTCTAGCACTATAGGGGCAAAACATCTGCAAACTGGCTTCCTTCCAGATTCCAGCCAGATCTCTTGATGTTCTGTGTCAGTAACATGTGGTGTATTCAGAAATAGGTCTTATCTTTTACCTTAAGCCAGCAATAAAGTGCTGTGACAGAAGCCCATCTCGGTTTGGGAATTTCATAGGTCTCTCTGATCAGCAGTTCAACATGGGTTGTAACTGATTTCTGGAATTGGGAGTCACAAGCCCAAGCCAAATGTTTTAGGGTTAGGTTTCACCCTACCCCCTCAAAGTTCCTCCTTACTAGATGATCCCAGCATACTCCTACTGAAGGTTATTATCTTTTAGTCTACTACCAAGGAGGAAGGTTTCTATAGGACTAATTCATTTTGGATTTAGTACTGTGTATCTCCCTCTGTCTTCCTATTCTCCTTTCCTCAAGCACTTCCATTCCTATTATCTATTCCTCAATTTGCCTGTCAGCTCAAGCTCTTCTAGATTAGGAATCATGGAGAAGGGAGAGCATGCAGGGCTTGTCTTGCTGTGCTTGTGTAAGTTCAGTTAGTATGACCTGTTCCAAGTCCATCCATTTTCCTACAAATTCCATTGCATCATTTTTCTTTTGTGCTGCATGTAACTACACAGGCGTGTGGACCTGGGCATGTGGCTCAAACTGCTCCAGTCTGGAGCCCTGAGCCTTAGCAATGAAGGGGAGAAAATTGCTACGTGGCGAGGAAGAAATGAAGAGTTTTTGGAAAGCAATATAAAGCTTTACTCTTGGACAAACAACAGTGTCATTTTGTCAGACCTTTGAGGAACCTCCAAGGGCCTTACTAGAGGCTACAATGGGCAAGGTGTGTGGTGCATCAGGAAACCTGGACATTGCTTGCACTGGAATCTAGGGTACCTGGGGCAAATCGCCTAACTAGTGGAGCTTTGCAGCTATAAAATAGGGATGGAGATAACCTACTCCAATGATTACTATGCCTATCAAATGATTCGTGATGTTCCCCTAGCTTGGTGTCTCACCACATGGTGCTATTTCAGATAGTGATTTTACAGCAGGGAGCAGAATGTCTTTAGCATGTTGGAGGTCCCGGACTCAATCCTCGGTGCCACAAAGAAATTTTTAAAAAGTTGGAGCCAGGTGTGGTGGTGCATGCCTTTAATCCCAGCACTCGGGAGCCAGAGGTAGAAGGATGGCCATGAGTTTGAGGCCACCCTGAGACTACACAGTGAATTCCTGGTCAGCCTGGGCTAGAGTGAGACCCTACCTTGAAAAGCCTAAAAAAAAAAAAAAAAAAAAAGAAAAGAAAGAAAGAAAAGAAAGAAAAAAGCCTCTCCCTCTTTCTCTGTCAAATAAGTAAATAAAATATTTAAATAAATAAAGTAAAATATTAGGGGCTAGAGAGATGGCTTAGCAGTTAAGGCACTTGCCTGCAAAGCCAAAGGACCTCGGTTCAACTCCCCAGTACCCACGTGAGCCAGATGCACAAGGTGGCGCATGCATCTGGAGTTTGTTTGCAGTGGCTGGAAGCCCTGGCAGGCTCATTCTCTCTCTTTGCCTCTTTTCCTCTCTCAAATAAATAAAATATTTTTTAAAAAGTTAAAAAAAAAAAGTCATGGTGTTTCATCACCCTATTGAGATAGGTTGCAGAAAAGCAGAACCATAGGCTACTAAGAACTTCTACATGGTCTTTCCCATTAGTACTCAGTTTGCTCTATTTATCAAAAAAAAATGTAGAGATCTTTTTCTTTTATTACTAATTTGTATGACATCTGTGTACTCTGCAAACTCAACAAAGATTGCATATACTTTCATATATCCACTATTACATGCCATCAGAAAAAGAAACCCTTCCCTATACTTTCTTAGTAACTGGAAACTGAAAATTAAAATGACAAAAGGTAAACCAAAAGTATCTATGAATACTTTTATTGATATTTTTATTTATTGTTTTGTAAGCTGAAAGTGATAGAGAGAAAATAGAGACAGAGATAATGGGCATGCCAGGGCCTATAATCACTGCAATCAAACATGTGAATGAGCTCAGGCTGCCTCAATGTCCCAGTGCTCCACCACATGTGAGTTTAGGCTGTTTCAGTGCTTAGTGCTTTGGTGTCTCTCTGTGTGTGAGCTCAGCCTGCTTCAGCATCCCTGCCATGCAGAAGCTCAGGCTGCTTTGGCATTCTACCAAGCGAGAGCTCAGGCTGCTTTGTTCTGCCAAGTGAGAGCTCAGGTTGCTTCTGTGTTCTGCCAAGTGAGAGCTCAGGCTACTTCGACATCCTGCCTCAGGCTGTTACAGCTTCCTGCTACATGTGAGCTCAGACATATTCACCCATCCACATGTTAGCTCAAGACCACTCTGCCCATCTGCTTGCCTGCCTAGTATCTCTGGCTAGCTCCTCCAAGAGGCACCACTTCCCCTGTCCATCAAGACCACAGTCCTACACTCCCTGCCCATACACTATGATGGGCAGACCACAGCAAAAAGAAATAACATGAAAAATCAAATTTAAGTAAATCCAGTAAGATCACCCAGACCTACAATGAACGTTGCTATAAATTAACAACAAAAGACTCATCAAGAATCCCATTGGCTCCTGGAAACTGAACAGCACACTTTTAAACAATAAATGGATAGTGGACAAAATAAAAAAAAAAAAAAGAAATTGCAAAATTTCTAGAAATGAATGACGATGAGAACACATAGTCCCAAAACTTATGGGACAAATTGAAGGTGGTCCTCAGAGGAAAATTCATAGCACTAAATACCTTCATAAAAAGACAGGGAGATCCCAAATCAATAACCTAACTATTCACCTAAAGGCACTGGAAAAGCAAGAAGACTCCAACCCAAAGGCTCCAGAGGGAAAGAAATTATGAAGATCAGAATAGAAATTAATGAGTTGGAATATAAGAAAACAATTAAGAAAATTGACAAAGAGACTCTTCCAAATATAAAAAAATTGAAATGAAACATGAGAGATCACAACAGACATAGCAAAATTGGGAGAATAATCAGGACTTATTTCAAAAACCTCTACTCCACAAAACTGGATAATATGGAGGAACTGGATAAATTCCTGGACACATACCATCTACCAAAGCTAAATTCAGAGCAGATTAATCTCCTAAAAAAATCTATAACACTCAACAAGATTGAAAAGGTAATAAAAAACCTCCCCCCAAAAGAAGAGTCCAGGACCAGATTAATTCTATCAAACCTTCATGGACAAACTCAAACAAATCTTTTTCCTTCTTTGCCACACAATTGGAGAACAGGGAAAGCTCCCTAACATGTTCTATCAAGGGAGTATCACCCTAATTCCAAAACCATTCAGAGATGACACAAGAAAACTACCAGCCTATTTCCCTGAGGAAATTAGACACAAAGATCCTGAACAAATCTTCACAAACTGAATTCAACAACACATCAAAAGCATTATTCATGTTGATCAAGTGGTATTCATCCCAGGAACACAGTGGTGGTTCAATATATGGAAATCTGTCAATGTAATACACCACATAAACAAGGTTAAACATAAAAACCACATGATCATTTCAATAGATGATCAAAAGGCCTTTGATAAACTATAACATCAGCCTTTTGATAAAATACAACATCAGTTCATGATCAAAACATTGGAGAGAAATGGCATGGTTGGTTCATATATTAACATAATAAAGGATACATACAATGCTCCTAAAGCCCAAATAATGCTTAATGGAGAGAGACAGGAAGAATTCCCATTGAGATCAAGAACAAGACAGTGGGGTCCACTCTCACCTCTGCTCTTCAATATGTAAGTCCTAGCACAAGCAATAAGACAGGAGAAAGAAATAAAAGGGATTCAATTTGGAAAGGAAGAAATTAAGTTAGCTCTATTCACTGATGATATGTTCTATATGTAAGAGACCGAGAGACTTCATTCCAAAACTCTTGAGAGTGATTGACTCCTATAGCAAAGTAGCAGGATACAAAATCAATGCACAAAAATCAGTACCCTTTCCATATGCAAATGACAAAAATACAGAGAAAGTAATAAAGGACATGGTCTAATTTTCAATAGCAACAACAAAATACCTTGGAATAACTTTAACCAAGGAAGTGAAAGATCTATACAGGAAAAACATAAAAACACTCATAAAAGAAATTGAGGAGGATTTAAGAAAATGGAAAGACCTCCCAAACTCCTGGACAGGCAGAATTAACATTGTGAAGATGGCAATCCTAACAAAGGCTATATATATATATATATATATATATATATATATATATATATTTAATGCAAATCCCAACACTGTTCTTCACACAGAGAGAAAAAATGATCTCAAAGTTAATATGAAAAGGCAGAAGGCCTCAGATTTCCAAGCATATACTCAGCAAAAGTAAAACCTCTGGAAGCATCACCATACCTGATCTAAAGCTATATTACAAAGCCATAGTAATAAAAAACAACATGGTATTGCCATAAAAAAGGACTATATACCAGTGGAATATAAATGAGGACTCCAGTCCAATTAGAGGGCAGTTGGTTTCCACCATTACAGATGTGCCACTATTGCAACCATTGGCTCATTTGGCCTGGATGGCCAAATACAAGGCTTGCAATGTCAGTAATGAGTATCTTCACTGGTGATTTATCTTTCTCCAATTGAACTGCATATAGAATGGCTTCTTCCAGCTTTCTGTCAGCTGGTTTATATGGTGGAGGTTATCAGCTCAGTTCCAGCAGGATTTCTCAGTGGACTTGCAGTCCAAGTATGTGGAGTCTTCAGCAATAGGGTCTTACCATCTATTCCTAGTGGGAAAACAAGGGGCTTGGCAATAGCCTATAATGATTTGTGGGCATAAGGGACCTCCCTGGCCAACAACTCACTGGAATGTATCCCATCACTGGCACTGAAAATTTTCTAGCAACAATCTATGGCTCCTGAGTGTTCCATTGTCCCCAAAAGTAGGATTCCATATGATTATTTTATATCCTCCTAGATTTTGATTAGCCCTTTCTCCACCTTTTCTTTACTCAATCTCTTCCCCTGACCTCACTTTGGGCCTTTTCATCCCCATTAATCTATTCTCTACTTACATATATACAACACCATCCTATTGGTCCCACCATCCCTTCATTTATCTTCCCTTTATATTTCTTTTCTAGTTTAATGGCCTTTGCTGCTGAATTTTCTTCCTAATCACACACAAGTCCAATCATCTGTAGCTGGGATCCACATATGAGGGAGAGCATGCAGTGTTTGGCTTTCTGGGCCTGGGTTACCTCACTTAGTATAATCCCTTCCAGATCCATCCATTTTCCTGAAAATTTAATAGCTTCATTTTCTTTTATTGCTGAGTATAACTCCATTGTATGAATGTGCCATATCTTCATTATCCACTCATCAGTTGAGGGACATCTGGGCTGGTTTCATTTCCCAGCCATTGTGAATTTATATTTGACAAAGACCCAAAAATATAGGCTGGAAACAAGACAGTATCTTCAACAAATGTTGCTGGACAAACCACATGAATGAAACTGAAAATTAATCCACACATCTCACCATGCACAATACTCAAGTCCAAATGGATCAAAGACCTAAATACAATACCAGAAACTCAGCTACTACTGGATGAAAATATAGGAGGAACTTTTCATGATATTGAAATAGAAAAGGACTTCCTGAACAAAATCCCAATAGCACACAATCTTAAACAGTGTGTCAACCAATGGGATCACATGAAGCTGAAGAGTTTCTTCCAAGACAAGCATATAATAAGCAAAGCCAATAAATTACCCTCAAAATGGGAGAAAATATTTGCTGGCTATCCAAATGACAAAGGCCTAATCTCTAGAATCTACAAAGAACTCAAAAACCTAAACAATAAAAAGTCAAACAAGCCACTCACAAAATGGGGCAAAAAGCTGGACAGGCAGTTCATAAAGGAAGAAATACAAGTGGCAAACACACACTTAAGAAAATGTTCACCATTGCTAATCATCAGGGAAATGCAAATTAAAACAACTATGAGATACCACCTTAACCTAGTAAGGATAGCAAACAACAAAATATCAAATGAAAATAAATGCTGCTGAGGATGTGGAGAAATAGGAAACCTCATCCACTGTTGGTGGGAATGTAAGATGGTACAACCACTTTGGAAAGCAATATGGAGACTCCTAAAAATGCTGACTATAGAGTTACCAACAGACCCAGTTATTCCCTTACTGGGCATGTACCGTCAAACCTTCAAGCCTCAGTTCAGAGAGATTTGGTTAAACATGTTTATAGCAGCTCAATTCATAATAGATAAGAGTGGGGATCAGTCCAGATGTCCATTACTAGAGGAATGGATAAGTAAGATGTGGTATATCTACACAATGGAATTTTACACAGCATTAACAAAAAAAAAAAAAATGATACAATGAAATTTGAAGAAAAGTGGTTGAACCTGGAACAGATCATTCTCAGTGAACTTACCCTATCACAGAAAGATAAATCCATCATTGTCTCACTCATCTTCAGCACCTTAGCTGAATATAATCAAGATACCAATATACCCAGCAAGCATCTCAAGGACTAGACAATAGGGTGGGTGGTGAGGCAGGGGAGGGTAAGGGAGGGGGTGGGGGACACAAAGTTAGACCAAAACAGCAATGGTACCATAAAATTCTACATCTTAAAAGGAAGACCAAGTGGTTGAACCTTCACCAGGCCCTTAGAGTGAACACCTGAGTCACAAGGCACTGGACAGTGTACAATGAAGAATGACCTTAGTCTTCTATAGCCTTTCTCAATTCTCTCTAACTTTGTTATATTAGTTATCTATTTCATCCTTCTCTTAGTGGGCACTGGCCTGTAATTCCCAGTACCAGCATGTGGCTGTCATCCAAAATGAGCTATTGATCAGAGAGACCTACAAGTTTTCCCAAAAGAATGACAGATTTCTGTCAGAGTACTTGCTGACCCACCAAAAGTTAGTGGTAAGACCCTACTGCTAAAGACACCATATGTGGTTGACACATGATATGGAGTGACATGGTTGGAAGCTAGAAGAGAGTCAGTTCCCAGAGAGTCAGTGTGCCTAATGCCAGAAGGTGCTACATGGGGGACTGGGGGAAAATTACCAATATCTGTCCAAGCAACTGATGGTCTAACCTGCTTACCAGCAAATAACCTGTTGTGATGCTCACACAAGTGCAATAGTGGTACACAACCATGGTGGGAAACCAACTGCTCTTGATTTGGCTAACTGATCTGCTCAGTGGAACAGACCCATAGCTGGAGCTTGGAAACAAGTCAGAATCATATCCAAACATGAGCCTGCTCTCCATTATGAAGCTACCACCTCTGGTGGGCTATAAGATGGCCTATACCTATTAAATTCACTATAAAAAAAAGGGTTATCACATTTATCTAGTGCTAACTTTACTCTGTGTGGGAGAGTCTGCCTCTCTTTTTCAGATAGATGCAGATCCTAATTAGAGAACTACCCCATCATACCTGAGAAGGGCCCCATCTGAAACTAAGAAAATTTGCAAACCAAGCAAGGGTGCTGTTTTCTTGGCGAAACTAGTACCAGCACAAGGGTGAAGAAGATCGACCCAGAGAAAAATCAACTCCTACCAAATCAGATATCCAGTGAGACAGAGGCTCCCAACTCATCACTGAAGCAGACCCAAAATGAACCCAACATGGCTCAGGGAAATTTTGCAGAAGAGGGGGCGGAAAGAATTTCAGAGCCACGTGTTGGGGAGATATTCTGTCCTACCCATAACTGTGGGCTAAGTCCACAATGCTTGGACCCTTATAGCTCAACAAGGAAAAGCCATGGGGAGGGTATAGGACATGAAGGAGGCTAACAGTGGTACCAACTTGACTGTATTCACTGAGTACAAAATTAATTAATAAAAAAAGGTAAATAAAAAATAAAAATAAAAGTAAAAAGATAATCCCCCAAAGTTGATACTACTTTCTGTCACACAGACAATCAATGTAAACCACCACATTACATATGTAGGATCCACAGAACAGTAAAGTTCACCTGATTTGTTCATAGCTGCATCTTAAATACTTAAAATAGTGCCCACTGTATAGTAGTTCCCCACTGAATCATATTGAATGAACAAAGGACTCTACATTCACTGAAGTCAGCATCCTCTCACAGGTTCTAAAATCCAGGAATAGAATTTCTTGGGTTAGAGAGAACTAAAAAAGACAAAGACTGCTCACCAAGAAGGCCTGTTTGAAGTGCATGCTAAGGTCAAAATGAATTTTTTCATTGTAGTGATTCAACTTTTCTTTTAATATTCAGGAATAATTTTATAATAGGAATGAAAGCTCATAAGGTGGGTGGGTGTATATATGTTTTTATAAATTCAAATTGCAAACTACATAAAGTATCTTTTCTTTAAGTAGAAAATATATGTTAGAATAGATAAATCTGTTGTATATTTTAAGTAGATGTCAAGCTTCTGTTAGTAGAATATAAGTTGTGTGCTTTATGAAATTCAGTACCTTTTAGTAATAAAGCAGTTATCAATAAAAAAGAAAAAAACAGTTTAATGTGTCAAGGTGAATCTTAGAAGGATTCAAGCTTAGAAATTATTCTGAACTTCTCAGAATTATTTGGAATCTGATAAAAAAAAGTACGTGGAGACAAATATTTCTTATATCACATGGTGATGATGACTGCCAGTGGATATGTGACATTTGAGTGTTTGCATGTGGCATGATGTAGATGTATGTTTACTGCATTGACAAAGTGTTTCTCAGGAGAAATTTAAGCAAAAGTTAAACATATGTTAACCTCAATGTATTTTCTGATAAATTATATATTTTGGAATATATTCCTTTATAAATATAAAGAGTATAATTTAAACATTGAGGTCCTTATTTTTCTACTTGCGAATCTATACATACATTATTATGCCATAATAGTACTGATTGCTTTTTCTAACTCTTTTTTTTCTTTTTCTAATTTATTCATTACAAACAGATAGAAGGATACAGAGAGGGAAAGACAGAGAGAGAGAGATTGAGAGAGGATGGGTGTGCTAGGGACTCTAGCCACTGCAAGTGAACTCCAGACACATGCACTATCATGTGCGTCTGGCTTATGTGGGACCTGAAGTATCTAACCTGGGTCACTAGCTTTGCAGGCAAGTGTCTTACTTTCTAATCCATCTCTCCAAAGCTGTTCTTACTTTTGAATGATAGTTATGTCTAGTTCCAAAGTTGTAATGTAAGTATTTTGTTTATTTATTCAGTCTTTATGACTTTGAATACTGATGAGTTATTTGCCTTCTTTTGTTAAAAATATTTTTCTGTTTTTTAGGATATAACATGTTTACTTTTTATTAAAAACCTTTTATTGACAACTTCTACAAATCTGGACAATATACCATGATAATAATCCCCTCCCTAAACTCCCTTCTTGCTCCTACAATAACCCCCTCCACTGAATTTCTTCTTTATAACTAGTCACTTCTATTTTTTTTTTTTAAACAGGAACGGTGGCTCATGCATTTATTTATTTATTTATTTATTTATTTATTTATTTATTTATTTATTTATTTTTATTTTAGAGAAAGGGGAGAGGCAGAGGGAAAGAGAATGAGCACGCCAGGGCCTCCAGCCACTGCAAACCAACTCCAGATGCATGTGCCTCCTTGTGCATCTGGCTTACATGGGTTTTGGGGACTCACATTGGGGTCCTTAGACTTCGTAGATAAACGCCTTAACCACTAAGCAATTTCCCCAGCCCCTTCTCTTCTGTTTTTATGATATCAAGTTTTTCCTATTATGCAGGTCTTGTGGGGGTTGCTTCAGCTAATGTGAGGTTGTGAATATCGAGACCACTTTGTGTTTAGAACAGTATTGTCAAGCTCTCTTCCCTCCCGCTCTATTTAGATTCTTTCAGCCACCTCTTCTGTAATAGACCCTGGGACTTGGAGAGTGTGACAGAGATGTTTCTTACTGCTGAACACATTACTGTTACTTCTTTACAGCATTCTGAGCATTTTTAGTCACCTGAGTGTTCACCTACATCAGAAAATAGAAGCATCTCAAATCAAAATTGAGAGTAGGTCCTTTCTTTAATAGGTATTATTATAGATTTAACTTGCATTTATACATTTTTTTCTGTGTGTACTGTCAAAAAAATATGGAGATGTCAGGGTTTCATGTAGTCAATGCTAAAGTGAAACTCACTCTATAGCCCAAATTGGCTTGAACTCTTAATATTCTTCCTTGTAATTGCCAAGGGAGAAAATTGTAAGTGCATTTACCATAAAATAGAAAAGTAGGCTATATGACATGATAGCTCTGTTACTTTGCTTCATTATAATCATACCACAACATATATATAAAATATACAAAGTTATAATCATGTAATAAAGATTCAAAAATAGGAATTTGTATTTAATCTACATTAATATTTAAAAAAAAATGAGATGCCAAGGACTGTTGAATGTGGGTTCCCCTAGATAAGGGAATGATAGTGCACATTTTCTATTTTGTGATTTTTACAAATAAAAACTAATAAGGATCATAAATATTTATGAAATAATATCTGAAATATAGTAATTTATTTAATTAAAGACAAAATGAATAGTAAAAGCATAAAGAGGTGCCCATGATGTGAATTTAACATAAATATAAGCCTATTTACTTAAATAGTGATTTCAATCAATGAAATTTATTTTATAGTAAAGGATGTTTGGGAAAATGAGCTTACATGAATTATTTACTAAAAAATGAGATCAATGTGTCCAGAAGATGTTTTATTTTTTGGACCATGATGCTTCCATTCCACTTCCCATAAGTGATTTTTTTTCATAAGCAATACAGAATAGGTATATGCATTCATTTCTAAATCAATTGGGAACAAGGTCATACTTATATATATATAACATGCATATACTATGAAGTATCATTATGTAATTACACATTCTATGTAAGTGTAAATCTTATATGAAATAGGATAGTGGATATATGCCTTTTCACCAGTGCACTCACTATAAGCCTACATGATGCATATACACTTACTCTGAATACTAAGATAAAATTAAAAGCATGCTCTATAGAACTGCCACTTTAAATATGCAAATTACTCATTGACTCAATGATATGTAAACTCTGACAAAGTGAGATTGAATGTTTAGAGAAAGTTGCACTTTTCCAATTCTCTAAAACCACAATCTACTATGGTGACTAATGCAACCATGCAAGAACAGCTAATCTGATGCACATGTGGATAAAACCCTTGATAACATTACTTAGCCACAGCATTATGATCAGTATAAGTATAAACATTTTTGATAATTGATTTCTTAATCATAAATGACTGGACAGATGAATAGGTGGCTTTTAATAGTTTAGTAATACAATTTGCCAATCTTTAAAGTGACCAAAAATAGCCACAACTAACATTTTAAAACACCTTCAACTGGGGATGGATAGATGGCTCAAGTGTTAAGGAACTTACTTACAAACCCTAAGGATCTAGGTTTAATTCCCCAGTACCCACATAAGCCATTTGCACATGATGGTGCATGTGTCTGGAGTTCATTTGCAGTGGCTACAGTCCCTGGTGGTCCTATTCTCTCTGTGTCTCTTTCTCTCTCACACAAATAAATAAATGAAAATAAAAGATTAAAAAAAAAAAAAACTTTCAGGGCTGGAGAAATGGTTTATATGTTAAAGTGCTTGCCTGTGAAGCCTAAGAACTCATGTTCAAATCTCCAGGTCCAATATAAGTCAGACTCACAGTAATGCCAGTGTACAATGTCACACATGCACACAAGGGGGTGCACACATCTGGAGTTTGTTTGCAGTGGCTGAAGTCCCTGAGGTGCTATTTTTTTCTCTCTCTCTTGTCTCTTTCTCTTTCTCACACAAATAAAAATATCACTTTGAAATCTACTTAAAAATAGGAAACTTTTAATTCTATAAAGCCATTTTGCATGGTAAAACAATGCATTGTGATGTTAATTTTAATACTTTGTATTCCAATTACTTTGTTTTATACTAAAGTTTACCACCAATTTTCTTCAAAATAAATATTTATCAAGCTGTTTGAAAATACTTCCTGGCACATGGTTTATAAGAGTTTTTGTTGTCTAGTTAAATATAAATTTGCCATTTAAAGCTTAAAGTCAACTGAACCAAACTGTAAACTTATTTATTTTCAGAATAGAGCAGAAAAATACTCAAAAGAAAGAAAATGAGTTAATTTTATTCAGAAAATGACAAAATAGCATAGCTATCTAGTGGCATGTAACTCCTTTAATAGAAAAACAGAAGTATGAAAATAAAATTATTTTAGGAAAGCAGAGATCACAGAACTCAAAAATATTACAGAACACTAATATTGTAGTTATATTTGCATCACTGGGACAAAACCCCTGACCAAAGGTCATAAATAGTAAGTGTTTATTTGGGCTTATAGTCTCTAGGTGAAGCTACATGATGTTAAGAAAAGCATAAAATGAATAGAGACTGGGCAGGACCATCTTGCCACCTTAAGTGGAAGACAGCAGCAACAAAATGAGGTGAGCTCTGACAAGAGAGAACTGGCTGTAACACCCTTAAGACAGATCCTAATAACATACCTCTAGCAAGGGTCTACTTCCCAAATTGTCACCAGCTGAGGAACAATTGTAGAAAGCATGTAGGTTTGTGGGAGACATCTGAACCAGCCACCAGAACTAGTTATGAGAAATATCAAGGAGCATTATTAATTTAATTATAAACTGATAAAAAATATTGGAGCCAACACACAGCAAACCAGAAGTAAACACTCACCATTGAAAGTTTTGCCCTGAATTTCATGTAATGGTTATAGGATAAACTATAGCCCAATTTAGGTTATTAATATTGTTATATTAATATTGTTATTTTTACAGTAGAGAATAAGCACCCCTGTATTTAACAAAGGAACAATAGTTTCTGAGTAACTAGGATTGACATGAGGTTTTCTTTGCTTGGCAAGTTGTCATTGGTTCTACCAGAAGAAACAAAATCTTTGTAGACATTCCCCATGGTGGTACATGCACCCCGCCACAGAGGAACCTTAGATATGAAGATAATGAGTTAAAGGACAACCTGAGCTGCACAATGAGACCCTGACTCAAAACAATGAAAATCATAGCCTGTTGAATTGTTAGCCATCTGGAGGCTTTCTTTTTCCACATTACCAGATAAGAAAATAAAAGTAAATGTATTTCAAAAAATTTAAAAATGAAATAGTTTATATTAAAATATGCAAATCCCTTTGCAGTTTTATTTATGATCTTCTTCATCCTTTAACTTTAACTTTCTTATCCTTTAACTGGAATATCACATTATGATTGCTGGCTTGATCAATAAACTTCCAAAGTGAGAAGGAGCTCCAGCACTTCATAAGACTAAGAACTGAAGACCTTAGCAAAGTTTAGAGTGTTGAAGAGATCAGGAAAAACCATTGTACTGGATGAAAGTAGACATTTCTCTTGATATTTGTGGACTAATAAATGTATGGTATGTTGGTTACTCTATTGCTTCTTCATTTCTGTCATTTTTGCAGTCATGCCAAACCTTTGATCCATAGGCCATATATTTCTCTTGATAGCTATGAATGTGTCCCAATACAATTGTTAATGACAAGATCATGTTAAACTGTGAAAAGTTTGGTCATCCCTGAAAGGCTTGCTGATTTCATTTCTTCTAGCATATTTTTCTTCTCTGGGAGAATAAACTTCATTGATATGTATTTTGTATTTATGAATATATTATATTAAACTTGTGTTTTTTCTTTTTACTTTTTTTGTTTTTTTTTTTTTTTGGTGTTTCAAGGTAAGGTCTCACTCTGGTCCAGGGTGACCTGGAATTAACTATGTAGTCTCAGGGTGGCCTTGAACTCTTGATGATCCTCCTACCTCTGCCTCCCGAGTGCTGGGATTAAAGGTGTGCATCACCATGCCCAGGTCTAATATTTGTTTTTCATTTCCATGGTTTGATTTTATGATATGAGAAATGAATTAATGAGAATTTTCTGTGAAAATGGCATAATTTGTACTAGCATCACATAAAAAAGATCTAATGGTATATCAATTTTTACAGTAAATATATTAATACATTACTTACAGAGGCTAATACATAAATAATTCCACATAACAAATATATAAATATAAAAAATGTACTAATAATGTCTGTGGAGGTAAGGATTGAATTAGTAAATGAATGACAACATTATTTTCTAACTCATAACAACTACTAAGAAGCACAAAGGGTGTATGCTTGCAAGGAATTGTCTATGTCTCTCTGTTGTCAACCACTAGCTCCTTTCATGTTCTTTGATGGAAAATAGGTGGATAGAGTACAGTAACTGTAACTCTACAGAAGTTAACACATGATCATAAATTTTAAAGGTCCTCTCCATATAAAAATAAAGTCCTGCCAACTTCGTGTTAAGCAGCAGATTACTTATCAGTTGTCTGTTGTTTCCTTATAATCACATCTTTATGAGTTCACCCATATATGAATAAGTTCAATTATTTTCTATAGACACAGAAACATTTTGCCTATAGTGCATGCAATCTCTACAACTCTTTCTTATTATCATTTGTGTTAAATGAATATAACCTGTGACACTACCCCACTTTCTTATATGGCATTTTATAAGTTGTAATTGTACAACCACAAAGGAAGCTTTCTGTTTATTTTTCTGAGACTTTGAGCAGTGTCTAGGCAGCATTCCACAGTACAGTGAAATGTGTAGGAGGAAAGTACTTATGCCTTACCAAGTTTGGGCATGACAGGAGGTCTGTCAGCCTTTACCTCTGTCTTTTTAATCCATAGCAGAAGCCGTCTGCGAGGGGTTCAAGTGCTGACCTTGTTGTCTCAGCTGCAAGCAGTATGCTCAAATACTCTTGTGTTTGTGGTATTCTTCTGCACTGAAATATGGAAATTGGTTCACTTCTATTGGTTGCAAATTATATAATGATTTTCCTCTGGAGTCCTGCTTAGATAACTAAGAATTCTTTCTTTAGAGAATTATCCTTCACTTAGATGTGTCATGATTATTCAGATAAATAATTTAACTTTGTAATTTAAAAAACTCCATTTAGTGACTATATATTTTAAAGCACTCAGAGTAATATATCTATATTTTCTTGTGTTTTGTATATTTTGATTATCTCTATTTATTTTCTTGTATGCTATAAAATACATTATACAATATAAATAAAAGTGAAATTCACAACCTCTCAAGCAATGAAATATCTATTATTTGACTGCTTCAAAACAAACTTTTCTACACATTAGCTCATATCCTACTGGTTATACATGATTTTACTTCAAATTTATGGAAATTAATAAATCAGTTAATCTAAAAGATTAGTGGGATTTGAACACTCCAGTAAGGGAAAATGGTGCACTGAGAGAGTGTGCCAACAAATACAAAGGGGTCCAAGGTCTCAACTTCTATTTCTAAGGGATCTTTCATCTTTCAGTTGTTACAGTGAATTTCATATTTGGTTTATGAATCACAAAGATACTTTTGTACTAATCTTATCACAAAGGGTTATGGTACAAGGTTACTAAAGTATCATTCATACTTTAATGGTTATATATCTAAAAGCAAGCTCTTTAACTTGTAAATTCGGTGCATATTTTCAATATATAATGTAGACAAGTAATATAATATAGGCAATTTTCAATATATAATGTAGAAAAGCTAGTAAAAAGATCCTCCAGGGTACTTTCAGTCTTTAAACAACATATTAAAGGTTGCTTGCTGGGAACTTTTGTTCTAATCTTGGCCAAATATAAGTACAATGGCTACAGGCATGTCAGAAGTGAGCAATATGAATGCCACAGACCAGGGGTCAATCCTATTTTTAGGTCAAGAGTATATGTACATGAAATGTGATGCTGAGAGATATAACCCATCTGTACATATTTCTATTTCTCATTGTTGCAGGAAATAGGCTTTTGTGACAACTGATGATAACTTTTAGTGATAATAACCCTCTCTGCAATATTTAGGAATAAATTAAAAGGTAGTACTTGCCCCAAAGTTTTAACTAGAATCAGGGAAAATTCATAACTTTGAATTTTTTTTTTTTTTTTTTTTTTGTTTTTAGAGGTAGGGTCTCACTCTAGTCCAGGCTGACCTGGAACTCACTATGTAGTCTCAGGGTGGCCTTGAACTCACAGTGATCCTCCTACCTCTACCTCCCAAGTGCTGGGTTAAAGGCGTGCACCACCACGCCCAGCTCTAACTTTGAATTTTTAATCTGAAAATATAAACCTCTTAATGGATCTAATGCAGGCTAGCTTGGTTCAAGATACATTACCATTGCAAATTAATCATGACAGAAAATTAATTGGAAAATAAAAGTAAGCATAAAACAATTCATTGTAATTTTGTATAGGGAAAGTTAAATTCTCTGTGTTCTAGTTAGTGTTGAATTAGGTTTAGAAAGGTTAACTGTGGCTAGGTGTGGTGTCACATGCCTTTAACCCCAGCACTCAGAGGGCAGAAGAAGGAGAATGACCCTGAGTTCAAGGCCACCTTGAGACTACATAGTGAATTCCAGATCAGCCTGGGCTAGAGTAAGATCCTACCTTGAAAAATAAACAAACAAACAAAAAAGAGGAAAGGTTAACTCTTATGACCTCTGTTTATATGATTGTGTTTATGTGATTGTGTGCTCTCAAAATCCCTACACTGAAGACTAACATCCTTGTGATAGTAATAAGAAATGGAGTGTAGGGGTAGCGACCTAATTATTAAGGTACACATTCTTATATACAGGGCTCCAGAAAATTTTCTTTTCTGAGGAAGGAAATGGCAATGACATGTAGATTCATAGCACAACAGGTAAACATGGTTACCCTGAATTGTCACAGACAGATTTTCATGGAAGTTCTTCTTAATACCTTTGGATCATTGGAAATTTGGTACTGCCTTAGACTCTCTGTGCTGTTTTACTAAATAACTCCATACTGACTACTTTGTAAACAATTGATCATTATTGTTGACTATTTTAGAGCCTGAGATGTTCATAGTCAAGGTACCAGTAAGTTTTATATTCATTTACTGTCTATTTTTCATGCAATGATGACAACATATTGGCACATTTTTTTCTGACACTATTCTTGAATACAAAAATATCAAGTGATGCCTATCATATCACCAGTAAACTTCAGGAATGAGAGAAGGAGGATAGCACTATTGATTTGAAAGCACACATTATACTTTGAATTAGATATTCAACAGTAAAAAGCCACTCTGATTATTCTGGGAGACTTTAGGCTCAGATTAGGCTCAGATTACTTCTTCATACCAGCTTCATCATAAGATTGCAGAACAGGCATGAAACAAACATGCATAGATTTGTCTCAATAAGAATGATCATGGGATTCACTTTACATTTCAGTAAGATTAATGAATTAGAGTGCAGAGATTCACACTCTATTTATTTTATTTTCAGATTTCCAAATACCAGATGTACTTTAAATACCTATATTTTTCTCTTTTTGAGTTTCAGTTTTAGCCTCAACATTTTCATCTCTTAGCAATCCTCATCAGAAGACACTTTTATTACTTTGCAGAGTCAATTCAGTTTTGAAGACTCTTTTGTTCTTTTTCGGACCCTCCTGCCCTGCATAGAGATAATTTCATTCAGGGATACATAAGGCCATCACGACATTCCAAGTTATGGGTATCTAGTATTCAGCACAGTCCTTAACAACATATTCCCCAGTGAAGACAGTAAAGCAAAAAAATAATTTAAATATCTGTTCTGAAGGCACAAAGTACAGTATGTATTGCTCCCTTCCTAGAGATATTCAGATTCCAACAACAACAAAAAAGGATTCAGAGGGTCAGGGCCAAAAATAATCATTTAATTATTCCTTTAGAAGGAAAAAATATCCCACTAAGAACATTCCTCTGAAAATATGAACATGCTACAGGGTATTGTGGGCACACTAATTAAGATTACTAAATTAATTTTAAGAGTCCTTGGCTACATACACAATTCTTGAGTTCATTATGTCACAAATGTTTAAGACTTAACATCAAAATGTCAAGTAGAGGGCTGGAGAGATGGTTTAGTGGTTAAGTGCTTGCCTATGAAGCCTAAGAACCCGGGTTCGAAGCTTGATTCCCCAGGATCCATGTTAGCCAGATGCACAAGGGGGCACACACATCTGGAGTTCCTTTGCAGTGGCTGGAGGCCCTGATGCGCCCATTCTCTCTTTCTCTCTCTCTCTCTCTCTCTCTCTCTCTCTCTTTCTATCTGCCTCTTTATCTCTGTTGCTCTCAGATAAATAAATAAAAATAAACAAAATTTTTTTAAAAGTCAAGTAGAAACTAAAGTAACCTGTTAAATGTGCTAAATTTTTAGATGAATGACTGCCAAAAAGATAAATTTGTTATCCACAAACTTTCATGAAGACCAGAGAATATAGTCACCTCCAAAATGTCAGTTTTCTGAAATCATGCAATTGTCCTGAAATGTTGACAGGACAATACAATGTTTCTATTGGAAGCTGCAGCGTTCATACTAAACATGGTACTAACATGAAATGACATGGAGATTCCCCATATATAATCCACTATTTCAAACAAGAAAGAGGATTTGTACTTAATAAAAATAAAATATCTAATTTATGTATGTGTAATAATAGTTAAATTCTTACTTTATACTTTTCCTCATTATATATTACAGTATGAAATAATAGTTTAAATTTTCACCAGTGACAAGATGAATTTATTTAATTTTGTGCAATTGTGTGTGATATAATGAAATATTTTAGTATATATATGTATATATATACACACACACACTATATATTACACATACATTCTAGAGTCTTATATTTTATTTGGGATCCATAGACATTACACTAGGTATAGAAGGACAACATGCATCACAGCTTGTAATACAGGTTGTGTCAATGGAAAAATTAAAGTCATATAGAGAGGTCAACATTTAATAGTCAGATCTGAGGTCTCATTTGGATCAGATTTTCAAAGAGCCTAAAATAAAAAAGGAAGAAGCTATTAAAGTAACATAACATCCAGAATAAGATTCTTAGACTGCAAGAAAATACTGTTTGAGGAAATGCATGAGGATAGTTGTCATATGAGTTGAATAAGAAGCTGTGGGAAAATGTGATGTGCAGGACAGGTGAGGAAATGATGAACCAGGAGGTTGTTCTGTTTTATGAGAAATGCCTTTAAGGATGCCAAAACAAGATCCTGGAGTTGCTTAATATAGGGTGCAGTGAATGTAGGAAGTTTGATGGCATTAATATGGCATTTCAATGCCTAAATGCAAATTATGTGACTGGCAAAATGAAGAGAAACAGTTTATAGGAAGGTTCTTGATCAATGATCAGTAGGACATGTAAATGTTATTAGGCAGCAAGGAAAACCCTACAAAGAAAATAAGGAGAAGCTGTCTTTGAGGGAGAATGATATAGGAACATTATTATATGCTGAAGACCATCTGGAAAGATCTGTAACATGGAGAGAAGGGTGTACCCAGAAGGGTTCTGGATGTAATGCATCAATAATAGTCACTTATTCAGAGAATCTGAAGGTCATCATGACATCAATCACTATGTCTAACTTGGTTTTTCTGAGGACAATATTAGTGGATTAGCAACAGTGAAAGCCTGATGGGTGATGCATAGGAAGGAACTGACAAAATCCAGGCTGTTTCATTAACAAGAAAGTAAATAGAGTCAATGCTGTGAGTAAATACTAATTTGAAAGATTTTTTTTTCTTTTAAGATGGGAAAAATGACAATACATTGTTCACTGTGATGAATAATTTTAGTTGTCAATCTGACTGGATTTGGGAATGTGCTTGGAGAACTAGGCAAACATCACATTACCATAAAAGATTAGTGTGGACATAAATGAATTGAAAGAAGACCCATTCTGGAAATGGTCACTGACCAATAGCTGCAGATGTAGGAAATATAAAAAACAGAAAAAAAAAAGAGGTTGATACTTGCCTCCCTGATTTGGAAAATTTTGCACTAGAAGTGAGCCATGATGCCAGCAACCCTTGTCTGCAAAGTGCATCTGGCTTGTTATAGGGCTTCTTACCTTCTACAAATGCACTGGGAACTCCTATCATGAAGGCCGATCCATGTATCTATCTACCTATCATCTATCTATCTATCTATCTATCTATCTATCTATCTATCTATCTATCTAATCTACTTTCTATTCTACCTACATATTGTTTATTCTATCTTTTTATTTGTTTGTTTGGAGAACCTTGTCTAATAAATTCCAAGATATTTTACTGTGCATTTGAAGTTCTATTTAATTTTCTGAGCATGGTGAGTGAATTTCCATTTCTAAGAAGAATCTAGAAATGCATGAATCCATGAGATCCATGTTCATGTTTGCAGTGATTCATAATTATCTTTAAAATTTCTGGTCAAGAAGGTGACCACCTAGCTGCACCACACATACCTGGGAAAGAAAGACTAGGCATTAAGCATTCACTGGGTCTTTTAGGGAAGAATAATGTCTAATAGATTGCCAGTGGGAGGGAACAGAGGGGAAAAGAAAGGGAATTGCTCATCCCCTTGCTCAAGGGTAGCCTACCAGGCCTCCAATTCTCCCAAGAAACCACTATAAACATGGTCCCAGATACAAAATACTTTTGCACTTACTGTAGTAAAGGAGATGCAAGTGAGCATAGTTCCACTTGCCTCACTGTGCAGGGGCAATCACCCTGTTACCCCCACCCACACATGACCTTGGGCAGGCTCTGCCCACTGGCCCACTCCAGTGCAGGATGGATCCATCCATCTGCCCACCACACATGTAACAACCATTCACCTGTGCAATCTTAGCCTGTTCTGCCCATTTGGACAGTTACTGCTCTGGACACCCGCCCATCCATGCACAAGCTCAGCCCCATTCCACCAGCCCACACAAGCTCAGGCTCACTATGCCTGTACACCCATGCCATCTCAGGCCAAATCCCCAGTCTGCTATGCTGGCTGCCCACCCATATGCCTGCCACAAGTGTCCCACTTCTCCCAAGCTCAGGATGCTTCAGTGTCCCACCAGGAAGAGGCTCAGGCTGCTCCACCCACCCATGTGTTAGCTCAGGACCACTCTGCTCTTCTGCTTGCCCACTGCCAGCTCAGGCAGGCTCCTCAAGAGGTACCACTTCCCAGCCCAACAAGACCACAGTCCTACTCTCCCTGCCCATACATTGTGATGGGCAGGCCATAGCACAAAAGAAAAAAAAAATTAAACATGAAAAACCAAATGCAAGCAAATCCAGTAAGATCCACGCAGTCCTACAATGAACGTCTCTAATTAAAACATAGACATTAAGATCAGAAGACCAAAATGAAGCTATGAGCAATACAACCCTGACCAAGCTACTGGTAGAACTTGCAGAAAAGCAACAAAGGACCAATAATTGTGTAGATGCTGCTATCACTAGACTACACCTAATAGATAAGAAAATGGAAGGAGCTCAAAGACAGTCAAGAGATATTAAGGAGAGTGAAAAAAAAATAAAAGAGGACTTCAAAAATCAGCTGGCGATGCTAAATGAGGACATAAAGAAAGGCAAGGATGAATTCCAAGAAGCATGAAGAAAATCAGAAAATGATGTGAAAAGAGAGGTTGACAGAGGGATGGAAACCATACACAGAAAAGTAGTAGCAAATGCAAACCTAACTGACCAAGCACAAAACTCTAGAAGCTCTCAAGAATAGAGTCAGCCATGTGGAGGATAGAAACTCTAATCTGGAAGACAAGATGGAAGAAACAGCTTGAGAGTTCAAAAGTTTCAATAAGTTTAAAAATTTCAGTGAACTGAACATGAGTGAATTATGGAATACCCTTAAACATTCTAATATCCAGATCATGGGAATATCAGAAGGGGAAGAAATTCAGAGCAAATGCATGGAGAATTTATTTAACAAAACAATTGAAGAAAACTTTCCCACTCTTTCAATGCAAAGGCACATCAAGATACAAGAAGCTAACAGAACTCCAAACAGATTGGACCAAAGGAGAAACTCTCCAAGACATTGTCATGAAGACTCTAAACATTGATACCAAAGAGAAAATCCTAACAGCAGCTAGGGAAAAAACATCACTTTTAAAGGTAACGCCATCAGAATTACTTCAGACTTCTCAATGGAAACTTTGAATCCAGCAGGGCCTGGAAAGGAACACTGCAAAGTCTAAGAACCTATGGCTACCAACCCAAAATACTTTACCCAGTAAAAGTATCCCTCATAATAGATGGTGAAAGAAAAACTTTCCATGACAAAACTCAACATTACAATTATATGAACACAAAACCAAACCTACAAAGAGTATTTCAGGAAATTCTTCACATAGAAGAATCAAATAGTCAACCTTAAATGCCTACAAGAAGCAGATCACAATAACCAAACTCACAAATTACTTCAAAATCCATGAAAACATCAAACCACATATACCAACACAATATGGCAGGGATCAAATCAAAACTCAGTGATTACCCTAAATATTAATGGCCTTAATTCAGCTATCAAGAGACACAAGCTAACAGGATGGATCAGAAAATTAGACCCCTCCATCTGTTGTGTTCAAGAAACCCACCTCACCATTAGAGATAGACACCTCCTCAAGGTGAAAGGGTGGAACAAAATATTCTAAGCAAATGGGAATAAGAAACAAGCAGGTGTAGCTATATTAATATTGGATGAAATAGATTTCAAACCAAAAATAATAAAAAAAGACAAAGAAGTCCACTTACTAAGTGACTGATCCATCAGGAGGATATTACAATCATAAATCTGTATGCACCAAACACAGGGGCACCACAGTTCATAAACCAAAACCTACTTGACCAAAAAAAAAAAAAAAAAAAAAACCCACAAATAACCACCATCATTGTTATAAAATATTTAAATAATAAAATGTTTCCAGGTTGGTTTGTTTGTTTTTTTGCTGTAAATATATAAATCTAAATTTCTTAGATAACAAAAGATTGACTGCCCATATTTCTCTCAATACATTATCTACTCAAGCACTGACCACCTTTAATTAAATGTGCAGAAACTCACCAAGACTCTCAGCGGAAGATTGACCCATCTGGGAATAAAAAGAGGGTGGGAAATGGTTCAATTTGCATGTCATGCTTATAATTGGCATAAGAATGTATATGTTTAGTCTGCACATCTTATTTCATTAACTCAGAGTGTCTCCTAAAATTGGTCTCAGTAATTGATTACCTTTGCTCCTGCTCAACTAAATATATAAATATCCATTTCAGGAAAGGTCTGAGGATAATTCTTAAACAGAAGCAGAGATGGAAATGGTGAAGCTGCTAATTGGTAACAAGTGAATTATTTATGAATACCTAAAAGTACTATTTAATGATCTCTTAAGTTAACTATGTGGCAGAATTAAATTTTAATTGGATGTGTCTCAATTTTGAGATTTTTTTTATATTTCAATTTTAAAATAGCTGAATGTAGAATTATCTCTCAGACTAAAGTTTTATTTTATTCTTAAGAATACTATTTCTTCTGGTATGTGCACAAAAGTAATAAATAGTACCTAAAAGTACTATTTAATGATTTCTTAAGTTAACTATGTGGCAGAATTAAATTTTAATTGGATGTGGTCTCAATTTTGAGATAATTTATTTTATATTTCAATTTTAAAATAGCTGAATGTAGAATTATCTCTCAGACTAAACTTTTCTTTTATTCTTAAGAATACTATTTCTTCTGGTATGTGCACAAAAGTAATAAATGTTTATGTATATATGCGTGTGTTTGTATGTATGTGTGTGTGTATAAATCATGTGTTACATGTTAGCATGTGCATGCTTTGTTTTTTCCAAGGGGTTGTATTCAAACTTAGAGTAAATAGATTTTTCTATCAAAAAATCAGGAACATTTTTTCTGATCATGTATGTTACTCAGTTGAACTTTAGAATTTGCTGCTAAATTTTTCCACCCAGTCCACTAGAATACTTGCTTAGCAAGAAAACCAATAGCTAAGATTGCTTCTGTGGCTTGATTAGGGGACAAAAGCTACACCTGGCACCTTGAATTTATATCTGGAGGGTTTATAGAGGTAAATTGTCACATCTGGGAACACTGCAGATAAGTAAAACAAACAAACAAACAAACAAAAAACCAAAAAATCCAAGCACCAAATCAATTCAGGATGCAAAAGTTGCTACAATAGACTACAAGAAACTCAAACAATCAAGACAATACAGTCCCACCAAAAACTATAAATTCATCAGAAGTGATTACTAATGAGACTGTTTTAGATGAAATTCCTGATGAAAATTTCAAGAGAATGATGTTATCTATGCTCAAAGAAATCAGAGAAGAAATTAAGGGAATCAAAGAAGAAAACAAACTTCTGAAGGAGAACACAAGAAATCAGCTTAATGAAATAAAGAGCCATTACTAGATATGAGTAAGGAAATACAAATGCTCAAGAAAAACCAGGCTGAAACCCTGGCTCTGAAAAATACAGTCAATGAAATTAAAAAAAAATAATAATAATAATAATAATTGTGGAAAGTCTCTCTTGTAGATTGGATGAAGGAGGGAACAGAATATCTAAACTAGAAGACCAGGTGGCAGATCTAATACAGTCCAACAAAGAGAAAGACAAGATAATAACAAGGTATGAACAGAAGGAGAAGAATTTCAATCTAGAGGCTTAGTAGGTATTTTAAACAAAGTTATAGAAGAAAAATTTCCCCAAATTGGGAAAGAAATGCCAAAGCAGACACAAGAAACCTTTAGAACACTAACAGACAAAATCTGGAAAGAACCTCTCCTCTCCATGTTATAATGAAACTACTAAACACACAAACCAGAGACAATATATTGAAAGCAGTTAGAGAGAAGAAGCAAGTCACCTACAAAGGCAATTCCATTAGAATAATTGCAGATTACTGAACACAAATTTTAAAAGCCAGAAGAGCTTGGAATGATGTATTCCAAGTTCTGAAAGATAATAACTGCCAAACAAGATTACTTTATTCTGCAAAGCTATGTATACAAATTGATGGAGTAATAAGGACATTCCACAACAAAAACAGGCTAAAGGAATTTATGACAACAAAACCAGCTTTATAGAAAATAGTTGAAGGAATTCTTACTGCTGAAGAGAAAGCAAAACACACACAGGGGTAAATAGAAAAAAATAAACCACACTCAAATAACAGTTAAAACAAATGAGTAAAAGGAAAACAAGAAGCACTAAAAAATAAGAATGGTGAGAATAAATGCATACCTTTCAATAATAACTCTTAATATCAGTGGCCTCTATGCACCATCCAAAAGACACAGGCTTGCAGACTGGATTAAAAGGCAGGATCCTGCCATTTTTAGCTTCCAGGAAACTCATCTCTCAATAAAAGGTAGATACCACCTTAGGATGAAAGGATAGAAAAATATATATTAGGACACAAAGCAAATATCCACAAGTATAGGAAAATTACAATAATCCCTTGGACTCTTGTCTATCTGACCATAAGGGGATTAAATGCAAATGGGATTAATGGGATTAAGATGCAAAGAAGTCAAAATAAAAGCTGCAGGACATGCAGAAATTCATGGAGACTAAACAGTGTACTATTGTAATGACCAATGGGTCATGGAAGAAATCAATAAATCCATAGAATCAAATGATGATGATAATACAACATACCAAAATCTTTGGGACAAAATGAAGGCAGACATAAGAGGAAAATTTATATCTCTAAGTGCCTGTATTAAGAAATTAGAGAGTTCATAAATAAACAATTTAGTGCTCCACATTAAGGCTTTGGAAAAAGAAGAATAAAGCAAACCCAAAATGAGTAGATGAGAACAAATCATAAAGATTAGGGCAGAAATTAATGAAATAAAAACCAACAAGATTGATAAATCCTTATCAAATTTGATCAGAAGAAAGAGAAAATAGAGAAAATTAATAAAATTAGGGATGATAAAGGCACCATTACAACAGATACCAAAGAAATTCAGACAACTATAAGGACATATGCTAAAAATATGTATGCCTTCAAGTTTGAAAATCTGAAAGAAATAGATGATTTCCTTGATTCATATGACCTACCAAAATCAAATCAAGATGAGATATACCATTTAAATAGACTTATAGCAACAACAGAGATCCAAGCATTTTTTTAAAAGTCTCCCATTAAAAAAAAAAAAAAAAAAAAAAAAAAAAAAGCCTATGCCCAGATGGTTCACTGGCAAATTTTACCAGACCTTCATGGAAGAACTAACCCCAAAGCTTCTCAAACTTTTCTGTAAAGTTGAAAAGAAAGGAATTCTACTGAACTCCTTCTATGAAATCAGCATCACCCTCATACCAAAAGCAGGCAAAGACAGAATAAAAAAAGAAAATTACAGACCAATCTCCCTCATATAGATGCAAAAATTCTCAACAAATTATTGATAACAGAATACAAGAATATATCAAAATATTATTCACCCGACCAAGATGGCTTAATCCCAGGGAAGCAGGGATGGTTCTATCTATGCAAATCAATAAATGGAATACATTATATAAATGGTCTGAAGGACAAAAATCACATGATCATCTCAACTGATGCAGAAAAGGCATTTGACAAAATCCAACGTCTTTTAATGGTAAAAGTGTTACAGAAACTGGGACTAGAAGGAACATATCTTAACATAATAAAAGCTATTTAGGACAAACCTACAGCCAACATAATACCAAAAGATGAGAAACTCAAAGCTTTTCCACTAAATATAGGAACAAAATAAGGGTATCCACTGTCTCCATTTTTATTTAATATAGTACTGAAAGTCTTAGCTATAGCAATAAGGCAAGACACACTCATACAAGGGATGCAAGTTGGAAAGGAAGAGATCAAATTATCACTATTTGCAGAGGGCATGATTCTATACATAAAAGACCCTAAAACGTTTACCAGCAAACTGTTAGAGCTGATAAACACTTTTAGCAATGTAGCAGGATACAAAATTATTACACAGAAATCAGTTGCTTTCTTTTATACTAACAACAAACGTGAGGAGAATGAAATCAGGGAATCTCTCCCATTCACAATTGCCTCAAAAAAAAAGAAAGAAAGAAAGAAAGAAAGAAAGAAAGAAAGAAAGAAAGAAAGAAAGAAAGAAAGAGAAAGAAAGAAAGAAAGAAAGAAAGAAAGAAAGAAAGAAAGAAAGAAAGAAAGAAAGAAGAAAGAAAGAAAGAGCACATTGGAATAAGCTTAACTAAGGAACTGAAGGAGCTCTACAATGAGAACTTTAAAACATTCAAGTGAGAAATTGCAGAAGATACAAGGAAATGGAAAGATATGTTCTTGGGTTGGAAGAATCAAATTGTGAAAACATCAATCTTACCAAAACCAATCTCACATTAATGCAATCTCTATTACAATTCTAATGTCATTCTTCACAGGAATAGAAAAAAAAAAAAAAGAGTTCTAGAATTCATTTGGAAGCACAAAGAAAAAAACCTCGAAGAGCCAAAATGATCTTGAGTGATAAAAATAAGGCTGGTGGTATCCCCATACCAGATTTTAAGCTGTATTGCAAACCAATAGTAACAAAAATAGCATGGTATTGACACAAAGACAAACATGTATATCAATGGAACAGAATAGAGGACCAAGATGTTAATCAAGCAAGCTACAGACATCTGATTTTTGACAAAATGTCAAAACTATTCATTGAAGGAAAGACAGCCTCTTAAATAAGTGGTACTGGGAAAATTGGATATCTATATGTAGAAAGATGAGAATAGAACCTTGTCTTTCTCCATGCACAAGAATCAAATCCAAGTGGATCAGGGACCTTAATATCAGATGTGAAACTCTGAAATTGCTAAAGGAAAACACCATATTGGCATAGGTAATGACTTTCTGAATATAACCCTAACCAATTGCTCAGAAAATAAAACCAGTAATTAACTACTGTGATCTTGTGAATTACAAAGATTTTGTACAGCACAGGACACTGTGAATAGAGCAAGGAGACAACCTACAAAATGGGAGAAACACTTTGCCACCTACACATCTGAAAGGGGATTAATATCCAAAATAGACAAAGAACTCAAAAAACAGAACAATAAGAAAGCAAACAACCCCATCAAAAAATGGGCTATGGAACTAAATAGAGAGTTCTCACCAGAAGAAATACAAATGGCATACAAACATCTAAAGAAATGTTCTACATCCTTAGCCATCAGGGAAATGCAAATTACAACTACCTTGAGATTCCATCTCTCATTCCCATCAGAATGGCTACCATAAAGGAAACAAATGAAAATACATGTTGGTAAGGATGTGTTAAAAGGGGAACCCTTCTGCACTGTTGTTGGGAATATAATCTGGTACAGCCATTGGGGAAATGAGTGTGGAGGTTCTTGATACAACTAAAAATAGATTTCCATATGATCCAGCTGTAACACTCCTAGGCATATATCCTAATGACTCTTCTCACACCTTAGAGATACTTGCACTTCTATGTTTATTGTTTCTCTATTCACAATAGCTAGGAAATGGAGCCAGGCTAGATGTGCACCCACAGATGAATAGATAATAAATATATGGTACATCTATACGATGTAGTTCTATTCAGTGGTAAATTAAAAATGAAATTATGGGACTGGAGAGATGGCTTAGTGGTTAAGTGCTTGCCTGTTAAGTCTAAGGACCCCGGTTTGAGGCTTGGTTCCCCAGGTCCCACATTAGCCAGATGCACAAGGGGGTGCACGCATCTGGAGTTCGTTTGCAGAGGCTGGAAGCCCTGGCGCACCCATTCTCTCTCTCTCCCTCTCTCTGTCTTTCTCTCTGTGTCTGTTGCTCATAAACAAAAAAAAAATGAAATTATGAAATTTGCAGGGAAATGGATGGATTTGGAAAAGATTACACTGAGAGAGGTAACCCTGGCCCAGAAAGCCAAACGTTGCACTTTCTCTCTTACTTGTGGATCCTATGTAGACTTTTTTGTAATCTGGAACCAAAAATCAGTAGCAGAGGCCCATATGCTAGAAAAAGGCTATAAGGAAAGGAGGAGAGGGAAGGAAGGGAGGAGAGGGAAGGTCTTAAGAGGATGGTATTGTTTATATGTAAGTAGAAGAACAGATTACAGAGAGTGAAATGGCCTAAGCAAGGTCATAGGAAGAGATTGTATAAAAGAAAAATGGGGCAGGGGAGGGTCAATCAACATTCAAGATATTCTGAATAAGACATATGAAAATCTACTTTCTTAAATAATGGCACATCCAGAAGCCATATATGTTTACTAAAAAATTTTTATTGCCTGGGATGGGATACCTTTCAGTGAGTCATTGGCCAGGTAGGTCCCTGTTGCCTCCAAAATATTACAAGCTTTTTCCTAGGCCCTTGGTTTCCCATGAGAAAGAGATGGTAAGATGCTTTTGCTGAAGACTTCACATTCCTGAGAGGCAAAGTCACTGGGAAATCAAGTTGGTGCTGAACAGAAAACCTTCTTTCTGTAGCCCAGTCAACTGAAAGCTGGACAAAGCTGCATTGTGTGCAGTCTTACAGGACAGTAGTCATCAGCAGTGAAAACAGTGGGAACCTCAAGTTTGGCCACATAGGCCAAATGACTGAATGAGTGTAATAATGGCATGTCTGCTCTGGGGGAAACCAACTGCTCTCTAATTGGACTGAAGGCCCACTCTATGGGAGGTTATACATGCCTGGTACTGAAAACCTAATCAAAAGCCTATAGCAGGGGAGGTCATGAGCCTTAGGGTTATAAAGCCTAGTCTTGTCTGGATAAATGCACATATTACTCCCACAAAATTGCCCTGAAAGCACTACACTTAAAGTTCATACCATATATTAGTGCTACTCTCACTTCTGGATAAAGAAGCTTCTCTTTTCAGATGGTGATGACCACTGGGATGACCCAAAAGGCAACATAGTTCTGAGAAGAGGGACTGAGGAGTGTCCAATACTGAAACATCGCACACTCTCTAAGGCTCATGGTCCATGGTTGGAGAGGTGGAGGAATGAATTTTAATAGTCAAAGGAAGCATACCACTCCTTACATACAACTGTCCTGACAGAATTTGGCCTTGATAGCCAAGACCTCGCAGTGCCTAGCAATACCCACACAAGACCCTCATAATAGGAGAAAAAGATGATGACCTCAAATCATAAGAGAGACTGATGGAGAGAGGGAGGGGATAAAACAGATAGAAGAGTTTTGAAGGGGAAATTGGGGGAGGGGAGAGGAGGTAAATAACATGGCTTGTTGTGTGTAAGTATAGAAGTTGTCAATATATATGTATGTTTTTTTTTTTTTAAATTTCCCCACAAAGTGTGTTTAAGGGCTGGAGAGATGGTGTGGCAGTTGAAGTGCTTGCAGGCAAACCCTAATGACAAGGGTTGGATTCCCCAGTGACCCATGTAAATCCAGATGTACAGTGGCATATGCAGCTTGAATTCATTTGCAGGAGCTGGAGGCCTTGGCCCCCATTGTCTCTGTCTCCCTCCTTTTCTATGCTTGGAGATGAGTAAATAAAATTATTTTAAGTGTGTTTAAAATTTACAATGAGTATTTCACTTTTCCAAAATTGTTACTTTGTTGAAAGGTGTGTGTACAAATAGTGAAGGGGGAGTGAGGGAAACTAATGCCTCAAGCTCTTGGCTTTCCCTCAGGGTGTGAGGTTTCCCCTTGTGCAAATTCTCTGTGAGAACTAAGGGTAGGCTGTCTTTCAATAATCGGTGATAGTCTGGACCATGCCCCAGTTTCATTTTATTTGTTTTCTTCTCTTGTAAAGATGAATGTGCTCCAATGTGCATTCACTATCTTTTACTATAAAGTTTCTGGTAAGCTTGATGATTCTGTTTCATGGCACAGGACAAATTCAATCTTACCTATATGTTCTTATTATTGTATTGTTCTCATTTGTATAACATGGTACAGTATATTGAGACAGATGGATTAGTAAGACACTCTATCTTTTAAAAATTTTTTGTGTCATTACATGATATATATATATATATATATATATATATATATATATATATATATATATACTATCAGTGAAATGTTTTACCTTAATTATAAATCATAAGAGTATACCTGTCTTTTGTGCTGTTGTTTCCTTTATTTTTTTACTTGAATGAAAGAGAAACTTGTTAAATTTCTCAGCCTCAAATAAACAGTTGAAGTTAAGGATAGACCAATTACAAATGGCATTTCATCTTGGATCTAGAGTGCATGTTAACTAACTTATTTACCCAAGATTGTTTTTGAGTCAAAGAATGATGTAACTCAGAGTAATTTTGACCTCATATGTAAGCAAAATGATCTTGAACTCCTATTCCTCCTGTTTCTACCTGGGATTTTAGGCATACCTGACTGCATCTGAATATTACATCCTTTTATTGCTTAATAGTACTCCATTGTGTATATTTACTACCATAAGTACCCCCATTGTCATATTGACAATTACTCATATTAGTTCTCTGATTGGCTATTAATAATAATGTCTCTATGAATAATTCTTTAAAATACAGGAATATATGCCATTCATACCGCAAAAGTGAATACTTTGGGATGGCTGGATCATGTGGTAGTTTATTGCACTTTTTGAAAAAGAAAACTTGAAAATGAAATATCATTCCATGATTCTTGAGACAAAAGCAAGTCAGTATATGGCTAGATGTGATAATATGAATACTCAGGACCATTTATGTAATATCTAGAAAACATATTTCTATTTTTTTTTTATTAGAGAAAGCAGATATTTGCCAATATTGTGCTCTCTACTATGGTGTTGATTACATACATATGCATGTTTGTATTTGACATAGATAAAATTTGCATTGCATTAATTATTTATCAAATATAGAATTTAAAACATGGACTGGAGGGATGGCTTTGCTGTTAAGATGTTTGTTTGCAAAGCCAAAGTACCCAGGTTTGATTCACTAGGACCCACATACACCATATGCATAAGGTGGCACATGTAGCTGGTGGCTCTGGTGCACCTATCTCTCTCTCCCCCACCCTTTATCTCTCTCTAGTAAATGAATAAAAATAAAATATATACTGCCAATGTATGTCTTCAAAACTTAGGTCTATTACAGAATGTTTTCATCTTAATGACAAGTAATCATTCTACTATATTATGAATTCTGCAAAATAAAAGCATTGTTAAGGATAAAAATGAGAAATAAGAATTTAGTAAGGATAACATAGGTAGAAAATGACCTGGCTTATAAGTTTTAGGCATATTCATATTCATAGTAATATCACCCTTAAAAACACAAGTTTTCTTTTTTATCAACTGGTGATCAATCTATAAAAAGGTCTCTGATGCAGAGAGTTTATGACTTCATATGAAGGGAAAGAGTGGAGAAAGCATATTCTGAGGTTGGAGAAACTTCTTACACCTGGTACTTGTACCATACATTCATGATTTCTACACTTAGGAGGTGAAAGCAGGAGAATTAAGAGTTCAAGGCTAGAATCAGCTACATAGTAAAGCTAATGTTAACCTGGGTTATGTGAGATGCTGTCTTTAAAACCAAAACAAACAACAATAATAAAAAGGGAGATATAACTCCATGGAAAATCTTTGGGCCAATCCCTAATACTTAAGAAAAAAATCCTGCTTTTAACTCTCTGAGGATGATTTCATACATATTACCTGTGTGAAATTTATGTGAAAGTAAGAAAACTAAATAAACAATGGGCTTACAATTATTTTAAATTACTTATTTTCTTTACTATTATTGATTAATTTTAATGCACAAGGAATTTCATTTTTGAGTCTATAAAACTATGTAATTAGCAGATAACTTAAATGATTCACAGATTTTTCTTCTATAATATCACAGAAGTTCTATTAAAGATATTTCAAGACACAAGCCCATACATTCAAATAGCCCCAAATTTTCCATTGTCTATGTTTAAAGACAATCCCCTAATTATGCTTACATCTATTATTAGAGTGCTTTAGAGCTAAATTTAAACTCATGTTTTTATATCATCTTCATCCAAGAAATTAATTTGTACAATTCTGTTGTGTTTATCAGTTAAGTGAATTTTTAGCTTTAATTAAGCTATCTTATTTTGTACCTTTTTCACCTCAGCTGTAAATCTAACTGGAATCATCATTGTTTCCACATTAGCATACCACAAAATTGTGACTTGGGAAAGTCAAGAGCTTTAAAGTCATTGCTTTGAGGACTTGAGTTTCAGTCTTCCACTTGTTAGCATTTTGATGAAGGTCATTTTAAATAAACCCTTATACACCTAGACTCCTCATTCGCATAATGTGAATAATGATATTCAGGATTACATTGTAGAATAAATAAAGTAATCAGATCAGCACCAGCTGAATCACTGCTGTGAATACCCAGAGGTATTTGAAATAGAGAATAATGTCACTGGATCATAATGAGATGTGTGAATGATAGGAAAATGAATGTCCTCAAGTTTCTAGAACCTTGACTTTTTAATGAAAAACCTATGCTTTTCTATGTCTCTCTTTATGTTTTTCTTTTTTTTTTTTCTATTCTTGCCTAGAATGGATAGGAAAGTAAATACTTAGTAAAAACAAAGTACAATTTGAATACACACCATATTCTGGTTTATTTATTGTCCATGCTAATGAAACTATTGAAGAAAAAAGCAGAAAAGCAGATATGGGATAAGCTTATTCAATTTAGTATTTGCCTTGAGGTATATTTGATTTCTTATTTCAATTTTTTCCTACTGTGTATTCTTGCTATTATATAAATTCATGTAATTTTTAAAGAAAAAAACCTTAAGTTTTTTTAAAAATGTACTAATCATTTAAGAAATAGAAATCGGGCTGGAGAAATGGCTCAGCACTTAAGTCACTTCCCTGAAAAGTCTAACCTCTGTGGTTCAATTCCCTAGTACCCATGGAAAACAAGATACACAATGTGCCTCAGACATGTGGAGTTTATTTGCAATGTTAGACAGCCTGATAGGCCCATTATCTCTCTTAATTTTTCCCTCCCTGTGTCTTTCTCCTCTGACTCCTTCTGCTTAAAAATAAATAATGAATAAACAGAAATAAATGTTTCAGATTTGTAATCAAATAACTTTTGACAGATTGGGTATGTTATTTTTATATCAGTATACTGAGCTGTGATAGCAGATTATCATAATCTGTATGTCTTGTGCACAACAGAAATATATTTATTGCACTTCTGGAGCTGTTAACTCTGAGGTCAAGGTACCAACATGGACAAGTTGTGGTGAGGGCCCTTTCCTGGGAGGTAGAACACTATCTTCTCACAGCATACCCACTTGGGTAAGCCCAGAAAGAAATAGTTCTTTCTGGTATTTAAAAATATATTTTATTTTTATTTATTTACTTAAGAGAAAGAGAGAGAAAATGTGCATGCCAGGGCTATAGCCACTGTAAATGAACTTCAGACATATGCTCCACCATGCACATCTGGTTTCCATGGATACGGGGGAATTGAAGATGGGTCCTTAGACTTTGCAGGCAGTGCCTTAACCAATAAGCAATCTCTTCAGCACTCCTCTTTCTATTGAAATAGGAAGCATACAATTATATTCATGAGGGCATTATTTTTATGACTTCATCTAATCTTAACTAGCTTTCACAGTACTCAGGTTCTCATTGGGACACATGAAGGAGTAGGATTTCAACATAAAAATTTTGGAGGAATAACACTCCATGAAGAGCCTGTATCTACAATTAATCATATGTGTTACCAAATGATACAGGGGCACACATGAGAAGTCTTGTAATACAAATATTTGAAAGAGCAAATGAATTGTTTTCTTTAGAGGAATAAGAATACAGTTATTTTTAAAACAAATTATACCAAATATGCCTCCAATTCCAAGTAGACAGGCTCAAATTGCTTTGCTTAATGTATTATCTAAATATTTAAAGTCTGGTTTCATTCAATGCAAAGTGACTAAGTTACAGTATGCTATGCCTGGTTAGTTCAGTTAATGGGACTGCAGAGTTAATGATGATAGTTTTAATGCTTATTCATCATGTTTCCAAAGCACACACACAGTTACAAAGACAAATGTTACAACAACCATTCCATCCAACCAACAGATGGATGCATGGTGTTGGTGATGGCGACCCTAAGGCAAGTAGTTCTTTTTGCTTATCCAAGTGTCCAACAAAAGAAGCCTTCTGAAGATATGTAGGCAAATGTGAAATAAACCTTTCATCACTTGTTAAAGTTAAATTTTCTTGCTTTGTCTAGTTTATGTACATTTGAATAGAAAACATCTGAAAAACAATTCAAAAATCTTTTCACTGCACAACTTTGAAAGAATGTTATTCCAAGTTTATTAATAACTGTATCTGTACTTTATATTAATTACAAAGACTTGGCCCAAACCTTAGCTGTCATATAGTCTATTGTAAAAATATGTATACACTATAGAAATAAGTATAACAATTTGTATGACAAATAAACATCAAATTTATATGTAAAGATATGCTTACAGATTATTCATGTTTAAAAATAATTATGGAAATCTTCAGAAAAGACTGACTGTTGATTTGGGGTTCTGATGAATAAATATGAATGGAAGCACATGGATAAACCCATGGGAGACTTGTACATATAGCTGGGAAATACAATAGCAAGTCACTTAGTTCTCACTGTTAGAAAATAATACAGGGATGTTTGGACCTTGTGTGGAATGTTTCTGTAACATGAGTGCCTACCATGAACCTCATCTACCCAGCAATGAGTTGAGCCTGGAGTAGAACATGATGTCTAAGGAGGAAGATATTATAACTATTTCAGGGCAAAGCTTTCTTTTCTCAGAAACCCTACAAACTGGCTTAGCTCAGGATTCCTGAAATTTTCTAGTGGTGGATACAGGGCTTCCCTGAAGAATGAAGTTTCCCAGATGGCATACAGTGTACACTGCTCTGAAATTTGTATGCTATGTATGCTACTTTCCTCTTTACTGTTCATAAATTTTAGGGGAAATTTTAATATACATCTTGGCAAATGTCTATGAAGCTTCTACAGTGAAAATATAACTCTCAAGAATCTTTGATATAAAAACCTGGATTATGAAATTTTTGAAAATCTACCTCAGAAGACCCAACATATAATTAAACTAGAAGTGGTTGTTTTTAATTTATAGTCCTCCTAGTTTTCTTCCACGCAAAACAAAAGAATGTTCTTAGTGTATGCCTATGTTGCTATTTCTACATTTAGAGTATAGAATTCAACCTACAGAATGTGTGCATTTACTTTACTTCACTTTGTCTACTTGAACACATTTCACATTGTGTATGATTCATCATAGACCAATCTTTTCTATGAGAATAATTATATTTTTTCAACTACTGATGAATATTACTTTACCCACATTTATAGCATCATACATACTGATTAAAATATCTCACAATTCAGTAAGCTAAGAATCCCAGTTGAAACTATTCAGTAAAAAGAGAGAGGGATTAAACAATGACAGGTAGATCATAATGGTGAGAATAATTCACTCCCTCTATAATATTTGAGGCAAATATTTTAGAGGTTTTTTTTTTTTCCTTATAGGCTGAATGTAGAAGAACTGAACTATGAAAATGGTTTCACAAAAATTAGAACATGTGTTCTCAAATATGTGCCCTTGTTCTATTAAGAGGAACTACTGAGTCTTTAGTGATTTTCTAAAATCCCCATTACCAGCCAGACTTAGTATGAGTTCCAAAACAACAACCTCAGAATATTTTCTCTAAGAAACCTGTAAAAGAATAAATGTACCCCTTCTCTACATATAAGTATAAAACTGTGTGGATTGCCACCTTACATATTTTATAATATAACAAAATATTTTAACAACATTTTAAGTTTAAAGACAAAGCATGAATTGATGTAAAATACAAATAAAGTGATAAGTATTTTGTAAAGTGAGAACATGTAGATTTTTTATCATAATCTGACATTAGTTAAATAATTCCAATATAAATAGTAGTTAATAGATATATTACCTACAAATTATTTTCTACAGTCATGGAAAATATCTTTAAATAATTTTATTAGTTCTTTCTTCTCATCTCATTTGAACTTCCCTGCATGCTATATTTCTTTGATCTTTCTGAGATTGGGCTATATCTGCCTAAAGAAGGAAGAGACAGGTACCACTGAATTCTAATTATGTTACATTCGTCTATACACCACCATAGCTGTCACAAATGGTGAGATTCCCAAATGCAATGTCTGTTCTCATCCAATTCTACCACACCTCAGGCAGCATTCTACAATAAAGTTGTGAGTTTTCAGATTTTAAAAGTGTCAGTCAGCAAATGAAATCACTTGTAGCTGAACTGCAGATTAGTTTCTCCTCTAAATCCAGGCTAAGGAAGTGGGTTCTTGCAATTCTGTCTCTGCATGCTAATATAACATTTCAAAATCATTGTGCTTAATATATTCCTATAATATTACTTACATAGAAGTTTTCAGAGGCTTATAAATCGTGACATTCTAAGCATAATATGAAATACCAAAACCCACCAATAGTTAAAGAAATTTGGGACCAGAAATGCAATGCCAGAAAAAACACACAGCTTGATTTCAAAGTATGTTATAAAGCCGTGGTAGTCCAAAGTATGTGATAATGGTATGTCAATGGCCAAACAGACCAATGGGAGAACATTGAAAAAAATATATATGTATATCAGTTATAAATAAAACTGCCAAAATGATACAGTCAGGAATGAACAGTGTCTTTAATCAATATTCCTGGGAAATCTTGATATCTATAGGCATAAAAATAGAATTGGTTCATATCATACATTCGAAATCTCAACTCAAAGTAGAATAAGACTTAAGCCTAAAGCCTGGATTTAAAAAAAAAAAAATCAAGTGCTGAAAGAAACTAGTAAAGCATCTCGACTTGGGCCTTTTCTTTTTTGTAAAATTGTATTCATGAAAGAGATCATTCATTCATTATTCATTTTACATGATCAAATATAAATCTTCCTACATATGATTTGAAATATATATATAATTTATTTAATATTATTAGTATATTTTTATATATATGGTGAATTTTGTGGTTAGAAAAGAGGGAAGAAAATCAGTAACAAATGAATGTATGATCTATCTTTTTCATTTTATCTATTTTAAATGAAATATAATTAAGGAATTAAAGCAATCATTATATGACAGATGTTTAAACATATCAATGTAGAAATATATAAAACTTGCTGTCACTTTGACAGAGTATATTTGAGGGTTAGAAACAGTGATTTGAATCTCCAAGCTTCTTCTTAAAAGTTGGAACTTGAATATATGTGAGAACTGTTTAATTACATTTGTGATCTTTAATTATCAGAGCCTCACTGAAGATGCTGTTTCTGTCAGGCCACATCTATAATGTAGTCACTAGTTGGATATTTTACATGCAATTCTCTGTCTCAATTACAAAGCAAGTATCCCCCAACAATATTTTTATAGCCTGAAAAAAATCAAACATGTTAAAAACACTAAATTTTAAATAGTTTGAATGGAATCTTTTTTTGCCTCAGATGGATAAATCCCATTATCTTGAATGACTTACATTTATCTGCTGCTCATTACTAAATTCCATATCAAGATTTCTAAAGGGTAATTACTTAAGGAAATATACTTGCCATATATATGTCTCAAAAGCTGATCATAAAAAAGAGGGTACAGATGGGTCATGTGGAAATGATTTTATGAATTTATTTTAGTTACCTTTTCATTGTTTGGACAAACACACCATCAAAAGCAGCTTATCAGATGACAGGGTTTATTTTAGACTTATAGATTTCAGGGGGAACTTTCAATATGGTGGGAGAATCTGGCTTACTTTAATACCCATTCACAGAAGAGAAATAATGTAGCAAGCATCAGTATGCATGAGCTGACTCTCAAAATCCAAAGAGCTGGACCCAACCACAAGTTCTGCACCTTGATGTCACATTTCTACAGGCAAGCTCCATCTCCCAAAGACTATCAGGAGGAAACTAAGTAGGAAACTTAATCACAAACATCTGACAGTATGGAAACATTATATTCAAACACCACAAGATGCCCCTGGCCCAACAGACACAAGAACCTCCCTCTCACAATGCAAATTTACCTAAGGTCAACTTCAAAACTCAATATACTCTTTGCCAACATTAGCATGATTCAAAAGTCCAAAGACTTATCTGAGAGTCAAGACTGTCTTTTAACTATGAGCCATACAAAATTAAAACATATCTTACATACTTATAACCCACAATGCCACAGAGTAAATATTTAAATCACAAAATGATGGCATCACAAGGTAAGACTGGACTAATGAAGATGAATAACTCACAGGCAAACACAAAACATCTGTAGTTATAAGTCCAACAGCTATAAAAAGTGATGAAGTCTCTGGAATTCCAATTCCATTCAGCTGACCTGTTTAAAGCTCAATGTAAACTCCATCCCAAGATGACAGCTCACCATGTCAGCTGTCCCACAGTCCTATTATCTACAAATTCCTTAGATATCTATTGCAATTTGCAGTTATTATTCTTACTTATTTATTTATTTGTTTATTTGAGAGCGACAGACACAGAGAGAAAGACAGGTAGAGGGAGAAAGAGAGAATGGGCGCGTCAGGGCTTCGAGCCTCTGCAAACGAACTGCAGACGCGTGCGCCCCCTTGTGCATCTGGCTAACGTGGGACCTGGGGAACCGAGCCTCGAACCGGGGTCCTTAGGCTTCACAGGCAAGCGCTTAACCACTATGCCATCTCTCCAGCCCCGCAGTTATTATTCTTAGCTTCATACAATGGATTTACTGGGATTTGAACCCTGTTTCCCATTGCCACATGTTAGCACTTCTGGAACCAATGTGTACTTCATGACTCCAGTTCACTTAAATTTCCAATGCTTAAAAATTGAGTACCAGGTGGGCAGCATAGCCAAATCAGTCTTTCTTCAAACCCCCTCTTTTCAAAAGGCTTGAGGCTTCCATGGCTGGGTTTCACTCTCAGACATATTTATCATTGTCTGAATGCAAACTTGTCCAATTTTAATGGTAATAGTCTTCTTGACACTTGAAGATTAAGTGCCCTAAAATCAGTAGTTTCTGTACCTGTAAGTGCAAACTTGTTTGAATTTCTTCCTGTGGTAAACTTGGCATCTTTCATGTCTTTCAGTCCTATACTTTCTTCCACCAAGCACACCAGACCATTGTTTTTGACGTCTAAGGACATAAACAAAACACAGACAGACTTTCTTCCAGTAGCCAAGTTCTAAGAAAGTTCATTCCTTCCCCTTTCAAAGTTCATAAGCCATACCTTCATAGTCCACAATTCTCTCTGCATTTAGTATTTTCATACTCTCACTAGAATAGCCCATCAAGCTTTGCTTACAGCACTGCAATCATTCTCCAGCCCAAAGTAACAAATCCTTCCATATTCCTCCCTAAAACACCTTCCAAAGATCAAAATCCACAATATCAGATTCTTCAAAACAACAACTCCACTTCTTGGCACCTCTTTTTCTGTTGTAGTAACCTTCTCACTACTGGTACTAACACCTGTCCAGAATCATATTATGGGAGGAAAGGTTTTATTTTACACTTAGAGATTCCCAGGCTCCTAGCCTTCTTCACCTCTGACCATTCAATTTATTATTTTCCATACAAGTTTGTACAATTACAATTTTCTCTTTCATTCTTTTATTTGTTAACATAAACAAATTTCCTGATTGACCAAAGTATGTTACAGGATAAAATAAAACTCAGAATCATAGTGTATTTTGCTTCATCCATAAAGAGCAATGTATTTCTTTAAATGAAAAGGTATGGAACTAAAGATCATCTCATTAAGCAAAATAAGCCAGACTCATGGAGATAATTATTACATGATTTTTCTAATATTAAGAGTCTAGATTTTAAAATCAAAATATGAAATTAGAAATAGGATTATTTGGGAGAAAATAGGGACCACTGAAAAGCAATAGAGAAACAGAGAAGGCAATGAGTATTGGGAGATATGATTGAAATACATTATGTTCATGAATAAAATTGTCATAGTGAAGCATGATATTTTATAAAATTAATATGTGCTAATAAATGAGAAAAAGATGATTCCCATGATAGTTGTTCTTTGCAGTATCTCCTTTGCATCATTCAAACACCACAAACATAAGAAATAACATGATGTTTGTGGACAAGTGATTCTAATTGAGCAGCATCATTCCAGGGATGCAAAGACATAATACAAAATACCAGAAAATATGTAACATTCTCACAGGGCCTCAAGAAACATCATGAAGACACCAAATGCTGTGGTCCAATCTCTTTGTTCACTAAAATTCACAATCTTCATTATACCTTAAATGGCAATAGTATAAGTTCCCCAAAGACTACTCATTCATCTTATCCCTAGTATTTCTCTCTTTATTTATTTCTATTTTTGCTTTTATTCAAGGTCATCTAGCTTACTTCCTCAGATCATTTGAAAGTATTTCTGCCTATTGAATGGCATTATCTGGAACTAAAGCTTTCTATCAAACAAATTTTCCTAACTATTTCCAATTTCTGTTGTTCAGGATACTTCTTATAAACACCTCTTCAGAGAATACTTCTTTGACTCTATTATTAAATTTCACCTCCCCAGAGGTTCTTCTGTGTGTCTTACCAGAATAATCTTTTCTATGTAAACAGACAAGTAATCAAGTATTATTTAACTTTATATTTTATTATTGCTACCCTCACTTTAATATAAGCCTCTTTATAGGAATGATATTAAATTCTTATTTGTTCATTTATTAATGATATCTAATAAAGTAGAACATGAGGATTTCAGTATAAATTTGTATAATAAATTAACCATGACATTTGTACATATAAATATGTACTTCTTCTCTGTAAAATCTCCCTCAAGTTAGAATCTTTATTACTTTTATCCAGGTAAATATTATAGCATGTGGTATATGTGCTTATTCACTCTTGTATACCCTAAATACTATTCTTAAAAATAAAGTAATAAATCTATGATGTCCTATGAACAAATTATATTAAATGAGAATAATCAATAGAGTAAAGTTTTCAGATCAATTTTTGAGTGTTTTTTTATGGTGAAAGAATAAAAGTTGCCCTATTTCTGCTGCCCTGTTTTCTATTTGCTCTGCTAACCTGCCTTTTTAAGCTTCTGTAATATGGCTTGCTTGCTGCTGCACTGAATCACAGAACCGCCATTTTGCAACTACCTCCATTTTGTAAAAAGCACACCACGAGGAACCTGACCTTTTGTACGCCTTATACAATGCCTAAATTCCCGGGACTCGAGCTGAACAAGCAACTCCTAGTTCCTCATTAAGATAACTCCCCACCTGGACACAACCAATCAACGGTCAACACATATCTGAAGCCCCCAGACACGAGCCCACCCAGTGGGCCCCACCCAATCAGAGGGACCCAGGACTGGAAAGCCCCTATGACTCTGCATACCTGTGGTTTTAGCCTATATAAGCTGACCAAACCTGTTGCTAGGGGCTCTTCACCCCTCCTGCGAGAGGAATCTGTGTTGAGCCCCGATGCATCGGATTCAATAAACCTCGTGCGGTTTGCATTGAGAGCATCCTGCGTGAGTGTTCTTGGGGTCGCGTAGACAGCCCTGAGCAGGGACCCCTCTGGGGAACCCCACATTGGTAAAGCAATACTTCTCTTTTGCAAAGCATATGGTCCTTTGGGGGAAGTATTTGGTTAATATTTTAAGACTTAGATTGTTAAATTATTAATAAAGAATCTCTATTTAAATTATTCTCAAATTTAATTTTTTGTTGTGTATGTTCTTAGTTCTTTGAATTTAAAAAGAAAAATAACCACAATTGGAGAATTGTCCTTAACCAAGGGAAAAGTAAATACATGAAAAGTTACTTAGGATATTTCCTATTTAGAGATTCTAAGTTAGCTTTCATTTTGTAAGCCCAAATACTAATGTTGAATTAGCCTTAATCTGGGAATTAAAGGTAATAGTATTTGTTTAGATTAACCTTTAGAAGTTTTAAAGTAGAATAGAATGTTTCCCTGTGTTTTCCTAGCAGTGCTTATATTCCAGGCTTACATAAGCAAACATTGTCACTCATTTGTCTTCTCATCTGTTATTATCTTTGGTTATCACAATTTAGATATGGGATTTATATATGTCACTGATGGTCATATAAACACTATTTTCTCCATAGTTAATTATATTGTGACTACCTAGAATTATGTTCTTTTTTGTTTTGCCCAAAGTTGAGCATACTGTTGGTACCAGATTTTTTTTTTCCACAAAGAACTTCTCTCTGAGCAGTGACTTTCACTTACTGCAAGCAAACAAATAGGTGCAGGTATATAATGGTTCTACAATGACATGTAAACTTGTTTAAAGCAAACAATAATTCCAAAAACCAAGAAAAGAGAGAATAAATAACAAATAAGAGATTTTCTAATAGTATTTCTCTATATTTAATGTAAAATAGATTGATACTCTCCAGGCCACTGCATATTTTCAAAATGATCCTACTTATTCTAAAGCATGCAGGTGTGGATGTCAACATAACTGGCAATAGGTTAATCTTTGTACAGGCTAAGCTTGAGAACATAGATGATTATACTTTGGGTGGAGCTTATTGAAGACAAGAAGATTTCCTAATAAACATAAGCAAACAACTCCTGATATGATTTGGTACAAGCTTGTGATATGTCCTATACTGAGTCCCCATCACTTTGACTTACTGAAACTGAATAAGAACTTCCAGTTCAATCAGTGCAGGGTGCATGAGCTTGCATCCCACTGACCATCCATTAAATCATATTTTAGCTGTTATATGTTCATCTTACATTTGTACAAACACTGCTGGATGATGTGTACAAGTGGGTACAGAACAGGGACATTATAACTACAGGAGACACAAGAAGCAGAAGAGCTAAGAAGTAATAAAATAAAATGAAAAAAAAAGGGAACTCCACAGTTTGACCGCAAGTAACACAATATTTCTGCCAGTCCTTGGAAGTGATTCAGTCAGAAGAACATGGAGGAATAATTTTTCACAGAGCAGGAAGAATGTATTAAGTTCTCACAACTTAATAAAAAAAACTTTAGAGGCTCAAACCTCATAGAAACAGCTCATGAAACCATCACAGACAATAGTTGCTATTAATCCTTGGTTTCCTGACAATGGCACAGTTGATCTGGCACTGTGACCTCTGGTAGAGACAGAGTATAAGTAAGCTCATGAGGAAGGAGACCTCCAATATCTTCCATCTCTCTCAGTTCTGTGCTTGGACCCCTATCCTCCTCCTGGGGGAACAACTTACTTTTTCTTCTTCCTATTAGACTTAACTGATAGCCACAACCACCTACCTTGCATGGGTCCAAGGAGACGACCTTGTACTCCCCTGTATCACAGTAAATAACAGTCTTTCTCTTCTTACAAACATGCATATGCTAATTTTGCTTGTGTCTTTCTATAGTGCATCGTTCTTCTGGAGGGATATCATACAGGCTGACTCCCCAGATATTTTAACCAATTTCTACCCTCAAGAGGAAGACTGCAAACACAGTGGGAGAGCTAGTTTTAAAGAACATCATTCTTGATTCAAAATATATATAAAGAAATGATTGCTTTTTTCAAATCTTTCCATGCCCATTATGAGCCTGATAAGATTTTAAATCTGGATTCACAGTAAGTATTTGAAGGAGTTTTCACAGCTTTCAATATATATATATCATAAAAGAATAGAAAGTGTTGGCCTGAAATGTTTAAAAAATATATTGTCATTTGTAAGAACTTCTCACTCTTTGCTGTTTGGCTCTCAGATGCAAATGGAAATTATATGCTGTAGATCTAGAAAAGTAACTTGACTGGTTATCTTTTATTTTATTAGTTTTACATTTCAGAAGATATAGTTTCAACTCAACTTTCTTAAGATGCACCTAAGAGTTACATGTTTGTCATGTGTGTTCATGATGTTTTCATGTTTGTTTTTGTATGTTGTCTTGTCAAAAATATAGAATACCAATATAAATTCAAAATATGTAATATTTGTGGCCACATTTTTCCTTATTCTGAATTTTTCTTTTAACATACTTTTGGTATTTTGGTATATTAACTTAATGTGTGAGTGTGAATGTTTTGGTGACATATTAAAAAGCCTTATATAAGAACATATTCATAAATTTAAGTAATATTAATTTCCTAAAGCCTATAAATTTTATTTGGTAATATATTCATTGGAATTTTAATATAAAATTTCATTAGCTTATAGAGGTTAACATTGGATACCTAAATTTTGATAATAATTACTTTCAAAAACAGGTTTTAGAACAATTCTATTCCATTTTTCAATGATCGTGGGTAACAAAAATAAAACATCAAAATACCTCTAAGTATATGCTAAATAGGTCCTTCAATTAGATTAATAACCATTACTTGCTTTCTCAGGATTAGGTACGAGTGCCAAACATAAAATTTTGTTGTATGCACTTGTTGGGGATATTTTATGTTATGCCTTTTTTCAATGGAGATTATAGAAGATACAATTCCAGAAAACATTGACATTCAAAACTTAGTAAACCTATTCATAAATATAAAAGATGGCTTTGTTGTTAAGTCTTAAACTCATTTCTTATGTGTTTTGAGATCAATTTGAATTTACAGTATAACATTGAGATATAAAAATTAGACTTCCTGTTAGGATTGCGCAATAGGAACCATGCCAAAGCAGCCTAGGGGAGAAAAAGGAGGAAAAAAAAAGCCATCAGAATACACTCTTCTACTAAAAGGTGAGGTAGATAAGAATTTACCAATGGCAGCAGAGAAGTAGGAGAGATCCAGAGTATCCAGAGCCCACATAGGCTGGCAGATGTGGCTCCAGAAGCAGCAGCACCAGGCCTGAGGGGCCACAGCTGCAAGGCACAGCTTGAGCACAGGAAAAGACAGGCCAGGGGATTTTCCACTCACACTGGAGCTCTTCGCAAACTCAAGAAACATGGAGAACTGTAGAGAACAAAGAAGGAGCAGATCACAAGGTACAGGATCACAGTGGAACAACAGGAGAACTAGAGCCACCACCCACAGCCTCCCCTCCCCCACCACCAGCACCAACACCAGCAAGCACCAGAGAGCAAGGGAAGGGAGATCAAAGCACCCACCACCAAGTACCAGAGCAATGATTCAGTGATCCAACCTGTCTACTTCAATCTACAGTGCACCAAAGAGGGACCCAAATAGGAGCACAGCATAACTGAGACCAAAATCATCCCAAAAGGTAACTGGGATTACATAAGGTCAGTTCCCACCAGATAAGCATGGTATATAGGCCTGAACTGGAAGTACTAATTACACCTTCCATATCAGGATAAATTATATGTTAAATCTGATGTATGGTTGGATTTGCCATTCTTAAAAAAGCTATATTTTTGGCTTGTTATATGTTGCTTTATAGTGTCCTTGTTTCCTCTCCTGGTGTACATTAGGAATTGGTCTCACTTAGTCACAGCTGATTTGGAACCATCAAGAGATCAGAAATTTTAACCTCTTTGTTGACAGGATTAAGGGTGTGGGGTTTACACACGCTAAGGGACAGCAATTTTGATATAGGATCTGGTTGTCATAATAACTACTCTTGCATAAATACTCTCTGCTGTTTTTCATTGAATGCATACATTGTTTAGTTATATTTTAGGATCTGCCTGTATTTTGTTCCACTCAGCATACTTGAATACTCTCATAGCAGGCAAACCCAACACCTAGGGTCACTCTTTTAGGTACTCTGAGGTTCTTGAGAGCCACACCTAGCACTTTAAGCTCCTACCCTAAAGACATACAACATCAAATTGATTGATACATCTAATGATACTGCAGCTAACTTGAAAATTGGAGTATTTGATTAATCCAAGATGCAAAAATAAATACATTATAACACAAGAAACACCAAAAATCAAGACAATATAAATCAATGAAAAAGTACTAATGCATCAGAAATGACCTCCAGTGAGAATGAGTTAGAAGAAGTGCCTGAAAAAGATTTCAAAAGAATGATTATAAATATGCTCAAAGAAGTCAAAGAGGAAATCAAAGGAATCAAAGAAGACACGGGACACCAATTTCATGAGATGAAAGTTCAATACAAAACATAAATGAGGAAATAAAAATAGTAAAGAAAAATCAGTTAGAATTACTAGCAATGAAGAACATAGTTAATGAAGTAAAAGAACTCTGTAGAAACTCTCACCAGTAGAATGGATGAAGGAGAGGAAAAAGTATCTAAACTAGAAGACCAGGTAGCAGAACCAACACAGTCCAACAAAGAGAAAGAAAAACTAATAGGAAAGTATGAATGAGAATTTCAATATATTTGGGACACTATGAAACGATCAAACATAAGATTTCAGGGTATAGAATAAGGAGAAGAATTTCACTACAAAGGCAAACTAGGTGTTTTCAACAAAATCATAAAAGAAAGCTTCCCCCAAATTGGGAAATAGTTGCCAATGTAGATACAGAGATCCTTTAGAAAACTAACCAGACAAAACCTGAAAAAAACCTCTCCTCACCATATTATAATTAAACTAGCAAACATTAGTTAGCAAACATACTATTGAAAGCAGTAAGAGAGAAAAATCAATTTACCTACAAAGGCAAACCCATCAGTATCACAGCAGATCACTCAACACAAACTTTAAAAGCCAGAAGGGCTTGGAGTGATGAATTCCAACTGTCAACCAAGGTTACTTTATCCTACAAACTATACATTTAAATAGATGGAGAAATAAGGACATTCCACAACAAAAGCAGGCTAAAGAATATTTGAAGACACAACCAGCTCTACAGAAAATACTTGAAGGAATCCTCTACGCTGAAGAGAAAAAAAAGCACACATATAAGGAACCTGCAAAAAAAAAAAAACAAAAAAAAAAAAAAACAGGATATTCAAACACCAGTTAAAACAAGAGAGCAAGGGTAAAACCAGAACAACAACAACAAAAAAAATGAAAAAAATAAATACACAGCTTTCAGTAACATCACTTAATATCAACAGCCTCAATGCCACAAACAAAAAAACAAAAGACATAGGTTTGCAGACTCAGTTGAAAAGCAGGATCCTTAAATTTATTGCCTCCAGGAAATTCACCTTTCTACAAAGGATGGACACTATCATAGGGTGAAAGGTTGGAAAATGGTGTTTCAAGCAAATGGGCCTAGAAAACAAGCAGGGGTTGTTATCCTAATATCTGACAAAGTAGACTTCACTCCAACATTACTTAGGAAAGATGAGGAAGGTCACTTTATAATGATTTAAGGCACAATCCAACAGGAGAACACTATAATCCTAAATATATATGGACCTAATATGGGGACTCACAACTTCATCAAACAAATGCTGTTAGAACTAAGGTCACAGATAACACCAAACACAGTGGTATTGTGTGACTTCAACACCCCAGTCTCACCAACTGATAGGTCATCCCAATAAAATATAAACAGAGAGGCCTCTTGATTAAATGAGGCCATAGAAGAAATGGACCTAACAGATATATACAGGTCATTTCATCCAAATGTTGCAGAATACACATTCTTCTCAGCAGCACATGGAACATTCTCTAAAATAGACCATATATTAGGACACAAAGCAAATTTTAATAAATGCAGGAAAATTGAAATAATTCCTTGCATCCTACCTGACCACAATGGAATCAAACTACAAATCATTAGCAAGAACAGATATAGAGCATATACAAAATCATGGAAACTAAACAATACACTATTAAATGATGAATGGGTCAATGAAGAGATCAAGAAAGAAATCAACACACTCATTTAGTCAAATGATAATGAGATCACAACATACCAAAACCTTTGGGACACAATGAAGGCAGTCCTAAGAGGTAAATTTATAGCTTTAAGTGCTTATATTAAGAAATTAGAAAGACCTCAAGTAAATGAACCAATGCTTCACCTTAAAGTCTTGGATAAAGAAGAACAAGGCAACCCAAAAATTATTAGATAGGAAGAAATAATAAAGATTAGGGCAGAAATCAATGAAATAGAAACAAAAAATCAAAAGAATCAATGAAAAAAGAGTTGATTCTTTGAAAGGATAATCAATATTGATAACTTTTAGCCAAACTGACCAAAAGAACCAGAGAAGAGACACAAATTAATAAAATTAGAGATGAAAAAGGCACCATCACAAGAGATACCAGAGAAATTCAAAAAAAATCATAGGGACATACTATAAAAAATATATTCCACTAAGTATGAAAATCTGAAAGAAATGGATGTCTTTCTTGATACATGTGACCTACTTAAATGAAATCAAGATGAGATTAATCACCTAAATAGACCTATAACAAGTATGGAGATCCAATCAGTTATCAACAATCTCCCAACTAAAAATAGTACAGGCCCAGATGGATTCACAGGTGAATTACCAGGCCTTCATGGAAGTACTAACACCAATGCTTCTTAAACTTTTCCATAAAATAGAAAAAGAAGGAATCCTACCAAAATCCTTCTATGAAGCCTGCATCACCCTGATACCAAAACCAGGAAATGATAGAACAAAAAAGAAAATTACAGACAAATCTCCTTCATGAACATAGATGCAAAAATTCTCAACAAAATATTCACAAACAGAATAAAAGAATATGTCAGAAAGATCATTCACCTAACCAAGTAGGCTTAATCCCAGAAATGCAGGGATGGTTCTACATATGCAAATTGATAAATGTAATACACTATATAAATGGATTTAAAGACAAAAATCACATGATCATCTCATTAGACACAGAGAAAGCATTTGAAAAAATCTAACATCTCTTCATCCTAAAAGTCCTACAAAGACTTAGAATTGAAGGAACATATCTCAATATAATAAAGGCTACTTATGACAAGCCTTCATCCAACATATTACTAAATGGGGAGAAACTGGAATCTTTTCCACTAAAATCAGGAACAAGACAAGGGTGACCACTGTCCCCACTTTTATGTAATATAGAACTGGAAGTCTTAGCCATAGCAATAAGACAAAAGACATATATAAAAGGGATACAAATTTGAAAGGACGAGATCAAGTTGTCGTTATTTGTAGATGACATGATTCTAAATATTAAGGACCTTAAAGACTCTACCATCAAACTGTTAGAGCTGATAAACACCTATATCCATATAGCAGGTTACAAACTAAACACACAGAAATCAGTAGCCTTCCTATATGCTAACAACAAACACACAAAGGATGAAATCAGAGAATCACTCCCATTCACAATTGCATCAATCAATCAATAAATAATTAAAATTCCTTGGAATAAACCTAACCAAGGAAGTGAAGGATCTCTACAATGAAAACTTTAAAACATTCAAGCAGGAAATTGCAGAAGACACTAGGAAATGGAAAAACATCCCTTGTTCCTGGATCATAAGAATCAATATTGTGAAAATGGCAATCTTACCAAAAGCAATCTACTCATTTAATACAATCCCCATCAAAATTCCAATGTCATTCTTCATGGAAATGATAAAAAGCAATTCAAAAGTTTATTTGGAATCACAAAAAGTCTCAATTATCTAAAACAATATTGAGCAACAAAAAATAAGGCTGGTGGTATCACCATAACTGATTTTAACCTATACTACAGAGCCACAGTAACAAAAACAGCATGGTACTGGCACAAAAGCAGACATGTAGATCAATGTAACAGAATAGAGGACCAAGATGTGAGTCCAGGTACCTATAGCCACCTGATATTTGATAAAAATGCCAAAAACATTCATTGGAGAAAAGACAGCCTCTTCAGCAAATGGTGCTGGTAAAACTGGATATGGATCTGTAGGAAGATGGATATAGATTCTCTCTCTCTCTCTCTCTCTCTCTCTCTCTCTCTCTCTGTGCACAAGGATTAAGTCCAAATGGATCAAAGACCTTAATATTAGACCTGAAACTCTGAAAATGATAGAGGAAAAAGTATGGGAAAACCTTCAACATATTGGTTTTGGCAAAGACTTCCTGAATATAACACCACTTGCTCAGGAAATAAAACCACAGATTAACAGCTGGGACCTCATGAAATTGCAAAGTGTGTACAGCAAAGGACACTGTGAATAAAACAAAGAGGCAACGTACAGAATGGAAAAAAAAATTGCCAACTATACATCTGATAGAGGATTAATATCTAGGATATACAAAGAACTCAAAAAATTAAATAATAAGAAATCAAACAAGCCAATTAAAAACGGGTGTGGAACTAAATAGAGAGTTCCCAAAAGAGGAAATACGGATGGCACATAAACATCTAAAAAATGTTCTACATCCCTAGTCATCAGGGAAATGCAGATTAAAACTACATGGAAATTCCATCTCACTCCTGTCAGATCAGCTACCATCATGAAAACAAATGACCATAAATGCTGGTGAGGATGTGGAAAAGAGGAACCCTTCTACACTGTTGGTGAGAATGCAATCTGGTGTAGCCATTGTGGAAATCAGTGTGTAGGTTTCTAAGACAGCTCAAAATAGTTCTACCATATGACCCAACCATAGCACTCGTAGGCATATATCCTAAGTGCACACACCATTACCTTAGAGATACATGCTCAACCATGTTTATTGCTGCTCAATTCACAATACCTGGGTAATGTAACCAACCTGGATGTCCCTTAACTGATGAGTGGATAACAATGAAGGTATGGCACAATTGTACTATGGAGTTCTACTCAATGGTAAATAAAAATGAAGTTATGAAATTTGTAGGAAAATGGATGGACCTGGGAAGGATTGTACTGTGAGGTAACCCAGGCCCAGAAAGCCAAGCACCACATGGTCTCCCTCATATGTGGATCCTAGGTACAGATGATTGGACTTGTGAGTAGGAAGAAAACTCAGTAGCAAAGGCCAGTAATCTAGAAAAGAGATATAAGGGGATGAGAATTGAAGCGAGCGGAGTATTTAATAGGATGGTATCGTGTATATGTAAGTAGAAGAATAGATCAGTGGGGGTGAAAAGACCTAAAGTGAGGTCAGGGGAAGAGATTGAGTGTAGGAAAGGTGGAGGGAAGGCTAAACAAAATCTAAGAGGATATAAATAAATCAAATACAAACCTACTGTTTTGGACAATGGGACACTCAGGAGCCATAGATTGTTGCCAGAAAATTGTCAGTGCCAGGCATGGGATAAGTTCCAGTGATTTTTTGGCTTGGGAGGTCCCTTATGCCCCCAAAACATTATAGGCCATTGCCAAGGCCCTTGTTTACCCACTAGGAATAGATGATGAGACCCTATTGCTGAAGACTCCACATTCTTGGGCTGAAAGCTCACCGAGAAATCGTGCTGGAACTGAGCTGACAACCTCCTCCATGTAGACCAGCTGACAGAAAGCTGGAAGAAGCCATTCTTCATGCAGTTCTATGGGAGAAAGAAAAATCACCAGTGAACATACTCAACAGTGGAAACTGTCAGCCTTATATTTGGCCAGCCAGGTCAAATGAGCCAACAGGTACAATAGTGGCACATCTGTCATGGTGGAAACCAACTGCCCTCTAATTGGACTGGAGGCCCTTTCCATGAGAGGGAATAAATACCTGATACTGAAAACTTAAAACACTGGTAGTTATGAGCCCTACGGGTATAATGTCTCCTGCTGCCTGGATTAATGTGTATACTATGCTTATGAAATTGCCCTGTAAGCACCTCTCTTATTGTTAATACCCTTATATTAATGCTACTCTCACTTTTGGTAGATAATCTTCTCTTTTCAGATGGCAGTGACCTTGGAATGACTCAGAAGCCATCATGGTGCTGGAAAAAATTGACAGGAGTGCTTAGTACTTCAATATCTCTATCACACCTTCCAAGGCTCAGGGTTGTGTTGCCTTTTTAGTGCCTTAATTTAAGAGAATTAGTTTAATACCATAAATACAGATTTTTCAAAATATTGTGTGTTGGTTAGTTTTCATTGATAATTGGTTTACTTTTAAATATTTAGGTTTATTGGACATTCATAAATTAAATACAATGTTTACATCAAACTACCAGCTTAATAATAAATAGCTTTATAATACTATCAACAAAAGATATACAAGGTCAGTATGGACAGTATGATTTTGCTGTTTATTTTTTATAGTAAATAGTCAGATAGATAAAGCTGTTTATTTGTTCCAAAATCCTTTTAAAACATTATATAATTAAATTTTTAAACTACAAGGGTAATTACAGTGGTAATCGTGACTTGTTAGTGATGTCATAAGAAATGCATTACTCTATTTTTCCTACTAATTATAATGGGAAAAAATCCTGTAAACTTGTGTATGTCCTTAATGAACTTGAGGTGTTTTTATTCTGTTTTTAATTTCTCCAAAGTATTTATCAAGCTTACTTGACTTTCCCCCTGAAGCATTTTCATCAGGATTATTATTTTTCATCCTGGTTTTATTATGTGTTATGTTTATTGATATTGCTATTGTGTTACACTTTATTGATTGGTATTGATTGGAAACTGCATTCCTTAAATGAATTCCACCTTAACATTCTTTTTTTTGGGGGGGTGGGTTTTGGAGGTAGGGTCTCTCTGTACTCCAGGCTGACCTGGAAATCACTATGTAGTCTCAGGGTGGCATTTAACTTATGGCAATCCTCTAACTCTGCCTCCCAAGTGCTGAGATTAAAGGTATTTGCCACCACACCCAGCTTGCCTTAACATTCTTATATTTTGTTGCTAAATTTGGTTTGCAAGTGTTTTAGTAAACATTTTGGCATTAGTGTTAAATGAGGCAATTGGCCTATTTTCTTTCTTTATTTGTTTCTTAGTGTCAAGGTAATGTTATCTCAGAATATAGAATGTGCTATATGCAGTAATTTGACCAACATGGGTGTTAGTTCTTTGGAAAGATCTAGTGGAATATATGAATAAATTCCTCTAATCATGGACTTCTTTATTGGGAGATAATATTTATTTGCTTTTTTAAGTTTTATTCCTTATTACTGGTATATTATTTTATTTTATCTTCTTTGTTCAACTTTCATAGTTCATATGTATATGGAAAATACATGAACTTCTACTAAATTTTTGAATTTACTACAGATTATTTGTAGATATGTTGCTTAATAACCTTTTCACTTTGGCAGTATCTATTACATTTTCCCATTTAGTCATGCCTTTCTTTCTCTTCATTTGTTTGGCTAATAGGTGGAAGATCTTGTTTATGATTTCAGAGAATTATTTGTTTCATTATTCCTTTATATTTTATGACTATGTATCCTACTTCTTTAATTTAATCCTTCACCTTTATTATTGTTTTTTTTTTCCTTTTAGTGGTCTTCAAATTGGCTTGCTCTTATTTTTCTAAGACATTGAAGTTTGTCATGAGTCTATTTATTTGAAATATCCTAAGTTTTATTGTAGGCATCACTCTATACCTCACACTAACCAGTACTTTCATTGCATTATGTAGGTTCTAGTGTGTTGTATTTTCATTTTATTCAAGAATATGTTTAGTTATCCCTCCATATTAATTCACATGACTCTTTAGCTGCTCAAAGTTGTGTTTCTTAATGCATATGTGCTTGTATATTTTCTACACTCTCTTGATCATTAAAGAAACTACTTGGCATATCTTTGTGTTGTTGTTACTTCAGGTGCATCCTACCTGAAATATATCTCCTCATTTTATACTTCCTGAAGTGGACCCAGGATTTGGGAAAAACACTTTAATGGAACTGAGTAACATTTTACTTTTTATTTAAATTATTTGAATTTTTTATGTTGTTACTTATACACATGAGTTACTACCAAAGTATTTTTCCTTTGTTAAATTGTTACATTCATGAGGGCAATGATAATATTTTGGATACTTTGCTATATTTACTTGATGTTCCATAAGGAGCTCTGAAGTAAATCAAGAACTGTGAGTATATTAAACCTAAGTATTAAGAAATGTTGATTTCATGGGCTGGAGAGATGGCTTAGTGGTTAAGCGCTTGCCTGTGAAGCCTAAGGACCCTGGTTCGAGGCTCAATTCCCCAGGACCCACGCTAGCCAGATGCACAAGGGGGCGCACATGTTTGGAGTCCATTTTCAATGGCTGAAAGCCCTGGAACACCCATTCTCTCTCTCTCCCTCACTCTCCCTCCCTTCCTCCCTCCCTCTTTCTCTCTGTCTGTTGCTCTCAAATAAATAAATAAATAAAAATAAACAAAAATTAAAATAAAGAAATGCTGATTTCAAATTTAATGAATAAGTAGGAAATAATTTCAAGATAACTGTGTTTATTGAAGGAAATTCTCAGATGAATAAATATATTATTGACATTCTCTGTTCATAGGTGACATGTGTCCTGAATGATGGATTGTTTTTGAGTAGAGTAACACAAGTTTTGCTATAGAGGCCAACATTGGCATAAGGAAACAGAAATGTCAAAAATTAATGACTTTGCTAATACTGATTCATTAAAATATCCCAATATTAGGTCTTCTTTGCTCTGTGCCTTATAGTATTAGAGTATCTGAATGGATATAGGTAACAATACAGCATCTTTCCTTAAAAAGTAACTCATTGCATTTTCTTTCTTTCAGTTTTTTCAATGAAAATTAAGTCTAGAAAGAAAAGTTATAAAAATGTGTTGAGTGATTCATTGACCACTAAATCTATACCAGAATCAAAATGTTATTATTATCCAGAATGAAATTATGTTCTCAAATTAATTATTTAGAGAACAACCAACAATGGGGGGAAAAGTTACTTTGAGGTTAAAATGTTTGGTTTTCTTTTTTTTTTTTTAATTTATTTTTATTTGAGAGCGACAGACACAGAGAAAAAGACAGAGGGAGAGAGAGAGAATGGGCGCGCCAGGACTTCCAGCCTCTGCAAACGAACTCCAGACGCGTGCGCCCCCTTGTGCATCTGGCTAACATGGGACCTGGGGAACCAAGCCTTGAACCGGGGTCCTTAGGCTTCACAGGCAAGCGCTTAACCGCTAAGCCATCTCTCCAGCCCAAAATGTTTGCTTTTCTATAAATGTCTTTTGCAATCAGTTTTTTCTTCTTTCTTCCATTAGTAAATCTATGGGAAAAACTCTCTGGTTACAAGTGTACATTCTTTCTACTGCTTGGTTCTTGCTAAAATTGCAACAGCTAAATCCATCTATTTAAGAGGCCAGTCTTCACCCCTAAGGGACCACAAGTGAGAGTCCTGGGAAAAGTAATTTGTCTCCTCCTCCACCCAGCCACCATGGATTATTGACTCCCTCATTACCACACCATGCAAGTCATCTATGTACCCAAATGAATACATTTGCCACAGACCCCAAAGGAGAATTCCACAGTTTTCCTACTGAAGTTAGAAATTCCTTAGGCTCTTAATTACAGTTAAAACATTTGATAGTTATTAATCTTCCTTCCACTGTCCTGAAGGCTAAACTTTCTCTAGGAAGATAGCACTTTTATGAGAGGAAAGAAAAAAACAAACCTACCCTCTTACATTTGTTCACAAAAGCAGCACATCCACATATTATTAGTCAGATGTCATAAGCATAACTCCTGAGAAACTCAATGCCATTCTTTCCTTTTAACTTGCTCTCATATTTTTATACTTGCATTCATTAGAAAAAATAAATATGTGTACAATATTTAATTATTTTAAACAATAAAACATAAAGCAATTTCAAATTAATTGGATGTTAAGAGATCTATCTGCTAATTTGATGATTGGTGTTTTACACAATGTTAATATTCAGAAGAAAAATTTAAAATTATTGAGAGGAGAGTTTGATTAGCTCTGTTCACTTTTCTTGAATTGAGTGACTCTTGGCTTCCTCTGTCCTCTTAAGTGCCTTAAAATAACAGATAGTGAAGGATACAGGAGAGAATAACCAGAACTAGGAGGTTTTTCATGGAGGTTGATGATCAGAACTGCCCAGTTTCTAAAACATCAAAGATTCTGTTGTCATCTGTAAAGTTAGTAAATACCAAAAAGTTGATTCTAAGTATGAAAATACACTCAGATATTCATTAGCATGGCATGGGTTTGGGCAGAAAATTTAGATGCAATGTAAATTCTTTATGGCTAGTTAAGAAAGTGAATTTATCGTCACACAATACTTCTTCCAAAAGGATGATTTCCTTTCTTAAGGGACATTCCCCATTCTGATTCCTTTATCATCAATGTAACATGATTTAAACTTGCATAACTATTTATTTATTAATTCACAAAATAATATGTTTTCCAACATAGAGTAAACTTCTAAAAATAATATAGTTCACATGTTTAGTGATATCTTGATAAAATAAGTGATTTGTGAGAGTATTACAGGACAAGTTGTTGTGGATAGGTATCAACAAAGCACATGACATATAGATAGATCTGTATGTGATTGATTTTGGATACAAAGAGAGAGGAAAAGAAATATGAATTACGGAAATCTCATTTGTTCTCCACCTCTGTAGCTGCTGCCCCCAAGAGTGCTTCAGAGGAGATAAGAGGCGTGTGTTCAGATGAGATAGTGAACCTTTGCTGTAGGAATGATAGCAAACCTATCATATCCACCCACTGTCCCTGACTACTACTACAGTGAAGTCTACCTCGAGGCCTATGAGAATAGATTAACAGAGGGAACATGCAATGGACTGTTTAAATAGCAGAATTACATATTTAAATACAGTATATAGAGCTCATTGAAGCAATGTGGACATTCTTAGGAAGTTTGCTCATCATAGACAAACCTACATTTTAATCATGTAATGATGATGATAAATAAACTCCTGTTATGTTACATTATTAGTTTATTCTTTTACCAAACCATAAAAAATATGTACCTTCAAACTCCCCTAAGAGTACAGCCCTCAAAAAAGCCAGTTTATTTTTCCAGGTAAAGATTTTGTGTGTGTATTCTTGTGTATACATGTATAACTGCTATTTGGAAACAGTAAGTTTTATGAAAAGGAGAAATTCTTAGTATAAATATGTATCAGAGGATGCAGAGAATGTAAAGCCACAGAAAAAATGCTGGGTTTATATGTGATGTTGGTGTCCTCCAAGTTCAGCAAAGCTGGCCCTGATTAGTTTCCAGATGTAGTCAAGGCCCAGGGAAGAAAATTCTGCCAGGCAAGTTCCACATCTCTGGATGGAAACTCACTATTCATTTGCAAGCCTGTCTAAGACAGATGTTCTTACTTATGGAGTAAGAAGCTGCCCAGAGCTGACATTTAGCTATATCTTGCCCCAAAAATGTGGTTTAAAGCTGATTTCTGACTGCGTAAGACTAATAAACTTTGCTCAACATTTTTTCTTCTTCTTTAGTTCTTCAAGTTCAGTTTATGAAAGTGGGAAAGAGCAGGATTCTCCTTATGCCTAGAACAATATACCTGTTCATTGCATGGGAATGGATGGACCATAAAAGATGTTACACTGCCCATCATAGAAATCAGTTCCTCATTTCATGATTTTCTCATTCTCAATGTTCCTTCCTTTATAAGCTTATCTATCACCTTCTGTGATTACATAACTATTAATCTTTTCTACCCAGCATAGGAAGATGCTTCATTCTAAAATTCATCTCTCACTCCAAAAGTAGCCAATTTTTACTATATATTTAAAGAACAGTATTAGAAAACAAACACACTACATTGATAGCCTAGAAACAGTTAATTTGAGCAGTGCTTTAGGAATGACTTTACTTCCATATAAATAAAAATAGTTAACATATTCTGTACAAATACTTGTTAAATCTACTTTTTTTGTGTGTCCATTATTTATTTATTTATTTGAGAGTGACAGACACAGCGAGAAAGACAGATAGAGGGAGAGAGAGACAATGGGCGTGCCAGGGCTTCCAGCCACTGCAAACGAACTCCAGACAAGTGCTCCCCCTTGTGCATCTGGCTAACGTGGGATCTGGGGAACCGAGCCTCCAACCAGGGTCCTTAGGCTTCACAGGCAAGTTCTTAACCACTAAGCCATCTCTCCAGCCCTTGTTAAATCTTCTTTAGATTTTTATTATTTATTTATTTGGGAAAGAGGCAGGTAAAGATACAGAAAGAAAGTGTGTGTGTGTGTGTGTGTGTGTGTGTGTGTGTGTGTGTGTGTAAGAGAGACAGAGAGAGAGAGAGAGATTGAGACAGAGAGAGAGAGAGAGAGAGAATGGGCACACCAGGGCTTCTAGCTAATGCAAACGATTTCCAGATGCATGTACCACATTGGGTATTTGGCTTATGTGGGTCCTATGGAATCGAACAGCAGTCCTTTTTGGCTTTGTAGGCAAATGCCTTAACTGCTAAACCATTTCTCCAGCACAAGTATTCTTTAAATCTTAGGCATTTTTCACAGTATGAAATCTAAAAACTGCTAGAAAGAACAACATAGTATACTCATTAAAACCAAGCACATGCAAATACACGTTTACTTCAATAATGTCTACAATATAAAGGTACAAAACATAATGTCTAGGACTAGCTGGATAACAGTGTAGTGTTCCTGTGTAATTATGCTGCATTATGCAGGAATTAACAATTTTCTTTATCATTAATAGTTCATATATTCTCTACGAGTTCACATTTCATCTTAGGTCGCTATAATTTATTGGTAATTAAAGGTTATATAGAGGCATACTTTCATATGCATGTGTGGTGGTTTGATTCAGGTGTCCCCCATCAACTTAGGTGTTGTGAATGCTAGCTCCCCAGCTGATGGATATTTGGGAATTAATGCCTCCTGGAGGGAGTGTATTGTTGGGGGTGGGCCTATGGGTACTAAAGCCAGTTTCCCCTTGCCAGTGTTTGGCACACCCTCCTGTTGCTGTGGTCCACCTTATGTTGGCCAGGGGGTGATATCCACCTTCTGCTCATGCCATCGTTTTCCCCTGCCATTGTGGAGCTTCCCCTTGAGCCTGTAAGCCAAAATAAATCTCTTTTTCCCAGAAGCTTCTCTTGGTTGGGTGATTTCTACCAGCAATGTGAACCAGACTGCAAGAGCATATTTATAAGAAATACAGAAAACATAATTCTCTGGGTAATAATAACTAATATATCATGTGAGATTATGGAATGTTTTACATGTTGATACTAAATGTAGTTTCCCAGTTTTCTTTGAGGAAAAATAGATATTTTGATTACATCCTGGGATATAGTTGGGTTTTCTAAGAGAACATATGTAATACTATAAAATGAGTACAAGAATTTAGAAATGAATAATGCATAGGAACATATCAGCAAAGAATATTAGTAGCCATATTTTAAATAGTATATAAATAGATTTACAAATAAACTATACCGCAAACAAGGACATCTTGAGTGCTCTTTTCAAACCTCCTTTGTTTCCATATTTAATAAAATGCTTGGCCTTGCATGAATAATTATACATCAAGACTTTTTTTAACCACCAAGTATTTAAGCATATGTTTATACCATAGTTGTTTTCCCCATTCAGGGTTATCAAGAATAGAAAGTAGCCGGGCGTGGTGGCGCACGCCTTTAATCCCAGCACTCGGGAGGCAGAGGTAGGAGGATTGCCATGAGTTCAAGGCCACCCTGAGATGACAGAGTAAATTCCAGGTCAGCCTGGACCAGAGTGAGACCCTACCTCGAAAAACCAAAAAAAAAAAAAAAAAAAAAAAAGAATAGAAAGTTTTGGTGGAAGATATGGCTTAGCAGGTAAGGCATTGGTCTGGAGTTCATTTGAAGCAACTGAAGGCTTTGGCATGGCCATCTTCTTTTTCTCTCTTTCTCTTGAAAATAATATTAATAAATGGAAAATTTGGTATTTATTTTCATGTTAAAGTTTGAAGACCACCGGATGAATATGATTTTGGTAAGCACATATTAATTTTAAACAAGTGTTCCTGTAGGAACATATTCACATACACTTCTTTAAAAATTATTTGACCATGGGCTGGAGAGATGGCTTAGCAGTTAAGGCTCTTGCAAGCAAAGCTGAAGAATTCAGGTTTGTTTTCCCAGAACCTACTTAAAGCCAGATACATTAGGGGTGCATGTGTCTTGAGTTTGTTTATAGTGGCTAGAAGCCCTGGCATGCTCCTTCTCTCTCTCTCTCTTTCCCTCAATCTCTCTCTCTCTTCCTCTATTATTACTCTCTCAAGTAAATAAACAAATATAAAAATAGTTAACCAAATTAAGAGCATTCATACAAGTTGAAATAGTTTCATAAAGTATGACTTTAAAATATTAAAATGTTTATAAATATTTAATCTCACTATGATCTATGATGTGGTCATCATTGGAGAAGCATCTATGTAACAATAAGAAGAATGTTTATTCCCTATCTCATTGATAGAATTTTTTATAGTTAAAATCCAGCTTCTGTATGGTAAAATTTACCACTGCACATCTTTGTCAGTTTGTAAGTTATAGAACATATGCTAATATGTTTGTGATGTACTGAAGCCCCACTATTATTTTTCAGGACCTATGTGACCTTTTAGTGATTGTTTTATGAACTTTGGAACCCCAATATTTGATACATATCTTTCTTTTTTTAACAATTGTTATATCTTCTTGAGGACCTGCATCATTGATAAACATGTAGTATCCTTCTTTGTTTCTTGTTATTAGCTTTGGCTTAAAGTTTGCTTTCTCAGACATAAGAATCACCACACCAACTTGTTCCAGTTTCCCTTTGCTTGGTAGTTTGATTTCTGTCCTTTGATGCTGGGTTTGCAGATATCAGCTAGGTGGGTTTTTCTGTAACAGAAGTTGGATATTAGTTTTTGATCCAATCATGGAGTCTAGGTCTTTTTCTTGGTGTCTTGAGGCCATTTATTAGTATTATTTTTAAATTTTTGTGTTTATTTATTTATTTGAGAGCAACAGACAGAGAGAGAAAGAGGCAGAGAGAGAGAGAGAGAGAGAGAGAGAGAATGGGCACGCCAGGGCTTCCAGCCACTGCAAACTAACTCCAGATCCATGTGCCTCCTTGTGAATCTGGCTAACGTGGGTCCTGGGGAATTGAGCCTCGAACCAGGGTCCTTAGGCTTCACAGGGAAGCACTTAACCGCTAAGCCATCTCTCCATCCCGAGGCCATTTATTATTGAGAATATGTTTCCTATGATCATCTTAGATAGCATTTTAGTTGGTTTTGTTATTGGTATTTCACTTAACTTCCTCTGTTAGTATTAGGAATTTTTGTCTTGCTGTGTTAGACACAGCTCATAAATTTCTCCCTATTCTTTTTTTAATATTTTATTTTTTATTTTGACAGATGGAGAGAGTGAGAGCGAGAATGCGTGCAAGGGCATGCACACACACGAGAGAGAGAGAGAGAGGGAGAGAGAGAATGAGAGAATGGGCATGCCAGGGCCTCCAGCCACTGCAAATGAACTCCAGATGCATGTGCCACCTTCTGCATCTGGCTTATGTGGATCCTAGTGAATCAAACTGAGATCCTTTGGCTTTGTAGGCAAACACCTTAACCACTAAGCAATTTCTCCAACAGGGTGTTTGATTTTTGAGGTAGGAATTCACTCTAACCCATGCTGATCTTGAACTCATTCTGTGCTAGGATTAAAAGCATGTGCCACCATGCCTGCCTGGTTCTTTATTGTGATTTTTTTTTTAAATGATCATTTCTTTCACTTCAATAATACCTGTTTTGTTCTTTCCAAGTTGTTTGATCTCCTTGTTAAATTTGTCTTCCATGTTTTGGACTTTCTCCTCCAATTTGCTAATGGTATGATTCACTTTGGAGAATGTGACATCAAATTCTCATATGAATATCCTTAATTCATTCATCTGTATTAATCTTTCATATCATCATTGATCCTTTCTAGAAGTAAGGTTATGAATTCTTTTCTAATATCATTCTTATCATGGTCAATTTGGCTTCCATTATAGGGAAGTTGGATGTTTGATTGAGTCATAGTGGGTTGTTCCCTTGCATAATTTGTGTTCCTTTGTTGTGCTTTTGTATCTATGTTTAACTCACCCATTTTGGTATTTGCTGGTGGTTTATTTCATTTTGTAACCTGACTTAAGTAGTGATTGCTTTTGTTGCAACTACCAAGGCTGAGAAGTATGTGTACTTTCTATTTTTACCATTAATCATGTTATGTATTACCATAAGAGATATTTTTTGCATAACATTTGTAGTCCAGAGTAATGCTTACCGGAGATGATTATTGATAATGGGTTTTGTGTAGCACAGGAGTCCATAGAAGGCCCTAAATACAGAGCACCTCTCTGTCTCTGGGCACAGGGTTGTTTTTCAGGTACTATCTGATTTCTCTCTTGTCCAGGTGGGCAGCACTAATTCTAGCTCCCTCTCAGTTTTAATCGAGACTCCAACATGGACCAGGAGGGAGTATGTTTTCTTTCTGTTGATTGTCATCTTTGAAAAATCTTTCAATATTCTTATTCTTGCAATAGAATTATTCTTTTTTGTCAGTGTGTTAGCTATCATGAGGGTTAATGAAATAATACATAGTGAGATGCAGAGCAATAATAACTCTTTGGGTATATGGATTGCATCTTCTTTATCAGGCATCTAAACATGTTTATTTGCCACTCAAAAAACACATGAGCAGAATAACATTAAGGACCCAATGACAAAGTAAAATATCTTGATGAGATCAGTTGAGAATACTTGGTGATGCTCTTCTTTATCATAAGAGGTCACTTGTTAAATTTGTTCAGTTAATGGTCATTTTTTGATGTATGTTTTTTACATGATATTTCTGTGTCAATAAATTGTATAATGATATGTTATACTTTATAAATAAAAATTAGAAAAATTTCAAAGTAAATTAAATATTTCATCCTATTTTGGTGACTGTGTTTATGAATTATCTGTTATGAAAATACTGAGGATGGGTACTCAAATTATTATGACAAATCCGTTGCAAGGTCTTGATATTTAGAAAACAAAATCTTTCCACACTGTCCATCTGGGGATTTCTAAAAGGTTACACATTTTTGGAATGAATGCCTCAGTGAGATTTGAGATGAAATTTCAGACATTGAAATGTGCTACCCTCAAAAGACCCAGATCAGACCAGTATGGGAAGTTTCTTGTTCTCTAACTACCTTTATTAAATATATGTTCCTTAAAGTTGATGAAAGACCCACCTGGTTTTAACTGTTGCCCTAAAGATAGAAATGGCTGCATTGATATATGTGCAATATAGGATGTGTGGGCACTATATGAGCATGAATGTATGTTGATGAGCATGTTCTGTGAACATCCAGGCCAAAGCTAAAAGTAAACATCAGGAAGCAACTTCTGTGGCTCTCATGTTTTATTTCTCTAAGATCATCTCACTGAACCTGGTGATATCTATTTTTTTTTTATTTAGTTTTGCTGACTAGGAAGCCTTAGAAAAGTCCTGTCTCAAGCCCCTCAAAACTGGGTTGAGATAACAGGTTTAGCTAACAATGCCCAGGTTTGTACATCAGTGTTGTGGATCCATATCATGTTCTCATACTTTCTCAGAAAACACACATTGAACAATCTCCTCAGACACCAGTCATTCCTTTTCAATACCGGTTTTTATTGTTTTCTTTTTTTTCCTTAAAGAAAACAAGTTAATATGTTCTGCAATAAATTCCGTGACAATAACTGATTGATGAAGGTTGGGAAAGAATTGTTTTGGTTTCACTTATTTTTATTTTTATTAGTTATATACACAGCATATACAGTCATGTTGCTACCATTGTTATCCTCCTCCCTGTCCTCCCCACTCCAGAAGGACCCTCTTTGTAGGGGAATATGGGTCGTGCATTGTGGGGTGTTGCAGTCCAGTTCACATTGCTGGTAGATATCACCCAACCAAGAGCAGCTTCTGGGAAAAAGAGATTCATTTTGGCTTACAGGCTTGAGGGGAAGCTCCATGATGGCAGGAGAAAACAATGGCATGAGCAGAGGGTGGACATCAGCCCCTGGCCAACATAAGCTGGACCATAGCAAAAGGAGAGTGTGCCAAACACTGGCAAAGGTGACACTGTCTACAATACCCATAAGCCCGCCCCCAAAATACACTTCCTCCAGGAGGCACTACTTCCCAAATCTCTATCAGCTGGGAACCTAGCATTCAGAACACCTATGTTTATGGGGGACACCTGAATCAAATCACCACATTCCACCCCTGGTCCCCATAAACTGATAACCATACATGATGTAAAATCCAATGCATTCATTTAACTTTAAAAGTCCCATAGTTTTTATCAATCCCAATGATGTTCATACATTCCCATAATTCAAGATCTTTTAACTGAGCCATAATACCAAAAAAAAAAAAAAAACCCTTAAAAAAAAACAGAATGGCTGAGGCTCCACTATTTCATTTCTGCCACTGTTCAAAATAGTGAGAAAGTTCATGCTTGCAGACCTGATATATTCTAAGGAGAGAAAAGAAGGATTAGCAAAGAGTACAATCAGATGGAAGTGATCCTTGGCCATGAGATCATGGCACCCTTAGTCTTAAAATTTTAAGTCTAGCTTTCTATTACTTGATAAAAATATCATAAATTTGATATTTGCAGTCATCAGTGTGATTTGGACTGCACAGGAAGAAAATAATGAATAAAATCATGACAACACAAAAAATAAAGGGTGTAAGATGAAGACAGCCATTTACTTTTGATCCAATTCATGGAGGAAGTATATGTACAATTATAATGATACAATTCTAGATGGGAAATAAACCAAAATATCCAGCTATGTGTTCCTTTATAACTAATACTAGCTAATATGACAATAATCCTAAAATTTTTATAACATTGATTTTTATTGTAGCTATAATGCCTAAGTGTTTTGATACACAAATTCCTTTTGGATAACTGCACAGTGTCTTCTTGCCAGAATTTGTGCTGTTAAATGTTACAACAGTAGTATAATATTATTCTCAAGGAACACAGAATAAAACATGACACTAATAATGCTATGTTTAATTCATAGTAATTCGATGTTCTTATTTTTATGATTACAGTAAAATTGTTGCTATAAGATAATACTTTTGATTCATTTTATACCAGGAATTTATTATGGGGCCTATAAAAGCATCAAATAATTACAACACACAATTTAGTTGAAACTACAAATAACTTCCAAATTGAAATGCTAGCTAGAGTAATTCCAGGAAACAGCAACAACAAAGACTGCCAAGTTACTGTAAAACAGCCCATGGGGTAGACGACATTGTGTGGTGCTACTCTTTGGAAAGATCAGTTCAAATGTCCAGTTAACATGGAGAGCCGCATTATGATTATGGCCACTTTTTCTGTTCTTTCTTTTGCCCAGTGATTAATGCTGCTGCCATCATATTGAGTACTTCAAGATCTGAAAGAAATATTTAATTTTAGTATACTTTCATTCAATGTTGACTTTTTTAAAAGCTGGGAGCAGGATCTTCACATTTTTCTATATGCAGGACATTTACCTTAAAGGTTGGTAGAGGAAAGAGAGTTCATGGGAGATAGAATTAACAGTATCCTGAATTCCAAATAGATAGGAGGAATTAAGGACACAATTAATAAGGGATATCCATTATTTTTAAAACATTTTATTTATTTATTTATTTACCTACTTACTTACTTGTGAGGGGAGAGCAGATAGAATGGGCACACCAGGGCTTCCAGCCACTTCAAACAAACTCCAGACACATGTGCCACCTTGTGCATAAGGTTTACATGGAAACCAGGGTCCTCAGACTTGGCAGGCAAACACCTTAACCACTATGCTATCTCTCCATCCTAAAACCTCCATTCTTTTTTTTTTGTTTGTTTGTTTCTTTTTAGGTAATAATATAGTCAAGTTGGTACCATTGTTAGCCTCCACCTTCCTGTCCTCCCCTCTACAGGGACCCTCCTTATTGGGGAATATGGGACATGCATTGGAAGGTTAGCCATCAGTTATGGGTAGGGGGAAATGTCTCTGTGTATCATGACCCAACATGTATCTCTGACATTCTTTCCACCCTCTTTTCTGCAAATTTCCCTGAGCTTGTTAGGTATGTCAGCATCTTGGGTAGATTCTGGATAGGAGCTGTAGATGAGTGAGATTATGCGGCACCTATTTTATGGGGTTGGTTGATTTCACTGAAAATGATGTTCAACCACTTTTCTTCAAATTTCATTGTGTCATTTTCCTTAATGCTGTGTAGAAGTCCAGCATTTAGATAAACCACTTCATAGTTATCCATTTGTTTAATGATAGACATCTGGGTTGATTCCATCTCTTACCTATTACAAATTGAGCAACTATAAACAGGGCTAAGAAAATTTCTCTGGACTGAGGCATGGAGCTTTTAGGGTATATGTTCAGTAAGGGAATAACTGGGTCAGATGGTAACTCTATAGTCAGCTTTTTTAGGAGTCTCCATTTTGCTTTCCAAAGTGATTGTAGTATCATACATTCCCACCAAGAGTGGATGAGTGTTCCTATTACTTTAAATCCTTGACAGCATTTATTTTCATTTGATTTTTTTTGATGTTTGCTATCCTTACTGGGGCAAGGTGAGATCTCATAGTTGCTTTAATTTGCATATCCCTAATGATTAGGGATGATGAACATTTTGCTAAATGTGTGTTTGCTATGTATTTCTTTCCCTCAGAACTGCTTGTGCAGTTCTTTGCCCCATTTTGTGAGTGGGTTGTTTGACTTTTTATTGTTTAGGTTTTTGAGTTCTTTGTAGATTCTAGAGATTAGGCCTCTGTCAGTTGGATATTCATCAAATATTTTCTCCCATTCTGTGGGTAATGTATTGGCCTTGCTTATTGTATATCTGTGAAGAAACTTTTCAGCTTCATGTGATCCCATTAGTTGAGTGATTGTTTAAGATCCTGTGCTACTTACTCCAAACACTTTTCAAGCAAATTCATCATTTTTATTTTTCCTGACCCTTTGTGTAATCCTCATTGAAACCTTCTACTGATCAAACTATTTTGAGAAAAATATATTGGTACACATCTACTTTTTACCTATATGCTTAGTATTTGGAAGATTTCAACTAAAAATTAAACAGCAATAATCAGGACATAATTACATGAACTTACAAGAACAACTTCTGTGATCACCACTGTCTATAATCCTGAAGTTAGAATGACTGAGATCCCTTATATATACAGAGATAAAGTGAAAAATCAATTAGAAAGCACAGTGAAAAACCAAGGCTTTTAGTAAAAATAAAATTGTATGTTTTAAGATGAAGGAGATTACTATAATAATAACTGGGGTTATTAAACCCAATGGACAAAAAGAGGAAAAAAAACATAGTTTTTGAACATAGGGTCATCTGTGGAATAATTCAGTCTAGGTATAAGGAAACAGAATTGATGTTCATTGGCATCCTTCTAAGTGGTTGATTACATGGAATGTCATTAACTTTTTAAAATTTGTTTTTATTTCAGACAAAGAAAGGGGAAAAGAGAGAGAAAGAGAATGAATGGGTGTGCTAAGGTCTCTAGCCACTGCATTAATAACTCCAGACACATGTGACATCTTGTGCCTTTGGCTTACATGGGACTTGAAGGATCAAACCTGTATCCTTAGTGTTCTCAGGGAAGAGTCTTAACTACTAAGCCATATTGCTAGCCAGAATGGTATTAACATTTTTAGTTATGGAGAAAGAGGTAGAAAAGACATAGGTAAGAAACATTTAAAGCTGTAGAAGAAAGAATAGGCATTTGAGTGAGAAAACAGTAAAATTATATATAAGTGGTCAAATGTGCTAATGGAAAAATTTATAAACCAACTTTATTAGTAAAATAAAAATTGCGTTGATTTTCTAAGCAACCATGTAGACAATATTTAGACACATGAAGAAAAAGGAAATAGACAAACATGAATGCAATACAAGTGAGTATATTAAGAAATGGCGGAAAGAATGTAAGAGCCAAAGGAAGGGTAGGACTCTTTACAATGTGCTCCCTCCAGACATAAAATGGCCTGGATACCCATGACCTCATAGTGCTCTGATTGAGATGGGGAGAGGAGATGATGGAGAATTAAATTTTAAAGGGGAAAGTGGGGGGGGGGAGGGAGTGTATTACCATGGGATATTTTTTATAATCATGGAAAATGTTCATAAAAATTGAGAAAAAAAATTAAAAAAGAAAAGAAATGGTGCTACTGATTGCATGCTAGCAGTAAAACTAATACGCTGTCAGTGAGCACTATAAATGACAGTTGAATACAATTACTCTGTTCAGTGGCATAAATTCAGGCAGGCACACTAAGCAGAAACTCAAATATGAGATTTATGTGGACAGTTCTGGTTGTATTAAGTAAAGTGAAGAAAAGAGGAACAACTATAAACATAAAATGACATACTGATTATGTATTAGCTACAAAATGGGATTTGAGTGTATGAAATGAGAATATGGAAGCAAATAAACTAAGGCAAAAGCTTAATAGGAGTAATTAAATACAAGTTATTTAAATGTTTAAATATCATTAAAAGCTATGTATCCTAAATCCACCTCTAACATTACCATTTGGCAGGCTGAGATAGAAAGTCACCTGATGTTTTGATCAATCTGGGCTTCATAGTGAGCTCCAGAACAGCATGGACTACAGAGTCATGTCATGCCTTTAAAACAAAATACATTTTATATTATCTGTTCTTCTCATTGTTGAGCAGACCAAATACCAGACAAGAAGCAACTTAATGAAGCTAGGGTTTATTTTGTCAAACAGTGCCAAGAAATACAGCCCATAACTTTAGGAAAGGCAAATTAGAAGGAGCAGGTTATGGCTGGTAACCCGAAATCCACTGTTCTGAAACAGGAAGAACAGGAAATGGGGCTGGAATATAAAATCTCCAGGCTCACATACATTGTTGAATTTCTTTCAGCAATGCTCCACCTTTTACAGGTGCCACAGCCTGGGAATAAATGTTCAAGGTCTTGAGTGTATAGCAAAGATTTACACATTTAAAACCCCAAAGATCATAATAAATACAGTATCATGGAAAGAGATATTAATGCTGAAATAGTGTTGCAATATTGGTGAATTTACATTGTCATGGGTGGTAATGTAGCTCAGTTATGAGGTTGCTCACCCTTCATGCACAAAGCCTTGGCTTTGATCCCCAGCACTACACAAACTTGGTATTCTGGCTCATTCTTTTACCTCTATCATTCCAAAGTTGAAGATATGAAAATGAGAAGTACAAGGTCTCAGTGATATCCTGTGGAACTGGTTGAGTAAATATAATGATACAACCAATATTGCCATATTTATGTATATTATCCAACCTATTAAAATGAAACCAACTCTGGATTATTAATATTGTCTAGAAAAAAAATTTTCTTTGGGAAGTGTAATAATACCCAATCATAAACATATATCTCATCCATTAAGATCATTCTTATTTCATGTCAGTTTCAAATTTTCAATCAATTCTGGGTTGAATTTGTTGTGTTTGTGTTATCACAGGCCAAAAAAAAAAAAACAAAACAAAACATTTAATCATAAAGCATTTCATTCATTATGTACAGGAACAATTATATCTACTTAGAAGACTAATTGTGAAAATAGCACAGAATAATCCCAGTAATGTATCTCCCATTCTGTGCATAATCTATTGGCTTTGCTTATTGTATGTTTGTCTGTGAAGAAACTTTCCAGCTTCATGAGTTCCCAATGGTTGAGTGATGTTTAAGTTCCTGAGCTAACTGAGCTTTTGTTCAGGAACTCTGTTCCCATTCCTATATCATCTAAAGTTTCTCCTTTTTTTTTTTTTTTTTTTCTTCCAGTAGAAGTTAAGTTTCTGATCTTATAGTGAGGTCTTTGATCCATTTGGACTTGATTTTTGTGTATTGTTGAGATGTGTGGGTTGAGTTTCATTTTCCTGCATATGTTTATCCAGTTTGTCCAACACTATTTGTTGAAGAAGCTGCCTTTTTTTCAGCCTACATTGTTAGATCCTTTTTCAAATATCTATAATTACTTGAGCCAAAGTCTGGGTCCTTGATTCTGTTCCATTGGTATATAATCTTATTTTTATGCCAATACTATGTTGTTTTTATTACTATGGCTTCGTATAGCTTTAGATTAGGTATGGTGATGGCTTCAGAGGTGTTCCTTTTGCTGAGTATATGCTTGGATATCCGATGCCTTCTGTCATTCCATAAGAATTTTGAAATCATTTTTTTTTCTATCTCTGTGAAGAAAAATGTTGGGATTTTTATTGGAATTTCATAAACTCTGCATATTGCCTTTGGTAAGATTGCCATTTTCACAATGTTAATTCTGCCTATTCAGGAGCATGGGAGGTCTTTCCATTTTCTCAAGTCCTTCTCAATTTTTTTCTTGAATTTTTTTTTTTTTTCCTGAGTTAGGGTCTCTCTCTAGCTCATGGTGAACTGGGTCTCATTCTGTAGTCTCAGAGTAGTCTCAAACTCACAGTGATCCTCCTACCTCTGCCTCCCTAGTCCTGGGATTAAAGGCATGTGCCACTGCACCCAGCTATTTTTGAGTGTTTTTGTTTTCATTGTATAGGTCTTTCACATACTTGGTTAATGCTATTCCAAGGCATTTTGTTTTTTGAAAAGGCCTTTAACAAAATATGATATCACTTCATGATAAAACATTGGAGAGAACAGAAATTTCAACATAATAAAGTACTTCAACATAATAAAGGCTTTAGTAAAACTCCTAAAGCCCAAATGACATTTAATGGGGAGAGACTGAAGGAATCACCATTGAGATCAGGAACAATACAAGTGTGTCCAGGCTCACCTCTGCTCTTCTACATAGTACTGGAAGTCCTAGCTCAAGCAATAAGACAGGATAAAGAAATAAAAGATATACAAATTGGAAAGGAAGAAGTTAAGTTAGTCCTATTCACAAGAAGTTAAGTTAACCAGATTTTCAAACAACATGATCATACATATAGGAGACCCCAAAACATCCATTTCAAATCTCTTAGAGGTGATTAACTCCTTCAGCAAAGTATCAGGATTTTATTTCTTTTTGAAATAGGATATTGTCATGTATCCCAATTCACACTGAATTTGTGACTCTCCTCCTTTAGTCTAGCACGTGTTAAGATAACAAGCGTGTGCCAAGACACCCAGCAAATGCGTTCTTTAAATGAATGCCAAACTTCTTTTCCAACTCCTAAGGCTAGTATAGCAGTTACAATTATGTAGACAAAATATTGCTATAAGGAACCTCCTACAAATTTTGTACAAGGTACAAATGCTCAAATAATGATGCAATATAGCAGTAATGTAGCAGTAACATTACACCAGATTCTAGTTTAGAAAGAGTACAAAACAGTAAGTTGAAAATCTGAAATATTTTTCTAGCACAAATTTCAGTAGGTTTTCATTAAGTTATAACTAGTTTAATTAATAAAGACAAATTCTGTCTTATGATTAATAAGGTCATTTTTAAAATATTGGCTTAGCCATGTCTGTTGTTATAGTCTTGTTTGTTGTAAGTAGGGACAACAGCCAAGTATAAGAATGCTATTTTAAGAATGTCTAACATAGATAGATGTGGGACAGTGCTTGGGAAGTTCTAGCATAATACTATGTGTGATTTCCTACCATGAGCCAGGTTCTGAGTCTGAATCAATGAATACAACTTAGAGATCATTGTCTATGAATATTGTGTCATAAATAAAATTTCAGCTTGAAATAGTAATTAAACTGCTAAGGTGGCAAATCATATCCTATGAAGCTAAATATAAATGATGTGTGGAGAGGACCCTTGGGAATGCTGTACTCTGAGATAGTCTTCTACATGAGATTTCAGGAACTATGATTACCAAAGGAAGACCTGTACAAGACTGGATTTATTAAGGTTTCCTTATTGGAAGAAGGCAGAGGGCCTAAGAAAGCCCTGACCTTCCTTGAGGATATATAGGAATTAACCATTGCTGGGGAAGAAATGTTTGATTAGTGGTATAAGTGCCCAAAAGTTCCCTATGCTTCTCTAAGTAAACACAATTAAAGAGCCATCGTATATGTCATTGAATATGTACATGGGTATGCTTATAGAAAATGTATATGTATACATTTAAATACATATATAAACATATGCATTTATACTTGCATTTCCAATTTAGATTTATAATCCTAGTTTAAAATATGAAGATTATCCTGGCACGGTGGCACACACCTTTAATCCCAGCACTCTGGAGGCAGAGGTAGAAGGATCACCATGAGTTCGAGGCCAACCTGAGAGTACATAGTGAATTCCAGGTAAGTCTGGGCTACAGTTAGAATCTCTGTAAAACACAAAAATAAATAAATAAATATAAACATGAATATTAAAAAGACTTAACTATAATATCATTCAGAGCTCAGAAATGAGTAAGTAACAGAACCTCATCTGAAATAAAGGACAGGTCCCAGAATCTGCAACAGAATGTGGGCTTATGAGATAGTGATCACTACTCTTAGAAGAAAAGATACTTTTTCCTTATCAAGTTACTAAACTTCTATATAAATTAGATCCTCAGATGAGAAGGGATTCAGTAGATTATAACAGTGTTTGCAATAACCAGGAATGATGTCTAGATACATTTTGGCAAAATATATCCAAATTCTTGTGTTTTATCAAGTTAGTCAGGATTTATAAATTATTATTCATAAATTGTCATACATCTGTAGGGACCTTGTCAACAGTGAAGCAGGCCAAAAACATAGGGAAAATTACCTGGGATGAGAGAAGAGTCCTAGAACAAGTGCCCAGTCAAATCACAATGTTGAATATGATAGTGGTTCAGACAGTGTACATTTAATAGAAAAGATATCTCTCTCTCTCTCTCTCTCTCTCTCTCTCTCTCTCTCTCTCTCTCTCTCTCACACACACACACACACACACACACACACATACACACACACACACACACACACACACACACAAACAAACACACACAACTAATTCTATGGATGTATTACATAATAGAATTGAAGGATGTATTAATGGTTTATATGTTAAACCTGCCAGGTTTAATTGATTGAAATTTCATAGTCAAAAGGGAAAAAAATATATCAACATGTTAATGGGATGTAGGTAGACTTATAATTAATATAGTCAAAACTAAAAGTTTGAGGGAAAATATAATTAGGCACAAAATGTTCAAACAATCACTTGATGATAAATTATGGTGAGAATGGTCATAGAAAATAGAGGAAAGTAAACAAGCATGTGTTGGTTTAATGCAGGCTCACTTCTCCATTTTAGAGTTTGCTACATATGCTTTTGAAGGCAGACAGTAAACTATTACCAAGACCAATACAAAGATTTTCTTCCATGTTTTAGTCAAGCAAACTTATAATTTCAAACTCTATATCATAAATCTTTATTTTGAATTAGTGTTATGTATGTTGTGACATGAGAGTCTAATTTCATTCCCTTGCATGTGTACATTGAGCTTTCCCGATACCAATCAATGAAGGGGTATACATTCTCCACTTTATGCTCTAGTCACTTTATTCCAGGATCAATTGAATACATAAGCTTAGTTGTATTTTTGAATCTCTATTACATTCTCTTGTTCTAAGTATTTATTTTGCAGTACTAGGTGTTGAATTCAGGGCCTTGTGCATGCTAGGTGAGTTCTCTAACACAGTGGTACATCATTCTCAGACTACCTTGCTATAATAAGTTTATATTTGTAAATATACTTTCAGATCAGGAAGTATAATGTCCCCAGATTTACTCTACTTTTGTTTTCATGATCATTTTGGTTATTTGAGATCTTATACAGTATCATATGAATTTTATGAATTTTCTGCTATTAATGTGGCAGGGATTTCAATTAAATACTACAAGACTAAAATAAGCTAAGTAATATGGCAGTTTGGAAAATGGGAGAAAGTAGTTCCATAATTCATATATTATAAGGTACAAATAGCCAAAATAGTTAAGAATTTCCTCTAAAACATTAAGAAAATTCAATCAAAATAATAAAGGGCATGAATATTTTTCTCTTAAGATGAAAAATAAAAGTTATTGGATACATAAAAAGTCATAATTTTCAGGAATGCAGAATAAAACATAAGTGGGTGTCATGTCCAATATGGTAAGATGTCTAGAATTTTTAAAAATAAGAAGTCCAAACAATGTGTCTCAGCATATGTAAGAAAAACAGTATAGAAATTTAGTGGCTATAGAGATGAGTTTGTTGGTAAAATGCTTTATATATAAATATGATGCCTCATCTGTAACTATGAAGTCTTGAGTTTGGATTCCAACAACCCACATAAATACCAAGCATTGTGGGTTCACCAGTAATTTCAGGGTTGAAGAGGTAAAGATAGAGGGGTTCTCAGGACAGGCCAACTAGCTGGATTAGCTGAATTGGTAAGATACCCTGTTTCAATAAAATAAGATATAAAATGGAAAAAATATTTAAGATGATGGATCACTAATTTCTAGAACTAATCAATAAGAAACATATAAGTACAAACATTATAACTTAAAACATAAAGATGTTCAATTACTTGTCAATATAATAAAATAATTATGAAGACATTAACTACCAAGTTACAGGTTTGTGCTACGAAAGACAGAACAAATTCTTTAGTAAGGTTATAGCAAATCACTGTACTTCTGCATGTGCTATTACTTCTGTGTTAGGGGGCCTGTCCACATGTGATCTCTTATATATCATTCAGATGACAATGGGGTATGTTTCTGTGAGCACTTAATTTATGTATGTATATAGGAGCATTCAGTTCAAACTAGCAAGCTCTGGATGTAGAGTAGCAGTGTAACTCATGGTTAGACATTTCTATCTACTATGATATTCTACTGTGAAGTAGATTTCTTTTCTGCCACTAGTAGTTAAAGAATACAGAACATTTCAGATCATATGTAACAAGTGACAAAATAGCTTTCACAGCACTCGACCAGTTACAGAGGATACACTTCTCCTGGGCCTCAAACGTAGTTGCTCTTTGGGCTTCTTGGCAAGTAGGCTGAATCAGTACAATGAAAAGAGAAATAAGTTACTACTGACACTAATGAGCAGTAAACATGGTTCCTCTTTTTTACAAATGATTTAGTGTGATAATTGATCATTTCCCTTAGCTGTAATATTTCAATATTCCATCAGACTCTTAGAAATTTTACTTCTGTAGAAGGCTATAATTTCTATCTAGTTTATGTCCCTTCTTCAACTTTGTAGATGTCTTACAAAAATGAGTATAATGGGGCTGGAGAGATGGTTTAGTGGTTAAACGCTTGCCTGTGAAGCCTAAGGACCCTGGTTCAAGGCTCGGTTCCCCAAGACCCACGTTAGGCAGATGCACAAGGGGGCGCACGTATCTGGAGTTCATTTGCAGTGGCTTAAATAAAAAAAAATGAACAAAAATTTTAAAAAAATGATTATAATAAGAGGAACCTTTTGTTCAATTGGTCCAATCAATCTTAATGTCACAAATACCACAGACAAATATGATGTTATAGAAGGGAGATAGGAAGTTACCTAAGACCAAGTTATGGCATGTAACTGGAAGTCAACATACTTCTGATGCATACCAGTGATGGTATATTGTTAGCATGTCACAACAAAGTTGCCAGTGATTTCAACTAACAGGAATTTGTTTTTAAAAATTCTGGTTAAGAGCTGATATCAAAAACTATGTTAGTTTTGTGAAAGATATAAGTACATCTGGAATTAGTCTTATGTTTATGTCAAACACTCATTTTTCAGGCTTCATCTGCTTTCTGAAAAATTCAAACAGGACAGTTGATGGGAGGGTAAAGGACACTATGACCCCTGCGCCCCTGCAAGCGTTCCTGCTGGTGCTAATCGACCCAGTCCTTCCGGGACTGTGCCATTGCATTTGGCCTATGATTGTCCTGATTGGATGTAGTTCAAGTTGCTTATATTTAATTGGCCTTTCTTTAATAATAGCATTCATTCAACATGTCAGACAATTCCTTTGGAGAATCTACCAGGTGCTCTATATGTAATCTATTTAAATTATATATAATAACAACAGGGCAGGTTTGGAAATTCACAAGTCACTAAGTTACAGCTATTGTATACATTTATCAAAATATAAATATTCCTATCTATGCATAGAGAATCATCATTGGTAAATGCCTGCATTTTCACTTAGGGAAAACTAAGATGCATTCATAGTTCGAGCTTGTCAATGCAGCTGGAACTTTTTATAGCCTAACATTTAAGTGAAGTGCTATGACTAGTTGGTTTTAGTGATAAAGTAAGACTTCTATAATGCAACCTATAGCTAAATCATCTACTTATATAAATAAAAATATTGGATTTTTGTTTTTTTTCCCCCCTTGGGACACCACGATCACCTAGCTGGCATAATTTAGGTTATGTTCATAAATAAGTTGACTCTGTTTCATATCTAAAGCCAGTTGTTTTGGTTTTGAGGATAAATTAAGAGACACCAATTGGTTCCTTCTTGCTGTGGAATTCAGTTTTGTATCTTTATGTGGTATTGCCAGTTTGTCTTCTAGCAGTTTCCATGGTGACTTCTGGTTTAGAAAGGACTAGCAAGAGAATTCTCCAAAAAGGCTAGAATTGTTTTCACTGTCTGTCCCTCACCTTCATGTAAAGGTAAACTTCCACATCCTCTCAGAATTGGTGAGGTGTTCTTACATATTGGAGCCATTATGATGACTCAGTTTTCCTAACCATGTAGATATTTTGAAGAACAACACACTTTCCTCCCTTATTTAGGTCAACCATCCAAACTTAGAACTGTTTCAAGACTCTAAAACCAAATGGGTATTTAAAAATCCTGCCTACTGTGCACAGATCTATACAATAGGCCTAACCCATCTTTAAATTTCTTCCATAATTATCCCAAATTTTAATCTTAATTTTACTCACATTGCTTGTACTTTTATCTGTACAAGTTAGAAAAATAATTATTAGTTGGGTGTATAACATCTTTTCTTGTATGAGTGGTCCTGCCTCAACCTTTAGCATATGCCAGTAATTGAGTTTGATTCTAAGTCCAACAGCAAAGCAAGGAGGTTTTGAGAAGATAGAACAGTGGATAAAATTCTTTCTGCACAAACATGGGGGCTTAGTTTTGAATCCCCAGCACCCACACAAAAAACTTGCATTGTGGAGGTCATTTGTAACCTCAACATTAGGGAGGCAAAAACAAGAGGATACCTTGGTCTTGCTAGCCAGCTAGTGTAGCTGAATTGTTGAGCACCACATTCTGTGAGAGACCATCTCAAAAACTAAGATGGCAAACAATTGAAGAAAACACTTGGTATCATTCTCTGGCCTTTCCATGTTTATTTCCATGCCTGCATACAATCCTCCACATGTACATGTTCAGACGGTTAAGTGAATATAAATTAATAAATGAAAAACATGGTGGTTAAACTAGGTCCTAAAAAAAGCTCACCATCAGAAGCAATTATAGGTACTTTGCACAAAGTAGAATTCATTCTTCAGTTGCTTTGGTAAGGTTGTTTTTATAGCAGTGATGACTCAGCAGACTCAACAGGTTGTAGCTTCCAGCCCTCATTTTTACCTGTCTATACTGTCTTATTCCCATTTTCAGTATCCTGACATTTCCTAGTCTGCACCTGTAGAAATGAGTATGCATTCATCCTCAGGAAGATGGAGAATTCAATCAAACCACATGAAAGATGCAATTCTGGCTTGAATTGTTAGCTATTAACTCTAGACTTTCAAGTGATAAGGGTTTTATTATGGCAAAAACAAAGCTTTCAGATATTTCAGCCTTAAGCTTAGAATCTGAAGTACTCCTCACATTATTTTCAATAATTTATCCCATTTAGAGAGAGGTAATAAGTCAATCTCGTTATGATATTTAGTTTTGTTCAAATATTCTAAGATATCAATATCTCAGACTTTCTTTTAGAAACAATTCAATAACAGTATTTGTATATCTTTCATCATAACACACACATATACATACATACACATATATGTATATATACATATACATGTATATATTATGTATGTGTGTGTGTGTATATATGTGTATATGTATATATATATCCTCCATTTTTTTCAACCTCAAATACAGTTATTCATACCTTTAAACTAGAACTGAGTAAAAAAATGCTAGAACCCATTCTTAAACTTCTCCTTCACTTTCTACTCCTCTAGGGTTACTTACTTTAAGTGAGCATTCCACCAGAAACAGAGTCTATAGGAATATGTGATTATCACTGTGCCTCAGTGACACCATAAAGATAATAGTGCAATGAAATGAAATATCAAAAAAAGGCAGAGAGAAGTTGATTCTTAATTAAACCATCTATAGCAAAGTCCCCCACACAAGCAGTGATATTGAGAGAAAAATCAATTAAGTTTATTTATAAGCCATGTGAGGTGGTACACACCTTTAATCCCAGCACTTGTGAGTTCAAGGCCACCCTGAGACTACATAGTGAAAACCAGGTCAATCTGGGCTAGAGTGAGACCCTACCTCAGAACATCCCCCCCAAAAAAAAGTTTACATTGACTATTTTTTTAATATTTTATTTCTTTCTTTATTGTTAATTTTTTTTTTGAAAAAAAGGGCAGATGGGCATAATGGGTTTGCTAAGACCTTTAGCCATGGCAAAGAAACTCCAGATGCATGTGCTCCCTTGTGGATCTGACCTACATGGGTACTGGGAAATCAAATCTGAGTCCTTAGGCTCCATAGGCAAGTGTCTTAACTGCTAAGCCATCTCTCCAGCCCATTAGCCATTTTTAATATAAACATGTGCACTCAATATGCTTTTTTAAACAAAGAATTGAGAACTATATTTTTGAATATATTGCATATTGGTCATACTCTCAACCCACCAGGTAATATTCACTCTTATATTCTGTCACCCCTGCCACCATTCCTCTGAGCACTTTTCTCCCTGGCCTTATTGTTGTTGACTACTGATGATTATGAGGTCATGACTGTATCTGTTAGTCAGTGTGTGTCAAGGGGGTGTATAAAAATGCTGCACAGTACACCTTTCTACCCTATGGTGCTTATATTCTTTAAACCCCTTCTGGGCCTTAGAGGGTGTGTTAAAAGTCTTTAGTGCTGAGTTCTCAGCAGCCTTTGATTTTTCTGCTTTGATGAATTTTTTTTTTTTTTTTTGCTTTATGAAGTTTGAGTCTCCTCCGTGTCTAACCACCATAGATGATGTTCTCAAGCCAGCAGTGAAAGAAACTCATATTTAACGCACCTCTTCTTCTATAATGTTTGTTATGCCCTGACAGATGTGATAAAGATAACTTGTCCCCTACTTTGCAGTCAGCTTCCTTTCTTATTATACTGAATGTTCTTGGGTCTCCTAGGTGTTCACTGCTGTATTGGTCCGTGTTCTCTAGAGGAACAGAACTACTAGAATTAATTATATTAAAAGGGGAATTTATTGGGTAGCTTACAGTAGTCAATAGAATTTGCAGGCCTGAGAATCAAAAAACCCAGTAGATGATCATTCCATGTGGCCAGATACCTCAGCAGTCTCAACCTGGCACTGAAGGCCTGTAGGCTTCCTGGGGAGCCACTGGTTTTCAATACACATGGGTCTTCAGTTGATGCTTGTCTTTATTCCGTGCTAGTCTTCAATCCATGCTGGAAGACAGTAAGCAGCTCTGAAAGCTAGTCAAGTGGAAGGAAGGGGCAGTTTTTACCTAGAGCTTCCTTATATAAAGTTCCCATCTGAGAGAGGCCTGTAGCTCCATGGGAAGAGATCACTCTGGGGAAGGACTTCCTCCTTCAGTTAATCCTTCCTGGAAGCAATCTCAGGGACACACCTGAAAGGGATTTCTATGGATTACTGAATAGATCAAGTTGATAACACCTTAACCATCACAACTGCCATCTGTCAAAAGTAGATTCCATAGCTGAGAGTGAGAACAGCATGGATCAAAGGGATAAATACAAACCTTTGAAGACATTTGCATGGGTATACCCTATCCTTAGAAATACTCTCAGAGTTAGTTATGTAAAGCAGAATACATGTCAATGAGGCATAGCACACAGGAAAACAACAACTCAAATCCCATACTTGGTGGATCTTTATTCAATCTTCAATATAACATTTATTCAATTTTACCTCTTGTCAGTCATGTTAGTAGTATTACATGTTTATCAATGTGTTTATCTTTCATTATTAGTTTCTCCAATGTAGGAAAAATGTTTTGTACTTTTGCTTCCCTTTTAGACTCTAATCTAGAATAATTTGTATGTGTATGTGTGTGTGTGCGTGTGTGTGTGTGTGTGTGTATTACACATAAAATGTATATTTTCATGTGTATGTAAAATATATCTGAGAATCACAACTTACAATTATTTTTGTGGTCATGGTATGAAAGTTTTGTACTCAGCCAGATATATCAAGAGTTTGCAAACATCCTTGAACTGGCAGTGCAAACTACAGCTAAAATAAGCACATATTCTCATTACAGAATTACAATGAATGAGAGTGCATTGTGTGGTTAGGTAGCAACAGAAGAACAAACCATTCCACTTGTTTTTTTTTTTTACATTCTCTGTTAGGGTTTGAATATATAAGCAAACAATTGTTTTTAAGGTAAAACACACACATTCTGTACATAAATGAGATTGATCTTCTTATGTTGAGCATTTGCTACACTTACACTCTTGGCCAATTACTTGCTGCCTAGATATTCAAAGTTTCAGTATGATTTCAGTTTGCTTACAGTGATTTTTCCCCTCTTTGAGGTATGTCTTCATTCCTTTAAGGAGTATAAAACATATAAAGCTCATTACAAATACACTTAAAATACAACAACAAAATAGAAACAGAAGCAAACATTTTAGCAAAAAGATTGCTCCTATAAAACAGGCTAAATTGGAGCTGGGCGTGGTGGCGCACGCCTTTAATCCCAGCACTCGGGAGGCAGAGGTAGGAGGATCTCTGAGAGTTCGAGGCCACCCTGAGACTACATAGTGAATTCCAGGTCAGCCTGAGCCAGAGTGAGACCCTACCTCGAAAAACCAAAACAAAAAAAAAAAAAAAAAAAAAAAAAAAAAACAGGCTAAATTGGACTGGAGAGATGGCTTAGTGGTTAAGCGCTTGCCTGTGAAGCCTGAGGACCCTGGTTCAAGGCTCAATTCCCCAGAACCCACGTTAGCCAGATGCACAGGAGGGCACACACATCTGGAGTTCATTTGCAGTGGCTGGAGGCCCTGGCATACCCATTCTCTCTCTCTCCCTCCCTCTTTATCTGTCTGTCACTCTCAAATAAATAAATAAAAATAAACAAAAAAATTAAAAAAACAAGCTAAATTGGTTCATATCCAAATAAAATTGATAGGCTTATGCTTAGTAAACACCTGAGGAAAAGGTAAATTTCAAGGTGCTCTACTCAACTTAGTTGTCAACCATATTCACATTAAAACTTTTGAAACCCAAGGTAATTGTAAATTTAAGCTTCCAAAGGAAATAGTTTGCTAATATATACATATAAATACACATATACATGCTGCATATTAAAAGGTAGGTATATACTGTTTTTATCATTAACACATGCCATTTTAGAGAAAATACTAAGTGCTAAATGAAAGGAGTAGGAATGAACGTGTGTTATGAAAGTGTTGTGTTCAAGGACTGTGAGATGTACTGGAAGTGTAGCTAATTTTGGTTTGTTGCTTAGCTACAAATGTGTGCCTAGTGATGCTTTCCTGGTTTGTCCATTTGAAAAAAAATCCCTCCTCAGACTATTAGAGTGGCTGGAGTGCAGGCTCGTTCTTCACAGTGTATTATAACTTTGAGTTTTGTGGGAATGAGAAAAATATACAGGCTTAGGCAAACTGAAAATTTACCATGACAAGCATCACATGATTGTCACTTGTACACTGTTTATAATGTCCATAGTGGATTTCTAGGACAATATTTCACAGACTTTCTCAAGTGTGATGTGCTACGAACTCAAACTTTAAAACAGATGAAAATGTGATTAAAAGTAAAATTTAAAAGCTCTTATTAATTATTAACCTGGTAAAGGGCAGGTACTAGTAATCTATTGCCTTTTTTAATTTTATTTTTCAAGGTAGGATCTCACTCTAGCCCAGCTGACCTAGAATTTGCAAGGGTTCAAGAATCATTGAAGAAAGACCCCAGACTCAAATAGTATGTAAAAACAAAGAGCATTTATTCTGCAGAATCAGCTAGCATGTGGGAATCAACCATTCATACAAAATGGCAACCCAGCAGGCTCCTTTTAAGCACATCTGGGGTAATTCCAGGTGGAGTTAGGTAGTCTTCTAACCTGATTGGTTAGGCAAGCAGCAATTACAGTTGTGTGCCTCTGATTGGTTGGAGCCAAAGGGAAAGTTTGAGCATGTCTGGACATGTCTGGGCATGTCCTGACATGTGTCCAAGAACTGACTCAGTCCTCAGATCACAAAATGGCTACTATCTTCCCCAGCCACATGTCAGGGTCACTGTTGATTAGCAGCCTGCCCTGTGTTTGTGGTTTTTCCCAGAACTCTTGCTTGCCTCTCCAGGAAATTAAACTTAGGCCTAGCTGTAACTGGAGCAAACTTGATCCTCTCAGAATTCACTAAATTGTTTCAGAGTGGTCTTGAACTCACAATTATCCCTGTACCTCTGCCTCCTAAGTGCTGGTATTAAAGGTATGTACCAACGCACCTGGCTTTGTTGCTTCTTCACAAAGCAACACATCACTATATGTCTCTAAGGCAAAATCAAATGTACTATCAATTCAGTTTTATGATTTAGGAAGCTAGAGTGGTTTAGCTGATTGTGCCTTTTAATATTTTTAATGGTTCAGCAATCAGCTTCAAGTTTGGCTGGCCTGCAGGTGGACAGAATCCACTCCCAAGTTCACTCTCCTTGCTGGTGATTAGCCTCACATCTTAATTGGCTTAAATACAAAGACATCATTTCCTCTCAATGTGAGCATTTCCACAGGACTTTACAACTCAAAAAAATGTTATCTCACTTCTTACAGAGCAAGAGCTCCAGAAGTCAGGGAAGAAAAGAAGGTAGCATAATTTTCTCTGTTGGACACAACATCCCATTAACTTCTTTCATTCTGTTCTGTAAAAATGTGTGTCTGAGAAATGTGATGTTCTGTCGCGAGCACTCTCAAAGATGATTGGTTGAGAGGATTCCGCCCACGAAGGTCAATAATACTCAGACACTGGTGTACTCGCAAAGGAGTTTACTGGGATGAAAGTCACACACAAGCAAGTCCAAACTATCACAACTAATATTATAGCTAATATAATATATAACCAAACTATATTCATCACTACTAACACAAGAATATTTCTAACGAGTCTAACATGTATACAACCTGATATCGCGAGACTTGGGACGCAGTATTGCGAGACTCGGTCTCAACGCGAGACTCGTTCTGCGAGATTTCTGACGTTTTACAACCTGGTGGCGCGGGTCCGTGCTCCAACTTTTCTCTCGGTTTGCGGTGTTTCAAGGCGAGTCTCGGTCATTTGGACAGTGTGTCGGGCAGATGAATTCGGATTGGTGATGCGTCTCGCGAAGGTCTCAGTCCGGACTGCTGAGCAGCCGTTCAGTCAGTCATAGTGTCGGGAGGACTGGGACAACGGCTGCTGAGCAGCTGGGGTTTTTGTATTTTCCACTACTTATCTAGGGTTCCACACACACCTTCTGCTAATCTCTTACTATGTCATTGTACTCAGCTTACTCTTAGTTTTTTGCTTACAAAGTTTGACTTTGCATTTTTACTCTCACACACAAAGAAAAACAAACTTATTTATCTAAACTGTCCCTGGACCTGGACCATATGCTGGTCCTTACATGCTCATAACATGTTCCTTACACAACATATCCAGAGGAAAATAATCCACTGGGAATCACTCAGAAGCCAGGTATTGGAGGTGTCAACATCCAATCACAGCCACCACCTACCCTATCATTAACTGAATTTAGATAGCTTTTGCTTTGAGTTTGGAGAAAAATATACCAGTTTTTTATTTATTAAAACTTGTGGTTACAGTCCTGGCCATTCATGGTACAGGGCAAGGTGTTCAATGACAATAAGATTAGGTAAATAAAATCCTTGTTGTAGGAGATGAAAGACCAGGAAACCAGACTGGCACCATGACAGGCTTCAGTAAGGTGCTTCCCCCAGCTAGGCCTACGTTTCAAATCTCCACTTAGGCAGAGAACTTGAGTCCAGGCATGCCCAAGACTTGTGCCTTCTGCCTCTCTGCCCCAACCAATTAAAAAGAATACAAATACAGTTACTGTTTAAGCCAACTGATCATGTAATCACCCCTACTTCTTTGTTCAAATCCTTTTAAAACACCCTGCCCTCCTGCTGCTCAGGGCTCTTGTACACATCCACTGCATTGGTGAAGTCAAAAGTCCAAGCTTAAGCCCAAAATAAAGCTCCTTGCCTTTGCATACGTGTATGGTTCACCTTGGTGGTCACTGGGGTGCCGAGAACTGGGCATAACAGTGACTCAGTCATGTAATTTAACTTCCAAAATATCTACAAGCAATTGCTATACAATGTGATCTGTCATTTCGAAAACGTCAAAATATAAGAATAAGTAGCAATAGATAAAATGTAAGGAATGGAGATCCTGCTGTTGAAATCTGTAAACATTAATGAGAAAAGTTAATGGACTTACCTTAAAGGAAATAATATATTCCACCTATGAATTTAAACTTGCAACACTATGAACATATTACTCTTATGCCTTATCATAAGAAATTTAATCAAAATACCACCAGTTTTCATTGTCTGTATTGTACTTGGCAAAATTGCATGTTTATTTAGTGGAAAAGATCATGAACACCAACAAATACACATGTACATACACAAACATATGTCTGCTTTTATGTGGCTGCTGAGGATGGGGAAGATCACTTTCCTAAATCATAAAACTGAATTAATAGTACATTTGATTTTGCCTTAGAGACATATAGTGATGTGTTGCTTTGTGAAGAAGCAACAAAGCCAGGTGTGGTGGTGCACACCTTTAATCCCAGCACTTGAGTGGCAGAGGTAGGGGGATTGAAGGAACCCCAGGAGGGGGACCCCACACTCTGCCCGGATATGGCGACACCCCAAATCACTCACGAGAAGCAGTCTTGATGCAAACTGCAAGATTTTATTCCAAGTGCGCTGGGGCCCACAGTCGTACACCGCACAGGGGTAGAGGACTGCAGAGCCCCAAATGCAGGAACGGGACAGTTTTTATAGGGTTTCTAACAAAGTTTGTGCATTAGACCAATCATTTTTTTTTAATATCAGGAGCCCGCAGGGTGCGAGCCAGTCAGTTTATGCCACCCCATAGTTTCTCAGCCAATTAGTTTAATTTGTTCAAGCCCCTCATGGACCAATCATTCTCTTATGACCTTGGTGGTCAGCATTTGCACAGGTCCTTGGGTGGGAGTAGCAGAGTATGGTATCAGCCTCCTATGACCTTAGTGGTCTGAGGCAGGCTGCTACAGCTTATGGTGCGAGCTACTAAGGCTTATAGTGTGGGCTATTGAGGCTTGTGGTGCAGGCTATTTACAGAAACCAAATAAGTGGTTCACTTTATTACTCATTTCCCATCCTTGAGGGCTATCTCATGCCCTTTTTACCTAGTTTTATATTAGAAGCGGCCTCTGATATAATGAGAAGAGGGATTCTTTACTTGCTTCCAACAGAGAGTAAAGCCTGGAGTTTGAGGTATGCAGGGGCCCGCTTAAGCTCCCTTTGGAGCATGATAGTATTTCTGGGCTTCTGAATTCTTGCGCCTTTCAGGATCACTGTGAGTTCAAGGCTACTCTGAAACTACTTAGTGAATTCCAGGTCAGCCTGCGCTACAGTGAGACCCTACCTTGAAAAATCAAAAAAAAAATTTAAAAAAGGCAACAGATTACTACCAGCCCTTCACCAGGTTAATAAATAATAAGAGCTTTAAAATTTTTATTTTGTTTTATTTTATTTTTTCAAGGTAGGGTCTCACTGTGGCTCAGGTGGATCTGAAATTCACTATGTAGTCTCAAGGGTGGCCTCAAACTCTCAGCAATCACCCTTCCTCTGCCTCCTGAGTACTGGGATTAAAGGCATGCACCACCATGACTGGCTTAAATTTTATTTTTAATCGTATGTTACAATTAATTGTTTTCAATTTATAATTAAATTTAAATTTTAGTTTGATGACAAAAATAAGGACAATAATGACATGCACATTTATATTTTGTCAAATTATATTTTATAATATTTCATATAGTGTTTTTCAATTTGCTGAGAGATTATACTTTTCCTTTTAAAAACAGTGTCATTTTGACATAATGAGAGTTTACTTAACTTTATATTTTCTTGGAAAAATTTAGTTTACATATGGTCATGTCAGTTTCTTGTTGCTGTGACCAAATTCTCTGTCAGAAGAAACTTAAGTAAAGAAAGGGTTGACAGCTTCCAGCCTCAAGGAGACATTTCTTCATCTCTGGGAAGGCAAGACATGCCAGCTGTTCATAGTGGCAGCAAAGAAGCAGAGGAGGAACAGGAAGTAGGGTGATGCCACAAAACATCAAAGCCATCCCTCATTGAACCATTTCCTACAGCAAGGCTCCTTCTCCAATATGCTCCACAAACTTCCAAAACTGCAATATTATATGTTGACTACAAATGAACCTGTTGAAGGTTATTTCACAAACAACACATTCTGTCTAATTTTGGAATTGTGGACATTCAGAACCCAACTCCACATTGTAGCCTTGAATGCTGCCAAATATACTCTTAAAGTCTTAACCCCTTATGCACACCTTAATCAATGTCCAAGGTACAATTGATAAAAAGACTTAAAGGAACTAGAAATATGAAACATCCTTCAATGTAATAAAGGTGATATATGACATACCTATAGCTAGCATTGCACTAAATGAATGAAAACCTCAAGCATTTCCACTAAAATGAGGAATGAAACAAGGATGTTTATTTTCTCTGCTCTTATTAAATACAGTTCTTAAAGGCTTAGCTAGATCAATAAAACAAATTAAACATTTCAAAAGATGTGCAAATAGAAAAGGAAGAGATCAAAGTATCCCTATTTGCAGATGACATGGCTGACATCAGACACCCATGACATGAACCAAAACATTTTTAGAACTGATAGACACTTTCTGCACTGTGGCATAATATGACATCAAATACAAAATGACAAACTTTCCTGTGTACCAACAAACATGAGGAAAAGGAAACTAGGAAGATAATTCCATTCAGAATAGCAAGAGAAAAAAAGAAAAGAAGAAAAAGAGAGGGGAGAGTGTGGGAGACAGAAAGGGAGGGATGGAGGGAAGGAGGGAGGGAGGGAGGGAGGTAAAAGACAATACAAACTTAGGAATTAACCTAGCCTAAGTAGTGCAAGATTTCTAAAATTAAAAAAGTTGAATACTGAAGAAATAAATTGAAGACAAGAGAATATGGAAAGACCTCCTATGATTATGGGTCAGCAAAATTGACATAATATCAACACCTGCATTACCAAACATCATCTACAGCTTCAATGCAATCTCCATCAAAACACAAAGCAAATTATGTACAGAAGTACATAAACATATTCTAAAATTAATATAGAAACAAAAATGCCTGTATAGTCAAACCAATTCTGAGGAAGAAAGCAAGACTTGAAATATCGTAATAAAAATAATAAATTTGGGCTGGATGGATGGATTAGC